>NC_086444.1:751672300-751979800 GCF_028390025.1 Pseudophryne corroboree
TGCCGGGCCCCTCAGCGCCCAGCACCCTGTGAGTGCCGTTAGTGATAGTGTGTGGGAGCATGGAGCGCAGCGCTGTACCTGGTTACTGAAGTCTTCTGCCGTCCTGAAGTCTTCTGTTCTACTCATACTCATCCAACTTCTGTCTTCTGTGAGGGGGGTGACGGCGCGGCTCCGGGAACAAGCAGCTAGGCGCACCAAGTGATCGAACCCTCTGGAGCTAATGGTGTCCAGTAGCCGAGAAGCAGCGCCCTTAAACTAAGAAGAAGTAGGTCCTGCTTCTCTCCCCTCACTCCCACGCTGCAGGGAGCCTGTAGCCAGCTGGTCTCCCTGAAAATAAAAAACCTAACAAAAGTCTTTTCAAGAGAAACTCAGGAGAGCTCCCCTAGTGAGTGTCCAGTCAGTCCTGGGCACAAAGTCTAACTGAGGTCTGGAGGAGGGGCATAGAGGGAGGAGCCAGTTCACACCCAGTTTAAGTCTTTTCAGTGTGCCCAAGCTCCTGCGGATCCCGTCTATACCCCATGGTTCTTTTGGAGTCCCCAGCATCCTCTAGGACGTAAGAGAAATAGGATTTTAATTACCTACCGGTAAATCCTTTTCTCGTAGTCCGTAAGAGGATACTGGGGTCCATATTAGTACCATGGGGTACAGACAGGTCTAACTGGGAGCCATGGGAACTTTAAGAAATCAATAGTGTGCGCTGGATCCTCCCTCTATGCCCCTCCTACCAGACACACTCTAGAAACTGTGCCAGAGGAGACGGACATACTTTGAGAGAAGGATTTAAAAGAACAGTGGTGAGAGTCGAACCAGAACACACAAACAAGAGGAAAGCCATGCTACCCAAACTTGAACAGGAACAGCAACAGCTGAACCAACAACAATACTGAACCAAGTAACAGTGCAGGAGAACACGAAGCACTGGGCGGGCACCCAGTATACTCTACGGAATACGAGAAATGGATTTACCGGTAGGTAATTAAAATCCTATTTTTAATACACATTACCATTGAAATAGCTGTAAAGAACGCTGTTAACAGTCCTTTCTGACTTACATAAAACGTACTTGCGTGTCCTCACACTATGAATTATGTTAATTATATTATGGCGAACAGTATAATTAAATGTAAGTGCGTCAGTGCTGTACCTGGAGCAAAGTGTATAACGTGCTGTACCTGGAGCAAAGTGTTTAACGTGCTGTACCTGGAGCAAAGTGTTTAACGTGCTGTACCTGGAGCAAAGTGTTTAACGTGCTGTACCTGGAGCAAAGTGTTTAACGTGCTGTACCTGGAGCAAAGTGTTTAACGTGCTGTACCTGGAGCAAAGTGTTTAACGTGCTGTACCTGGAGCAAAGTGTTTAACGTGCTGTACCTGGAGCAAAGTGTTTAACGTGCTGTACCTGGAGCAAAGTGTTTAACGTGCTGTACCTGGAGCAAAGTGTTTAACGTGCTGTACCTGGAGCAAAGTGTTTAACGTGCTGTACCTGGAGCAAAGTGTTTAACGTGCTGTACCTGGAGCAAAGTGTTTAACGTGCTGTACCTGGAGCAAAGTGTTTAACGTGCTGTACCTGGAGCAAAGTGTTTAACGTGCTGTACCTGGAGCAAAGTGTTTAACGTGCTGTACCTGGAGCAAAGTGTTTAACGTGCTGTACCTGGAGCAAAGTGTTTAACGTGCTGTACCTGGAGCAAAGTGTTTAACGTGCTGTACCTGGAGCAAAGTGTTTAACGTGCTGTACCTGGAGCAAAGTGTTTAACGTGCTGTACCTGGAGCAAAGTGTTTAACGTGCTGTACCTGGAGCAAAGTGTTTAACGTGCTGTACCTGGAGCAAAGTGTTTAACGTGCTGTACCTGGAGCAAAGTGTTTAACGTGCTGTACCTGGAGCAAAGTGTTTAACGTGCTGTACCTGGAGCAAAGTGTTTAACGTGCTGTACCTGGAGCAAAGTGTTTAACGTGCTGTACCTGGAGCAAAGTGTTTAACGTGCTGTACCTGGAGCAAAGTGTTTAACGTGCTGTACCTGGAGCAAAGTGTTTAACGTGCTGTACCTGGAGCAAAGTGTTTAACGTGCTGTACCTGGAGCAAAGTGTTTAACGTGCTGTACCTGGAGCAAAGTGTTTAACGTGCTGTATCTGGTGCAATATGTATAAAGTGCTGTATCTGGTGCAATATGTATAAAGTGCTGTATCTGGTGCAATATGTATAACATGCTCTACCTGGCGCAGTGTGCATAGGAGGTTCTACCTGGTGCAATATGTATAAGCGGCACTACTGTGTGGTGTAATGTGAATTGGCACTATTGTGTGGTCACGCCCCTTCCCCGTGAAGCCACGCCCCTAAAATTTTGCGGCGTGCCTTCGGCATGCATTGCCTATACTTTGCGTTCTGGGAGGTGGAACACCAATTCACTTTCTGCCTAAGGGCACTAAAATGTCTAGTTATACCTCTGGTGCGGGGTACACAGACCAGCAGCACTGTCACAGCCCCCCCCCCCCCCCCCCCGGCTTTTGGCGACAGACGTATCCTCTGGTGCATGTGAAGATGCAAACTGGACCATTTGCCCAACAGATCCAGCTGGAAGGGCCTTGCGTGAAACCTTCCGTAATGCAGTGCCTCGTAAGAGGCTACCAACTTCCCCAAGAAGCAAATGCATAGACGCACCGATACCCAGGTCGGTCTTAGAACGTCCCGCACCATCGACTGAATTACCAATGCCTTTTCCAATGGAAGGAATACCTTCTGTGCCTCCGTATTCAGTATCATCCCCAGGAACGGAAGCCTCCGTGTTGGTTCCAGGTGAGATTTTGGCAGGTTCAGAACCCATCCCGTGATCCTGGAGTAGTCGTGTTGAGAGGGCTATGTTGTCTAACAACCTTCTCCCTGGATGGCGCTTTTATCAGCAGATCGTCCAGGTATGGTATTATGTTCACTCTTTGCTTGCGGAAAAGAAACATGTCTGCCATTACCTTGGTGAACACCCTTGGTGCCGTGGAGAGGCCAAATGGCAGGGCCTGGAGCTGGTAGTGACAGTCCTGTAATGCAAACCTTAGATAAGCCTGATGAGGCGGCAAAATCGGAATATGAAGGTATGCATCCTTGATATCCAGAGACACCAGGAATTCTCCCTACTCCAGACATGAGATCACCGCTCTCAGAGACTCCATCTTAAATTTGAACACTCGTAAGTACAGGTTCAGTGACTTCGGGTTTAAAATGGGCCTTACCGAACCATCCAGTTTAGGTACCACAAACAGGTTGGAATAATAACCCTTGTTTTGCAGTTGAAGTGGAACTGGGACAATGACCCGAGTCTGTACCAGTTTTTGAATTGCTGCCTGTAAAGTCATGCTGGCTTCTGGAGAAGCTGGTAAGCCTGATTTGAAGACTCTGTGAGGTGGATGTTCCTGAAACTCCAGTCTGTAGCCCTGGGCGATAAGACCTTTGACCCATAGATCCAGGCATGATGTTGCCCATATGTGACTGAAATATCTTAAATCGGGCTCCCACCTGCCCGTCTTCCAGGCAGTGTGGTCCACCGTCATGCTGGAGGCTTTGAGGGAGCAGAACCGGAGGTCTTCTGGGTTTACCTCTATTGCCTTTGAAGGCTGTAGAACCACCTTTGGATTTACTTTAAAATTTCACTGTCTGAAAGGACTGCATGGTTAGCGCAGAGTAGGTTTTCCTAGCTGGGGGTGCTGCGGAAGGAAGGTATGTAGACTTACCCACCGTAGCCTTGGACATCCACGTATCCAGTTCATCTCCAAAAAGGGCTTCACCTGTGAATTGTAGGCTTTCCACACCTTTCCTGGAATCTGCATAGGCAGTCCACTGGCATAGCCACAAGCCCCTGCGTGCTGACACTGCCATGGCAGTGGTGCGTGCATTGAGCAAACCAATTTCCCTTATGGCCTCCACCATAAAATTAGCAGAGTCCTGTATATGCTGTAGGCGTAAAATTATCTCCCCCCTGGATAAGGAATAACCTGTCAATTAGATTACCTGACCATTTTGCAATGGCCCTAGTGATCCATGCACAAACAATAGTGGGTCTCTGGGCCACCCCAGCAGCTGTGTACAGGGATTTGAGTGTCAATTTTGCGGTCAGCCTTGTCCTTTAAGGAGGCTACCCCAGGAACAGGTAAGACTATCTTACGTGACAACCTAGATACCGATGCGTCAACAATCGGTGGATTTTCCCACTTTTTTCTATCATCCTGAGGAAACGGGAAGGATGTGAGTAACCGTTAAGGGATCTGAAACTCCTTGTCCGGATTAATCCAAGTTTCTTCAAACAGAGAATTTAATTCCATTGAAGCAGGGAAAGTAGCAGAGAATTTCTTTTTTACAATAAAATAAGATTCCTCATCCACCTCCACCACCTTGTCAGGAACGTGCAGGACTTCTTTAATAGCTTCTATCAGGGCTGCATCCCCCCACATGAGTCCACTTCACCACCCTCTGTGTCTGATACGTCATCATCAGTGTCAGCCTGCAGGATTTGGGCCAGAGTACGGTTTTGTGGACAAATGGCAGGGGTCTGAGATGCTGGTATGGGAACTGAATCTCTAGTTATCAAGTCCTCCACAGACTGTCTTAAGTATTACATCTCTTTCTCATTATGGGATAATTTATTTGAAATATGCCAGATCATCCCTTTAAGGCAGTGTTTCCCAACCACGGTCCTCAAGGCACACTAACAGTCCTGGTTTTAGTGATATCCAGGCTTGAACACAGGTGACTTAATTAGTACCTCAGTTATTTTGATTTAACCATCTGTGCTGAAGCCAGGATATCACTAAAACCTGCACTGTTGGTGTGCCTTGAGGACCGCGGTTGGGAATGCCTGCTTTAAGGGAATCCAACCATGCGGGTTCAGACCCACTAGCCTGAGAATGTGTACTATCCTGGGTACACTGTAGTGTATCCCCCAGGGAAGACACACACTGCTGTGCAGGAAACACTCCCTTGACATGGTAATGTGACGGACACACACACACACACACACACACACACACACACAGTAAAGGTGAAAGCACAGTTAACCCACACAGAGCCAAGCTCAGCTGGGTCGCAAATAGGGAGGCCAATCCCGGGCCGTTTTTTCAATCCCGGGATTCAGGATTGAAAAACGATAAATCCCGGGATTCGGGATTGAAAAACGATCAATCCCGGGATTCCGGGATTGCAGTAGGGATCAGTGAAGAAGGGTGTAGGGAGCAGTGCTGGAGGGTAGGTAGACGTGCGGGAGGGTGTAGGTAGCGGCGGGGAAGGGAGGAAGGGTGTAGGTAGCAGTGCAGGAGGGTGTAGGTAGCAGTGCAGGAGGGTGTAGGTAGCTGGTCGGGAGGGAGTAGGTAGCTGGGCGGGAGGGAGTAGGTAGCTGGGCGGGAGGGAGTAGGTAGCTGGGCGGGAGGGTGTACAGTAGGTAGCGGGGAGGGTTGGTAGCGGCGCGGGAGGGAGGGTGGGTGTAAGTACCACTTACTATTAGGTGGGCGCCAGCCATGGTCACACTGAACGCGGAGGCATTTCAAATGAAGCGCCGGCCGCCAGCCAACCAGAGCTGGCGGACCAGCAGCCAATCAGGGAAGCGGCCGCAGCTGTCGCTCCTGACTGGCTGCCGCGGCAGCTTCCCTGATTGGCTGCCGGTCCGCCAGCTCTGATTGGCTGGCGGCCGGCGCCACATTTGAAGTACCGCCGCGTTCAGCGTTAGTCTATGGCTGCCGCCCGCCTAATTGTAAGTAGTATTACTTACACACACTCCCTCCCGCACATGCGCAGTGTAATCCCGTGAATCCCGGGATTGGATGCTCCAATCCCGGGATTCAAATCCCGGCATTTTTGGGCCCAAATCCCGGGATCCCGCCGATCCCGATCCCGGGATTGGCCTCTCTAGTCGCAAACCAAACTCCTTAATAGGGCTTAGTATTCTAACACCGCTCCCCTCCCCCTTTACTATGACCCCCTGGTACCGCTGAGGAAATGTGGAGTCTTTGTGGAGGAGCTGCGCTTCCCTGCAAGTCCTGTCAGTGTGAGCTGCAGAGGGAAAATGGCGCTGGTGAGCTGCTGGATCAGCTCATAGTGAAGCCCCGTCCCCATAATGGTTCTTCCCGGTTTTATTTTACTGGCTGAGGTGTCCGAGAAGCTTAACAGCGGGTTAGAACCCCTGTAAGCTGTCTGCCAGTATAGGGTAATGTTAAAAAGCTCAGCTCGCCCCTCACAGCGGAAACGCACACACAGCATGTTGTACTGACCATGGAGACGCAGCCTGCATGTCAGTGCTGCGCTCCATACCCTGATGCCGGCATTACAGCCGGCAACCCGCTAACCGCGACGCCGGCTACCTACTCACCACTCTTCTTACTTCTGGCTCTGTTAGGGGTGGTGGCATGCTGCGGGACTGTACACTCGCCGTGGTGGGGCCAGCAGGGAATGGGATTATTAACCCTATAGGAAGTTGCGCGCCCCCCCCCCCCCCCCCCAAGTCCCACAAAGCAGGCAGTCTGATGCCAACCAGCCCTGTCTGAAAACAACAAACAGAAAATAAATGCAGAACACTCTTCAGGAGCTTCCCTAAGCATGACCGGCTCCTCCGGGCACATTTTCTAAACCGAGTCTGGTAGGAGGGGCATAGAGGGAGGAGCCACCGCACACTATTGATTTCTTAAAGTGCCCAAGGCTCCTAGTGGACCAATCTATACCCCATTTTACTAATGTGGACCCCAGTATCCTCTAGAATGTAAGAGAAAGCTGCAATTAGCTACAGAAACTGTAAACCTCCTAGTGGACTAATCTATACCCCATTTTACTAATGTGGACCCCAGTACCTCTAGAATGTAAGAGAAAGCTGCAATTAGCTACAGAAACTGTAAACCTCCTAGTGGACTAATCTATACCCCATTTTACTAATGTGGACCCCAGTATCCTCTAGAATGTAAGAGAAAGCTGCAATTAGCTACAGAAACTGTAAACCTCAACCTTGAAATATAAAAAAATAAACAACTCATCTCATCCATGTAAAACAATAACGCATACATGTTATTGGAAAGGAAAGTTGGTAATGTAATCAACCAATAAATTCAAATAAAACTTGCAAATGGAGTGAAAAAAGTAACAGATTTGCACTTACGACACTGGATGGGAGTCATAATAAGCATTGTTTGAGTTCTCTTGCACGGGTTCAGGAGATGGCTGTCTCTCCTCTTGCTCCTCTTCCACTTCTTCCTCAGATTCTAAAATTTGGGACATCAATAATTAAACTGAAGTATACGGGATGGTGCAAGTGACAGGCCGGTATTCAATTAGCTGCAGTAATCTACCACAGCTAATGGATTTCTTGGGGCTATCCAATTAGCCCCAATAACTGGCATTTATTGGGGATTATACTTCAGATGCCTCAGGCACACAAAGGATAACCCTTGTTAAAATACCACTTTTCCACAATAACACATAGGTCCAGATACTTAACTCTGATTCCATGTATTATCAGATGAAAACGTGGCATTTTTCCGGCGATAACGGGATGTAACTGGATAGCCCGATACAGACCATTGGTCATAGATCTCACTATCAGCCCATTTTTATTGACCTGAAAAATTAGCGCATGTATTTGGATACCCCCACAGTATAAATGTACTAAGCAGAAAGTTCATGTAATAAATAACATTTGGTGGCTTAAACACTTACCTTCATCCATTTCTGCTTCAGAGTCACCAAAGACTTCATCCTCATAGCGAAATATGTCATTGTGAACATAGAATTTATTTGGAACAGATCCCTACAAAAAATATATATGAAAAATGGTAACTAAGTCATTGATAAATGAAGGGATGCCGTCATATTAATAAAAGTTTTCATTGTAGAGGTGTTTGAGCTTTTAACACAAGCCTGGCTAACCTGTGGCTCTACAGCTGTTGTGGAACTACACGTTCCAGCATACCCTGCCACAGTTTTAGCACTCCCTAATAACAATACCGTGGCAGGGAATGCTGGGATTTGTAGTTTCACAACAGCTGGAGAGCCACAGGTTGGCCAGGCCTGTTTTAACGCATATTTGGGTGAATTCAAATTAGCCGTATGACTTACTTCATCGCTGCAGCTACAGCGTTTAATACCCAGAGCTACTGTATCAATTAGCAGCCTGCTTTCACACGCAGTGCTCGAGTTTTGGCTTAAACACTAGCGGGCAGCCTAATTTCTGTTCTCACCTCAGGAGATTGACAACAAAAATCCACGTTACATACAGCCTGCAGTCTTACTGCAGGCTGCAATCTACAGGACTGTGGTTAAATGTTATGGGTAACTGAATTTGTCAGTTATCTTTACTAGAATCTGCTATATAGTTTTCTAATTGGCTGATTACCCTTTCAGAACAAACCAATCATTTTTTTTTCTTAAACCATACAACATTAGAAAATTAAAACAGCACTCACCAGACATGGCCAAGTTATTTTTATTTATTTATTTTTCTTCTTCTTCAAAATGGGTCTACATAAGAATTACCCTAAACTACACAATCTGGGTGGACAAAGATCCACACGACACTCTGTTGAGATGGAAGATAGAGGAGGAGATAAACTCCTATGATGAGAGAGTGGTCAAACTGGGAAGAAGTGGAGTGGGAAATGCCCCCCAAAAAATGACTCCACAAGTTCATAAAAATTATAAGGAGTAACTTTTGACACTACTTGCTAAAGAAATTTTACCATTTGGTTACCTCTGCTCTCACCATAACCTGTGTAAAGCAGTGAACCAGTTTTGAATAAAAAAAAAACAGTGTGACGTAGAATTATATTGTTGCTTTGCCATTCTTCACTTTATTTGTAAACCTAAACTTTACAGTACTCGATGTAAGAATAGATCTAGAACTAGGACTGGCAATCCAATTAGCTGTATATGTCTAAGAACCCTTCATATTCAATGTGGACAGACGCAAAATTTCTGATTAGTTTTGTAAATGCCACTCATCTTCATACAGCAGAGAACCATCATCTTACAAATCAGTATAGCAAATTTTACTCAAAAAAGTAGAGAATGCAACAGTGATAAAAATCAAGAGACATCAAAAAACAGGTATTTAATGTTATCTATACTTAAGCACTAATATTTTTATTACATCAAAAACCCTTACTTCTGGAGCAAGAACAAAGGTCTGCATGAACTTTCTCATTGGCTGGCCATTATTTGATAGTTCACCCATGACTTGGACAACTACTCCATCACTCAATGTAGCATGTGCATCTACATGTCGAATTTTGGTGCGACATTCACTGAACTGAAGGGACATCACCTTCTTATGAATCTCCTGTAACAGGACAAGAAAAAAAAAAAAAAAAAAAAAAATAACAGGATTTTAATTACCTACCGGTAAATCCTTTTCTCGTAGTCCATAGAGGATACTGGGGTCCAAATTAGTACCACGGGGTATCGACGGATCCTTTGGGAGCCACTGGCACTTTAAGAGTTTAATAGTGTGGGCTGGCCCCTACCTCTATGCCCCTCCTACCAGACTACGTCTAGAAACTGTGCCTGAGGAGACGGACACACTTCAAGAGAAGGAAATACACCAGATAGTGGTGAGAATCACACCAGCTCACACACAAAAAAAAAAATAAGATTTTAAACCTACCGGTAAATCTTTTTCTCGTAGTCCGTAGAGGATGCTGGGACTCCGTAAGGACCATAGGGATAGACGGGCTCCGCAGGAGACATAGGCACTTTAAGAAAGACTTTAGGCTCTGGGTGTGCACTGGCTCCTCCCTCTATGCCCCTCCTCCAGACTTCAGTTAGAGAAACTGTGCCCAGAGGAGACGGACAGTACGAGGAAAGGATTTTAGGTAATCCAAGGGCAAGATTCATACCAGCCACACCAATCACACCGTATAACTTGTGATATACAAACTAGTTAACAGTATGAAAAACCAACATAGCCTCGGTCCACCACCGATGAAACTATAACATGACCCTTATGTACGCAATAACTATATACAAGCCTTGCAGAAGTAGTCCGCACTTGGGACGGGCGCCCAGTATCCTCTACGGACTACGAGAAAAAGATTTACCGGTAGGTTTAAAATCTTATTTTCTCTAACGTCCTAGAGGATGCTGGGACTCCGTAAGGACCATGGGATTATACCAAAGCTCCCAAACGGGCGGGAGAGTGCGGATGACTCTGCAGCACCGATTGAGCAAACAGGAGGTCCTCCTCAGCCAGGGTATCAAACTTATAGAACTTTGCAAAGGTGTTTGACCCCGACCAAGTAGCAGCTCGGCACAGCTGTAGTGCCGAGACCCCTCGGGCAGCCGCCCAAGAAGAGCCCACCTTCCTAGTGGAATGGGCCTTAACCGATTTTGGTAACGGCAATCCTGCCATAGAATGCGCCTGCTGAATCGTGTTACACATACAGCGAGCAATAGTCTGCTTTGAAGCAGGGCCACCAACCTTGTTAGCTGCATACAGGACAAACAGTGCCTCTGTTTTTCTGATCCTAGCCGTTCTGGCCACGTAAATCTTCAAAGCCCTGACCACATCAAGGGACTCGGAATCCTCCAAGTCACGTGTAGCCACAGGCACGACAATAGGCTGGTTCATATGAAAGGATGAGACCACTTTAGGTAGGAATTGAGGACGAGTCCGCAATTCCGCCCTATCCATATGAAAAACCAGATAGGGGCTTTTATGTGATAAAGCCGCCAATTCCGAAACTCGCCTAGCCGAAGCTAAGGCTAACAACATGACCACCTTCCAAGTGAGATATTTTAACTCCACCGTTTTGAGTGGTTCAAACCAATGTGACTTAAGGAAACTTAACACCACGTTAAGGTCCCAAGGCGCCACCGGAGGTACAAAAGGAGGCTGAATATGCAGTACTCCCTTCACAAACGTCTGTACTTCAGGCAGAGAGGCCAATTCCTTCTGAAAGAAAATGGATAGGGCCGAAATCTGAACCTTAATGGAGCCTAATTTTCGGCCCAACTTTACTCCAGTTTGTAGGAGGTGAAGGAGACGGCCCAGCTGGAATTCTTCCGTAGGAGCATTCCTGGCCTCACACCAAGAAACATATTTTCGCCATATTCGGTGATAATGTTTTGATGTCACGTCCTTCCTAGCCTTTATTAGTGTAGGAATGACCTCATCCGGAATACCTTTTTTCGCTAGGATCCGGCGTTCAACCGCCATGCCGTTAAACGCAGCCGCGGTAAGTCCTGGAACAGACAGGGCCCCTGTTGCAGCAGGTCCTGTATTAGAGGAAGAGGCCACGGATCTTCTGTGAGCAACTCCTGCAGCTCCGGATACCAGGTCCTTCGTGGCCAATCTGGAACAAGGAGGATTGTTCTCACTCCTCTTTGTCTTATTATTCTCAACACCTTGGGTATGAGAGGAAGAGGAGGAAATACATAGACCGACCGGTACACCCACGGTGTCACCAGGGCGTCCACAGCTACCGACTGAGGATCTCTTGACCTGGCGCAATACCTTTTTAGCTTTTTGTTGAGACGGGACGCCATCATGTCTATTTGGAGCAGTCCCCACCAACTTGCGATCTGCTCGAAGACTTCCTGATGAAGCCCCCACTCTCCCGGATGCAGATCGTGTCTGCTGAGGAAGTCTGCTTCCCAATTGTCCACTCCCGGAATGAACACTGCTGACAGTGCGCTTACGTGATTCTCCGCCCAGCGAAGAATCCTGGTGGCTTTCGCCATTGCCACCCTGCTCCTTGTGCCGCCTTGGCGGTTTACATGAGCCACTGCGGTGACATTGTCTGACTGAATCAGAACTGGTTTGTCGCGAAGAAATGCCTCCGCTTGACGTAGGGCGTTGTATATGGCCCTCAACTTCAGGACGTTGATGTGGAGACAAGTCTCTAGACTTGACCAAAGACCTTGGAAATTTATTCCCTGTGTGACTGCTCCCCACCCTCGGAGGCTTGCGTCAGTGGTCACCAGGATCCAATCCTGAATGCTGAACCTGCGGCCCTCTAGGAGGTGAGCACTCTGCAGCCACCACAGGAGAGATACCCTGGCTCTGGGGGATAGGGTGATCCGCCGATGCATATGTAGATGTGACCCGGACCACTTGTCCAGCAGGTCCCATTGGAAGGTTCTCGCATGGAACCTGCCGAAGGGAATGGCTTCGTATGATGCCACCATTTTCCCCAGGACTCGAGTGCAGTGATGCACTGACACCTGTTTTGGCTTCAATAGGTTCCTGACCAGAGTCATGAGTTCCTGAGCTTTTTTTCCCGTCGGAAGAAAAACCCTTTGCTGGTCTGCGTCCAGAATCAAGCCCAAGAAGGTCAGACGTGTCATAGGAACCAGCTGCGACTTCGGGATATTGAAAATCCAGCCGTGTTGCTGTAACACCTTCAATGAAAGTGACACGCTGTCCAGTAACTTCTCCAGAGATCTCGCTTTTATGAGGAGATCGTCCAAGTATGGGATAATTGTGACACCTCTCTTGCGCAGGAGCACCATCATTTCCGCCAGTACCTTGGTGAAAATCCTCGGGGCCGTGGAAAGCCCAAACGGCAACGTCTGAAATTGGTAATGACAATCCTGTACAGCAAATCTCAGGAACGCCTGATGAGGTGGAAATATTGGAACATGAAGGTACGCATCCTTTATGTCTAGGGAAACCATAAAATCTCCCCTTCCAGGCTGGCGATGACCGCTCTGAGCGACTCCATCTTGAACTTGAACTTTTTCAAGTATAGATTCAGGGATTTTAAATTCAAAATGGGTCTGACCGAACCGTCCGGTTTCGGGACCACAAACAGGGTTGAGTAATATCCCCTCCCCTGTTGCAGTAGGGGAACCTTGACCACCACCTGTTGAAGATACAATTTTTGAATTGCATTTAGCACTAGCTCCCTCTCTGAGGGAGAAGCTGGCAGAGCCGATTTTAAAAACCGGCGAGGGGGGACCTCTTCGAATTCCAGCTTGTATCCATGAGAAACAATTTCTAGTGCCCAGGGATCCACCTGTGAGAGAACCCAGATGTGGCCGAAAAGTCGATGACGTGCCCCCACTGGAGCGGACTCCCTCAGGGGAGCCCCAGCGTCATGCGGTGGATTTTGCAGAGGCTGGGGAGGACTTCTGTTCCTGGGAACTAGCTGTGTGCAGCTTTTTTCCTCTGCCCTTACCTCTGGCAAGAAAGGACGATCCACGTACTTTTTTGCTTTTATTCGAACGAAAGGACTGCATCCGATAATGAGGCGCTTTCTTAGGCTGTGAGGGAACATAAGGCAAGAAATTCGATTTACCTGCCGTAGCTGTGGAGACGAGGTCCGAGAGGCCTTCTCCAAATAACTCCTCACCTTTGTAAGGCAAAAACTCCATATGCCTCTTCGAGTCGGCATCACCCGTCCACTGTCGGGTCCATAAGACTCGCCTAGCAGAAACAGACACAGCATTTATTCTGGAACTTAGTAAACAAACATCTCTTTGAGCATCCCTCATATATAATACAGCATCTTTTATATGCCCTAGGGTCATTAAAATGGTATCCTTATCTAGGGTCTCAATATCCACTGATAAGGAATCAGTCCATGCAGCCACAGCACTACAAACCCAGGCCGACGCCATTGCCGGTCTAAGTATTATACCAGAATGTGTGTAAATGGACTTCATGGTAACCTCCTGCTTGCGATCAGCAGCATCCTTGAGGGTAGCCGTATCTTGGGATGGCAGCGCTATCTTTTTTGATAAGCGTGTCAATGCCTTGTCCACCTTAGGAGAGGATTCCCATCGTATCCTATCCTTTTGCGGGAAAGGATACGCCATAAGAATCCTTTTGGGAACCTGCAGTCTCTTGTCTGGGGTTTCCCAAGCCTTTTCGCATAATTCGTTCAGCTCATACGAGGATGGAAAGGTGACCTCAGGCTTTTTCTCTTTATACATGTGTACCCTCGTGTCAGGGACAGGGGGTTCCTCTGTGATATGCAAAACCTCTTTTATTGCAATAATCATATATCGAACACCCTTAACCACTTTTGGCTGTAATTTTGCATCATCGTAGTCGACACTGGAGTCTGATCCGTGTCGGTATCTGTGTCAACTATTTGGGATAGTGTGCGCTTCTGAGACCCCGGAAGGACTCGGCGACATTGGGACAGGCATGGTTTGACTTCCTGACTGTTCCCTAGCCTCAGCTTTGTCTAATCTTTTGTGCAATAAATTCACATTAGCACTTAAGACATTCCACATATCCATCCAGTCAGGTGTCGGCGCTGCCGACGGAGACCTTGCATTCATACACACACCCTCCTCCTTAGGTGAGCCTTCAACCTCATACATGTCGACACACGCGTACCGACACACCCCACACACACAGGGAAGCTCTTTTCTGAAGACAGGTACCCCACCAGGCCCTTTGGAGAGACAGAGAGAGAGTATGCCAGCACACACCCCAGCGCTATATGACCCAGGAAAAAACATAGAATGTTTTACCCAGTAGCGCTGTTATAACTTTATACACGCCAATTATGTGCCCCTCCCCCTCTTGAAAAACCCACCGTCACCGTCAGTAAGCAGGGGAGAGTCCGGGGAGCTTCCTCTCAGCGCTGTGCTGTGGAGAAAATGGCGCTGGTGAGTGCTGAGGAAGAAGCCCCGCCCCCTCGGCGGCAGGCTTCTGTCCCGCTCAAAATCTATCAAAACATGGCGGGGGCTCTTTATATACATGTGCAGTGCCCAGCTGTACATGTATATATATGCTTTTGCCATAGGAGAGGTTTATACTTCTGCCCAGGGCGCCCCCCCTGCGCCCTGCACCCTTACAGTGACCGGAGTGTGTGAGGTGAACGGGAGCAATGGCGCATAGCTTCACTGCTGTGCGTTACCTCTATGAAGATCAAGGTGTCTTCTGCCGCCTCTGAAGTCTTTTCCTCACATACTCACCCGGCTTCTATCTTCCGGCTCTGCGAGGAGGACGGCGGCGCGGCTCTGGGACGGACGGCGAGGGTGAGACCTGCGTACCGATCCCTCTGGAGCTAATGGTGTCCAGTAGCCTAAGAAAGAGCCATGAAACTCAGAGAAGTGGGTCTGTTTCTCTCTCCTCAGTCCCTCGATGCAGGGAGTCTGTTGTCAGCAGGCTCCCTGAAAATAAAAAACCTAACCAAAATACTTTCTTACAGGAAACTCAGGAGAGCTCCCTGCAGTGCACCCATCTCCTCTGGGCACAGATTCAAACTGAGGTCTGGAGGAGGGGCATAGAGGGAGGAGCCAGTGCACACCCAGAGCCTAAAGTCTTTCCTAAAGTGCCCATGTCTCCTGCGGAGCCCGTCTATCCCCATGGTCCTTACGGAGTCCCAGCATCATCTAGGACGTTAGAGAGAAAAAAAGGAAAGCCAAGCTAACCAACTTGGAACAATTCAGCAACGGCTGAACCAACAAAACTGAACCAAGTAACTATGCAGGAATACGAAGCACTGGGCGGGCGCCCAGCATCCTCTACGGACTACGAGAAAAGGATTTACCTGTAGGTAATTAAAATCCTATTTTCTCTTACGTCCTAGAGGATGCTGAGGTCCAAATAAGTACCATGGGGATGCACCAAAGCTCCCAGTACAGGAGGGAGAGAGTGCCGAGGTTCCTGCAGAACAGATTGGCCTCCGAGGACCTAAAGTTTGGTCAAAGTATCGAACTTGTGGAACTTAGTTGCTCGGCAAAGCTGTAAAGCAGAGACACCCCGGGCAGCCGTCCAGGAAGAACCCACCGTACGAGTAGAGTGTGCCTGAACAGAATTTCGAATAGTCAATCCTGCCGTCGAATAAGCAGGACACCCAATCTTGTTGGGATTACACAGGACAAATAGAGCGTCCTATTTCCTGTGACGAGAAGTTCTCTTCGCATATATCTTCAAAGCCTGCACAACATCCAAGAACTTTGAGCTAATTGAGGTGTCAGTAGCCACTGGCACCACAATAGGTTGGTTGATATGAAAAGCCGACCACCTTTTGAAGAAATCGCTGACGCGTTCTGAGCTCAGCTCTATCCTCATGGAAAATCAAGTAGGGGCTCTTGTGCGACTATGCCCCCAATTCCGACACGTCTTGCAGATGCCAATGCAAACAAGTGTGACCGCCTTCCAAGTAAGAAACTTTAAGTCCACCTCCTGTAAACCAATCCGATTGCAGGAACTGCAGCACCACATTAAGATCCCAAGGCGCCGTAGGAGGCACAAAGGGTGGTTGGATGTGCAGAACTCCTTTCAAGAAAGTCTGAACCTCAGGGACAGCCGCCAATTGTTTCTGGAAGAAAATGGACAAGGCCGAAATCTGGACTTTGAGCCCAAGCATAGGCCCACATCCATACCTGCTTGCAGAAAGAGGAGAAAACGTCCCAGTCAAAACTCCACCGTAGGAAACTTCTTGGATTCACACCAAGAGACATACTTTTTCCAAATCCGAATGTTTGGACGTTACCCCCTTTCAAGCTTGGATCAGAGTAGGAATAACCTTGCTCGGAATGCCCTTCCGAGCTAAGATCTGGCATTCAACCTCCATGCTGTCCAACGTAGCAACGGTAAGTCTTCATAGGCGAACAACCTCTGTTGTAGAAGGTACGCGTGAAGAGGAAGAGGCCTCGGATCCTCAAGCAGTAATGCCAGTAGATCCACGTACCAAGCCCTTCTTGGCCAGTTCGGAGCAATGAGGATCGCCGGAATTCCTGATCTTTTTATTAGTTTGAGAACCTTTGGGATGAGTGGAAGTGGAGGGAACACATACCCTGACTGGAACACCCACGGAGTCACCAGGGTGTCCACCGCCACTGCTTGTGGGTCTGTGACCGGGAACTGTACCTCCAAAGCTTCTTGTTGAGGAGAGAGGCCCTCATGTCTATTTGAGGTACACCCGCATCGGCTTGTTACCTCTGCTAACACCTCCGGGTGGAGGCCCCATTCTCCTGGATGGAGATTGTGTCTGCTGAGGAAGTCCACTTCCCAGTTGTCCACTCCCGGAATGAAGATCGCAGACAGCACCAGCGCGTGCCTTTCTGGCCAGAGAAGGATTTTTGTTACCTCTGACACTGCAGCCCTATTCTTCGTTCTGCCATGCCTGTTTACGTAGGACACTGCTGTGACGTTGTCCGACTGAACCTGACTGGCTCGATCTTGCAGAAGATGTGCCGCTTGGAGAAGGCAGTTGTATATGGCCCTTAGTTCCAGAATATTTATTGGAAGGAGAGATTCCCGACTTGACCACTTTCCTTGGAAGTTTTCCCCTTTGGTGACTGCTCCCCAACCTCTGAGGCTTGCATCCGTGGTTAGAAGAATCCAATTCTGAATTCTGAACCTGCGGCCCTCGAGCAGGTGAGAAGTTTGCAGCCACCAGAGGAGTGAAATTCTGGCTTTCGGTGACAGGTGTATCCGCTGGTGCATGTGAAGATGTGATCCCGACTTGTCCAGGAGATCCAGCTGGAAGAACCTTGGATGGAATCTTCCGTACTGTAGAGCCTCGTAGGAGGCTACCATCTTCCCCAGAAGGCGAATGCACTGATGAATCGATACCCCGGCTGGACGCAAAACATCCCGGACCATTGATTGGATCACCAACGCTTTCTCCTGTGGTAGAAACACCCTCTGCACTTCCGTGTCGAGTATCATCCCCAGGAAGGGCAGTCTCCTTGTCAGTTCCAAATGTGGACTTTGGAAGATTCAGGATCCACCCATTATCCTGGAATAGTTGAGAGTGCAATACTCTGCAACAGCTTCTCCTTGGAAGATACTTTTATCAGCAGATCGTCCAGATATGGAATTATGTTCACTCCCTGTATGCGGAGGAGGAGCAGCAGCATCTCCGCCATGACCTTGGTGAACACCCTCAGAGCTGTGGAGAGGCTGAATTGTAATGTCTGGAACGGACAGTCCTGTAGTGCAAATCGTAGATAAGCCTGGTGAGACGGCCTGATCAGAATGTGAAGGTACGCATCCTTGATATCCAGGGATACTAGGAATTACCCCTCCTCCAGACCTGAGATCACCGCTCTGAGAGACTCCATCTTGAATTGGAAAACCATCAAGTAAGGGTTCAATGACTTCAGGTTTAAAATAGACCTTACCGAACCGTCCAGTTTCGGTACCACAAACAGGTTTGAGTAATAACTCTTGGTTATTAGGCGAGGTGGAACAGGAACAATGACATTTGTTCGTACCAATTTTTGAATAGCTTCCTGTAGGGAAGCACTTCCTGTCAGCGAAACTGGTAAGCCTGATTTAAAGAATCTGTGAGGTGGGAGTTCTTGAAACTCCAGTCTGTACCCCTGGGCAACAATATGTCACCCAGGGATCCAGGCAAGATGATACCCAGACGTAACTGAAATCTTTTAGCTATCACCTGTCCGATCTCCAGGCTGGGAGGTCCACCGTCAAGAATTTAGCGGTCCGAAAGGACTGCACTGCAGGCGTAGGATAAGATTGGGAAGAAAGGCCGACTTACCCACAGTTGCCGTGAATATCAACGCATACAGAGCTTCCCCAAACAGGGCCTGACCTGTGAAGGGTAGGTTCTCCACACTTTTTTGGATTCTGCATTGGCAGTACATTGGCGTAGCCAAAGTCCTCTGCGTGCCGAGACTGCCATGGAAGTAGCACTTGCATTAAGAAGGCCAAGGTCCTTCATGGCCTCCACTGTGAAATCTGCAGAATCCTGAATGTGACGTAAAAACAAGTCAATGTCACTCCTTTCCATAGTATCTAAATCCTCAAGTAATGTGCCTGACCACTTTACTATAGCTTTAGAAATCCACGCACAAGGAATAGTGGTCCTTAATGCCACGTCTTGTAGCCTTGTATAGTTATTTGAGCGTAGTCTCTATCTTGCGGTCAGCCGGCTCCTTTAAGGCGGTTGAACCGGGGACAGGTAAAACCACCTTTTTTGACAATCTAGATACAGAAGCGTCAACTATAGATGGGTTTTCCCACTTTTTCCTGTCCTCTTCAGGGAAAGGAAAAGCTATGAGAACTCTTTTAGGAATCTGGAATTTTTTTCTCTGGGTTGTACCAGGACTTTTCAAACAAGGAGTTTAACTCCTTAGACGCAGGGAAGGTAAGCGAGGGTTTCTTATTTACTGTAAAAATAGGATTTTGGTACTTACCAGGTAAATCCTTTTCTTTGAATCCATAGGGGGCACTGGAGTACTCTTGGGATATGGACGGCTTCCGTAGGAAACAGGGCACTGAATATTTAAATTTAGAACACTCCACCCCTCCATATCAGTGTTTTTTACTGAGCCGAACAGGAACCATAGAGAGGTTGACAATGGAGTATTACATATCACATAACGGACAACAAAGTTGACACATAACGTTACTGACAACTAAACAGTTGACACCATAACCAGCACTTGAAAATTTGAACCAGTCTGTGAGAATGTGTTACCATAAGATCCCCTGAACTTACCACAAACCAGGTAAAACTGCTCTGGGTGGGCGTCCAGTGCCCCCTATGGATTCAAAGAAAAGGATTTACCTGGTAAGTACCAAAATCCTATTTTCTTTTTCATCCACTAGGGGTCACTGGAGTACACTTGGGACGTACCAAAGCTTCCCCCGTGGGCGGAAGAGCTGTTTGGCACCTGTAACACTAGGCGGCCAAAGCTAGATGCTGATGCTGCAAACGTATCAAACTTGTAAAAGCGCACAAACGTGTGCACTGAAGACCATGTAGCCGCAAGGCAAAGCTGCGTCGTAGAAGCTCCACGACCAGCTGCCCATGAAGTTCCCACAGAACGTGTGGAATGAGCCGTTACTGATGTAGGCGGCTGTAACCTAGCATTAAGGTAAGCCTGACGTATGGTCAGTTTTATCCATCTAGATAAGGTCTGCTTAGAAGCTGTCCAACCCATCTTGGCAGCATCATAGAGAACAAACAACGTATCCGTCTTACGAACTGTAAACGTTCGGGATACATAAACGCGTAATGCGCGTACCACATCCAGAGTTCCAGAATGTGCTGTTAACACAGGAACTACTATTGGTTGATTGATGTGAAAAGATGACACTATCTTTGGTAAGAAAGCGGGATTCGTCCGAAGTTCCGCTCTGTCATCATGAAACACCAAATACGGTGGCTTGCATGACAAAGCACCCAAATCTGAAATACGCCCTGCCGAAGCTAAGGCTAGAAGAAAAATTGTTTTCAAAGTGAGAAACTTTATATCCACTTGCTGTAAGGGTTCAAAAAATGAAGACTGTAAGAAATCTAAAACCAGATTCAAGTCCCATGGTGCTGTAGGTGGAATGAATGGAGGCTGTACTCTGAGGACACCTTGTAGAAAAGTGTGTACCGACGGCAATAGAGCCAATCGTCTTTGAAAATAAATTGACAACGCAGATACCTGCACCTTTAGTGTAGATAAACGCAGTCCTCCATCTAACCCAGTCTGTAGAAATAACAAAAGACGGGATAACTTGAAAGATGATGTCGGAAACTTCCGAGCTTCACACCAACTTATATAGGCACGCCAAATTCTGTAATAATGAGCTGCCGTAACCGGCTTCCTAGCTTGCAACATGGTTGGTATCACAGATACTGGAATGCCCTCTCTTCTTAAGAGGGCGGTCTCAACAGCCACCCCGTCAAACGCAGCCGCGCTAAATCGGGGTAAAGGAACGGACCATGTTGTAACAGGTCTGGACGTAGTGGGAACGGCCAAGGATCGTCTGCGAGTAGTCCGCGGAGATCCGAGAACCAAGCTCTCCGAGGCCAATGAAGCGCCACTAGTATGACTGTGACAGACTCTCTTTTGATCCATTTTAGCACTAGAGGGAGCAGCGGAAACAGTGGAAACAGATACACTAGGCTGTACGGCCAAGCGATTGTGAAAGCATCCACAACCACTGCCTTTGGATCTCTCGTTCTGGACAATTACTGGAGCGTTTGGTGATTGTGGCGAGACGCCATCAGGTCCACCTGAGGGTAACCCCACCGCTGAACCAACATGTGAAACACTTCTGGATTTAATGCCCATTCTCCTGGATGAAAATCCCGACGGTTGAGATAATCTGCCTCCCAGTTGTCCACTCCCGGAATGAACACTGCCGACAATATCACCTGGTGGTATTCCGCCCAATTTAGGATTCGAGCTACTTCCCGCATTGCCATGCGGATTCTCGTTCCTCCTTGTTTGTTGATGTATGCGACTGCCGTCGCATTGTCTGACTGCACCTGGACAGTCTGAGACCAAAGCATGTGCAATGCTTGTCGTAGCGCATTGTAAATTGCGCGGAGTTCCAGGACATTTATAGACAGCAATCTTTCGTGATCCGCCCAGAGACCCTGGAGCTGACAATTTTGAACTACAGCTCCCCAACCTCTGAGACTTGCGTCCGTCGTTAGAATTATCCAATTCCAGCCGCCGAATAGTTTCCCTGCGGTTAAATTATGTTCCTTGAGCCACCAGAGCAGAGACACCCTTGCCCTTGGCGACAACCTCACCCTGTGGTGAATCTGCAGATGCGAGCCCGACCACTGTGCGAGCACATCCAGTTGAAATGGACGCGAGTGAAATCTTCCGAACTGAAGCGCTTCGAAAGCCGCCACCATTGTTCCTAAGAGGCGAATGCACAAATGTACCGAGACTGTGCGTGGCTTGAGCACTAATTGTACCAGATGGCGAATAATCTGTACTTTCTGTTGTGGTAGGTAAATTCTTTGATTGACCGTATCGAAAATCATACCTAGGAACTGAAGGCGTTGAGACGGAATTAGATGTGATTTCTTGAAGTTGACAATCCAACCGTGGTGAACCAGTACATTGTACGTTAGCAGCGCATGTTGGAGAAGTATCTGTTGAGACGGGGCTTTGATGAGCAGATCGTCCAAATACGGAACTATTGTCACTCCCAGGGATCTGAGATGAGCTATCATCACAGACATCACTTTGGTGAATACCCGAGGCGCTGACGATAGGCCAAACGGTAGAGCCTGAAACTGGTAATGGTTCTGGCGTATATTGCAAACCGCAAGAACCTCTGATGAGACTGCCAAATCGGAATGTGTAAGTACGCATCCTTGAGATCTAGCGCAATCATGAACTCCTTTGGCTCTAAACTTGCAATCACTGAGCGCAGAGATTCCATCTTGAATCTGTAGTAAGTTACGTACCGATTGAGACCCTTTAAGTTCAATATTGGCCTGACTGAGCCATCCGGCTTCGGTACCACAAACAGACTGGAATAATAACCCTGACCCTGTTGGTGTACAGGGACCGGAATCAAAACTGCTGAATCCAGTAGGGACTGAATGGCAATTTGCAGAACCGCCCTCTTGTTGTCCGACAGAGGCAATCCTGTCTTGAAAAACCGCAGTGGCGGAAGACAGTCAAACTCTATTTTGTAACCTTTTAACACTAAATTGCGGATCCACCCATCCGCGGATGTCTGGAACCACGCCAAATGGAATGTCTGAAGGCGTGCTCCCACAATCGGAGAACCGAGATTGGCTGGTAGCCCGTCATGCCACTGGCTTGTCGGTAACCTTAGCGTCCTGACGACTTGTGTTGGTTTGTTGGAAACCACGTCCACGTCTACCAGGCGTGGCTGTTACTCTGCCACGTCCTCGAAAGGACTGAGGTCTAAAGGATTTGAACGAAGGTCCAGAGTACCTCCTTCTTGGTACCGGTGGAGGCAATGGTAAGAAAACCGACTTTCCTCCCGTAGCCTCAGAAATCCATGTGTCCAATTCAGGACCAAACAACTTCTTGCCATCGTAAGGTAACGCCTCTATACCTCGTTTGACCTCTGACTCCGCTTGCCAAGAACGCAGCCAGAGTGCTCGTCGTGCCGTAATTTGCGACGATGAAATACGAGAAGTGAGCTGACAGACGTCAGTAGAAGCTGTACAGAGATACTCCGCAGCCTCACACATTTGATCAGCAAGAAGTATAAGGTGTTCGTCATGTAAGGCAGACTTAAGTTCTGTTATCCATACTATGAGCGCCTTAGTGACCCAGATACCAACCAAGCCAGGTCTCAGCAGCACTCCTGCTGCTACATACATTGACTTTAGCATAGTTTCTATTTTGCGATCTGAAGGGTCTTTAAGCGTAGTAGCCGCTGGCACTGGTATGGTTAATTTCTTTGTAAGCTTCGGCACTGACGAATCAACTATTGGTGGATTCTCCCATGTACATGTCACAGAGTCTGGAAACGGGTAACTAGACTTAAATTTGCGAGGTATAGAAAACAGTTTATCTGGAGTCTGTCGTGTTTCTACTAACATCTTATTAAGAGACTCCGACACAGGAAAACTTATTGGAGTTCTCTGTCGTTTAGTAAATACGACCTGATCATTTGTGAGAGGCTCCTCAGTTTCTGTAAACTTCAGAGACTGACGCACCGCTCTGATGAGATTATCAATACCTGAGCTGTTAAAATCCTCACTATCTGACTCCACTTCACCCTCCTCACCCTCATCTTGTGCCGAGAGGTCTGGCATGGAATCGTCAGAATGCAACATAGCAGAAACTGGTAAATCATAAGACATATGAAATTTATCCCGTCTACCCAAAATGGATTTGGACCTTTCGCAAGGCTGAGACCCCTCCGGTAGTTCTGGCGGTCTCACCCTAGACTCAGATCTTGCAGTTTCCCGCTCCTGTCGAGCGGCGGTCAATTCTGATTGCAACCCAGCCAGTACATTGGCTAGCATTTCCCATGGAGGGTCCGGGGAGGAAATTGGCTTTAAAACCGGAGCTGAATTTTTATTCGGAACCGAATCCACAAAACATACTGTACATGTGGTAGATCCATCCGGTAACACACTGCCACAGACTTTGCAATTATGCTTTTTAGTTTTTGCTGGTGCCTTACTCATTATGGCGAGACAATACAATACACAAAAAACAGACACTTGCCCGACTCCGTAAAATAGTACGAAGGTGTCTCTATAATAAGATTTTACTCACCGGTAAATCTATTTCTCGTAGTCCGTAGTGGATGGTGGGGACTCCGTAAGGACCATGGGGAATAGCGGCTCCGCAGGAGACTGGGTACAGCTAAGAAAGATTTAGGACTACCTGGTGTGCACTGGCTCCTCCCACTATGACCCTCCTCCAGACCTCAGTAAGGATACTGTGCCCGGAAGAGCTGACACAATAAGGAAGGATTTTTAATCCCGGGTAAGACTCATACCAGCCACACCAATCACACCGTATAACTCGTGATAATATACCCAGTTAACAGTATGAACACAATAGAGCCTCTCAAAAGATGGCTCAACAATAACCCTTGTAGTTAACAATAACTATATACAAGTATTGCAGACAGTCCGCACGGGCGCCCAGCATCCACTACGGACTACGAGAAATAGATTTACCGGTGAGTAAAATCTTATTTTCTCTGACGTCCTAGTGGATGCTGGGGACTCCGTAAGGACCATGGGGATTATACCAAAGCTCCCAAACGGGCGGGAGAGTGCGGATGACTCTGCAGCACCGAATGAGAGAACTCAAGGTCCTCCTCAGCCAGAGTATCAAATTTGTAGAATTTTGCAAACGTGTTTGCCCCTGACCAAGTAGCAGCTCGGCAAAGTTGTAAAGCCGAGACCCCTCGGGCAGCCGCCCAAGAAGAGCCCACTTTCCTCGTGGAATGGGCTTTTACAGATTTAGGCTGCGGCAGGCCAGCCACAGAATGCACAAGCTGAATTGTGCTACAAATCCAGCGAGCAATAGTCTGCTTTGAAGCAGGAGCACCCATCTTGTTTGGTGCATACAGGATAAATAGCGAGTCAGTCTTCCTGACTCCAGCCGTCCTGGAAACATAAATTTTCAAGGCCCTGACTACGTCCAGTAACTTGGAGTCCTCCAAGTCCCTAGTAGCCGCAGGCACCACGATAGGTTGGTTCAAGTGAAAAGCTGATACCACCTTAGGAAGAAACTGGGGACGAGTCCTCAATTCTGCCCTATCCATATGGAAAATCAAATAGGGGCTTTTACATGACAAAGCCGCCAATTCTGACACACGCCTTGCCGAAGCCAAGGCCAAAAGCATGACCACTTTCCACGTGAGATATTTTAAATCCACGGTTTTGAGTGGCTCAAACCAATGTGACTTTAGGAAACCCAACACCACGTTGAGGTCCCACGGTGCCACTGGAGGCACAAAAGGAGGCTGAATATGCAGCACACCCTTGACAAATGTCTGAACTTCAGGCAGCGAAGCCAGTTCTTTTTGGAAGAAAATCGACAGAGCCGAAATCTGGACCTTAATGGAACCCAGTTTTAGGCCCATAGTCACCCCTGACTGTAGGAAGTGCAGAAATCGACCTAGCTGGAATTCCTCCGTTGGGGCCTTCCTGGCCTCACACCACGCAACATATTTTCGCCATATGCGGTGATAATGTTGTACGGTTACATCTTTTCTAGCTTTAATAAGCGTAGGAATGACTTCCTCCGGAATGCCCTTTTCCTTCAGGATCCGGCGTTCAACCGCCATGCCGTCAAACGCAGTCGCGGTACGTCTTGGAACAGACAGGCCCCCTGCTGCAGCAGGTCCTGTCTGAGCGGCAGAGGGCATGGGTCCTCTGCGATCATTTCTTGGAGTTCTGGTTACCAAGCTCTTCTTGGCCAACCCGGAACAATGAGTATAGTTCTTACTCCTTTCCTTCTTATTATTCTCATTACCCTGGGTAAGAGAGGCAGAAAGGGGAACACATACACCGACTGGTACACCCACGGTGTTACCAGAGCGTCCACAGCTATCGCCTGAGGGTCCCTTGACCTGGCGCAATATCTTTGTAGCTTTTTGTTGAGGCGGGACGCCATCATGTCCACCTGTGGCCTTTCCCAACGGTGTACAATCATTTGGAAAACTTCTGGATGAAGTCCCCACTCTCCCGGGTGGAGGTCGTGTCTTCTGAGAAAGTCTGCTTCTCAGTTGTCCACTCCGGGAATGAACACTGCTGACAGTGCTAACACATGATTTTCCGCCCATCGGAGAATCCTTGTGGCTTCTGCCATCGCCATCCTGCTTTCTTGTGCCGCCCTGTCGGTTTACATGAGCGACCGCCGTGATGTTGTCTGACTGGATCAGCACCGGCCGGTGTTGAAGCAGGGTCTAGCCTGACTTAGGGCATTGTAAATGGCCCTTAGTTCCAGAATATTTATGTGTAGGGAAGTCTCCTGACTTTTCCATAGCCTTGGAAGTTTCTTCCCTGTGTGACTGCCCCCCAGCCTCGAAGGCTGGCATCCGTGGTCACCAGGACCCAGTCCTGTAAGCCGAATCTGCGGCCCCCTAGAAGATGAGCACTCTGCAGCCACCACAACAGCGACACCCTGGACCTTGGAGACAGGGTTATCCGCCGATGCATCTGAAGATGCGACCCGGACCACTTGTCCAACAGATCCCACTGGAAAATCCTTGCAAGGGACCTGGCGAATGGAATTTCTTCGTAAGAAGCTACCATCCTTCCCAGGGCTCGCGTGCATTGATGCACCGACACCTGTATACGTATTAGGAGGTCTCTGTCTAGAGACGACAACTCCTTGGACTTCTCCTCCGGGAGAAACCCTTTTTATCCTGTTCTGTGTCCAGAACCATACCCAGGAACAGTAGACGCGTCGTAGGAACCAGCTGCGACTTTGGAATATTCAGAATCCAGCCGTGCTGTCGTAGCACTTCCCGAGATAGTGCTACTCCGCCGAACAACTGCTCCCTGGACCTTGCCTTTATAAGGAGATCGTCCAAGTACGGGATAATTATTTCGGCCATTACCTTGGTAAATACCTCGGTGCCGGGGACAGACCAACAGCAACGTCTGGAATTGGTAATGACAATCCTGTACCACAATTTTGAGGTACTCCTGGTGAAGAGGGTAAATAGGGACATGCAGGTAAGCATCCTTGATGTCCAGTGATACCATGAAATTCTCCAGGCTTGCAATAATCGCCCTGAGCGATTCCATTTTGAACTTGAACCTTCGTATACAAGTGTTCAAGGATTTCAATTTTAGAATGGGTCTCACCGAACCGTCTGGTTTCGGTACCACAACATTTTGGAATAGTAACCCCGGCCTTGTTGAAGGAGGGGTACCTTGATTTCACCTGCTGGAAGTACAGCTTGTGAATTGCCACCAGTACTACCTTTCTCCGAGGGCAGCAGGCAAGGCTGATGTGAGGTAACGGCGAGGGGGAGTCGCCTCGTACTCCAGCCTGTATCCCTGTGATACTATTTTCAGAACCTAGGGATCCACCAGTGGGCAAGCCCACTGGTCCCTGAAGTTCCCGAGACGCGCCCCTACCGCACCTGTCTCCACCTGTGGAGCCCCAACGTCATGCGGTGGGCTCAATGGAAGCGGGGGAAGATTTTTGATCCTGGGAACTGGCTGCTGGTGCAGCTTTTTCCTTCTTCCCTCGTCTCTGTGCAGAAAGGAAGCGCCTTTGACCCGCTTGCTGTTCTGAAGCCGAAAGGACTGTACCTGAAAATACAGTGCTTTCTTAGGCTGTGAGGAAACCTGAGGTAAAAAAATTTCATCCCAGCTGTTGCTGTGGATACGAGTTCCCAGAGACCATCCCCAAACAATTCCTCACCCTTATAAGGCAGAATCTCCATGTGCCTTTTATAGGCAGCATCACCAGTCCACTGCCGAGTTTCTAATACCCTCCTGCCAGAATGGACATTGCATTAATTTTGGATGCCAGCCGGCAAATATCCCTCTGTGCATCCTTTATATCTAAGACGACATCTTTAATATGCTCTCTGTTAGCAAACTATTATCCCTGTCTTAGAGTATTAATATTATCTGACTGGGTATCAGACCACGTTGCAGCAGCACTATTTATGCTTAGGCAATTGCAGGTCTCAGTATATAACCTGAGTGTGTATATACAGACTTCAGGATAGGCTCCTGCTTTTTATCAGCAGGCTCCTTCAAGGTGGCCGTATCCTAAGACGGCAGTGCCACCTTTTTTGACAAACGTGTGAGCGCCTTATCCACCCTAAGGGATATCTCCCAACGTGACCTATCCTCTGGCGGGAAAGGGTACGCCATCGGTAACTTTTTAGCAATTACCAGTTTCTCATCGGGGGGAACCCACGCTACTTTACACACATCATTCATTCATCTGATGGGGGAACAAAACACTGGCTGCTTTTTCTCCCCAAAAATAAAACCCCTTTTATGTGGTACTTGGGTTCATATCAGAAATGCGTAACACATTTTTCATTGCCGAGATCATGTAACGGATGTTCCTAGTGGATTGTGTATATGTCTCAACCCCGTCGACACTGGAGTCAGACTCCGTGTCGACATCTGTGTCTGCCATCTGAGGTAACGGGTGCTTTTTTGAGCCCCTGATAGCCTTTGAGACGCCTGGCCAGGCGCGGGCTGAGAAGCCGGCTGTCCCACATCTGTTTTACGTCATCCAGCCTTCTATGTAAGGAGTTGACATTGTCGGTTAATACATTTCACCTATCCATCCACTCTGGTGTCGGCCCCACAGGGGGCGACATCCCATTTATCGGCCTCTGCTCCACCTCCACGTAACCTTCCTCATCCCACATGTCGACACAGCCGTACCGACACACAGCACACACACAGGGAATGCTCTGACTGAGGACAGGACCCCACAAAGTCCTTTGGGGAGACAGAGAGAGTATGCCAGCACACACCAGAGCGCTATATAATGCAGGGATTAACACTATAACTGAGTGATTTTTCCACCAATAGCTGCTTGTATAAACAATATTGCGCCTAAATTTAGTGCGCCCCCCCCCCTCTCTTTTTAACCCTTTGAGCCTGAAAACTACAGGGGAGAGCCTGGGGAGCTGTCTTCCAGCTGCACTGTGAAGAGAAAATGGCACCAGTGTGCTGAGGGAGATAGCTCCGCCCCTTTTTCGCGGACTTTTCTCTCGCTTTTTTATGGATTCTGGCAGGGGTATTTATCACATATATAGCCTCTGGGGCTATATATTGTGATATATTTGCCAGCCAAGGTGTATTTATTGCTTCTCAGGGCGCCCCCCCCCCCCCCAGCGCCCTGCACCCTCAGTGACCGGAGTGTGAAGTGTGTATGAGGAGCAATGGCGCACAGCTGCAGTGCTGTGCGCTACCTTGGTGAAGACTGATGTCTTCTGCCGCCGATTTTCCGGATTCTTCTTGCTTCTGGCTCTGTAAGGGGGCCGGCGGCGCGGCTCCGTGACCGAACACCAATGGCCGGTTCCATGCGGTCGATCCCTCTGGAGCTAATGGTGTCCAGTAGCCTAAGAAGCCCAAGCTACCACCAGTTAGGTAGGTTCGCTTCTTCTCCCCTTAGTCCCTCGCTGCATTGAGTCTGTTGCCAGCAGATCTCACTGTAAAATAAAAAACCTAAAATATACTCTCTCTAGGAGCTCAGGAGAGCCCCTAGTGTGCATCCAGCTCAGCCGGGCACAGGATTCTAACTGAGGTCTGGAGGAGGGTCATAGTGGGAGGAGCCAGTGCACACCAGGTAGTCCTAAATCTTTCTTAGCTATGCCCAGTTTCCTGCGGAGCCGCTATTCCCCATGGTCCTTACGGAGTCCCCAGCATCCACTAGGACGTCAGAGAAATATATATATATATATATATATATATATATATATATATATATATATATATATATATATATATATATATATATATATATCTGGCCAAGTGCAGTACACGTGACCAGTATGAAATGTGATCCCAAATTCCCACTAACACCCCTGCGCCTCCGGTGGAGTAGAGATGTAGTACTGGAACGTTCTGGAATCACAGCAGGAAGACACAGGAAGCATGGTTAAAATGGCCCCCATGCTTAAACTTATAATCACAATACAGGTTACAAACTCTTAACTGATATATATAACTCTGTATAAAACAACCTGTGTAAAACCTCCCTGCAGCCTAGCATACTGCTGATGCTAGTTCCCCCTCGTGCCGCTGATCTTATTAAAAAAACTCCGTTGCAAACTGTAATGCCCCCCCGTCTGCTCCGTTGCGGATGCAGTGCGGGGCGGGCAGCGAGCTGTGGGGCCGCCAGCGGGAGCCGGGGAGCGCGCCGTGAAGCGCTATGAGCAGCGGCCGGAGCAGCGGTGGGGCTCGGAGCAGCGGCGGCGGGCGTCAGTAGAGGGATCCCAGCGCCAGACAGAAACCAATGTCCCCACACAGCGGGGCGGCAGCGGGAGCTGACCGCCCCGTTTAACATACCGTGACTCCTGCTGCTTCTGGTGAGGCTCCGACGGGGCTTCTCTGCAACCGCCGGCCAGCCTGTGCAGGAGATCTGTGTGTCTGTGAGGGTGCTCATTCAGTGAGGACCGACACGCCACAGCTGCTATTAGCAGCTTGCACTATCCCTGACCCTGCCTTTTGGAAGGGGGAAAGGGATGTGTATGAAAAAAGAAAAACTTAAAAAATATTCAAAAGAAATTGTGGACCCAGCCACAGACCTGTTGCTACTTTGAGCACAGAAAAAACACTGAGGTACTCGGGGATATGGAGGGGTGGAGTGTTCTAAATTTAAATATTCAGTGCCCTGTTTCCTACGGAAGCCGTCCATATCCCAAGAGTACTCCAGTGACCCCTAGTGGATGAAAAAGAAATAAGATTCTTCTTCTTGCTCAGGCACTCTCTCAGAAATATGCAACACATCCCTAATAGCTTCAATAATCAATTGCACCCCTTTAACAAGGGATGCATCTCCCCCCTGCATATCCCCATCACCGTCCCCAGTATTAGAGTCGATATCAGTGTCAACTTGCATTATCTGGGCAAGTGTACTCTTTTGAGGGTATGTAGGTGGGTCCATAGTAGTAGGGGCTGAATACTTTAAGCTCTCCACAGATTTTTTTCAAAACCTGCGTCTCCCTTTCAGTATGGAGCATCCTAGTAGAAATCTGGGATATCATTCCCCTTAAAGAATCCACCCATGGGGGTACGGTTTCGGAAGGCTGAGACAGTATATCACAGTCCTGAGTACATGGAAGAGACTCCCGAGGAGAAGATAAACACTCTGCAGCACAGGACACAGAGTCCTTAGACATGGTAATGTGGTATATACACACACAGGAAAAGGTCAGTTTCCCTCAGAGTACCTTCTGAGAGACAGAGTATAACCAGCCACACAGCGCCCCTGTAGGCAATTATGATAAAAGCATGGCGCTGACTTACTACCCTAAATAGAGTAGTTAGTATTAATATCACCCTGCCCCCTCCCGTCTACAACACCCTGGTATCGTGAGGCAATAGAGTTGTGGGGGGCAGCGCTCCCTGTCAATGTCCTTGCAGGGAGAAAATGGCACTGGTGAGCGCTGAATTCGCTCTGCAAGGAAGCCCCGCCCCCCTACATAGCGAGGCTTACTGCACTAAATGTTTAAACTGGCCTGAGGTTTCCTGGAGCTAACAGCAGGATTAGCTCGTTAGCAGCGTGACCAGTGTAAGGGGATCCGCGCTGGCTCAGGACGCCCCTCACAGCGCCTACACAGTGTTGCTGAGCCTTCCTGGAGCGCAGCCTGTCAGTGCTGCGCTCCCACCCTTGTGCCGCCATACCCGCTAACCGGGACGCCGGCGCTGAACTCACCACTCTTCTTTCTTCTGGCTCTGTTAGGGGATGGCGGCCGTGCTGTGGGAGTGAGCGGTCGCCTCGTGGGCTTGCGATCATCACCATTCAGGAGCTCAGTGTCCTGTCAGCGGAGTAGAGAAACATTAACTCTTTAGGAAGTTGGTTCCTTCTCCCCCCTAAGTCCCACGAAGCAGGGAGGCTGTTGCCAGCAGCCTCCCTGTAACCTAACTCTAAAAAATAAAAAAACTAAGAAAACTCCTAGGAGCTATCCTAGCTGTGACCGGCTCCTCCGGGCACATTTTATAAACTGAGTCTGGTAGGAGGTGCATAAAGGGAGGGGCCAGCCCACACTATTAAACTCTTAAAGTGCCAGTGGCTCCCAAATGACCCGTCTATACCCCATGGTACTAATTTGGACCCCATCATCCTCTAGGACGTAAGAGAAATAATTTTTATATAGATATATAGATATATATATATATATATATAGATATATAGATAGATATATAGATAGATATATAGATAGATATATAGATATATAGATATTCTTTTTTTTTCACATTTGTTTTACTTAAATACATAACATTGTCACTAAAACAATTGTATAGCTCCAGTGCACAGATACACTGCTTACAAAACATAAGATAACAGATTTTGTTGGAATACATCGTGGATTTTGAATGTGGTACACAAAAAATCATAAGATCGTTGCACAAACAGTATTACAGGAGCAGCAATAAAGGCAAAGGAAAAGGAGTGTGAGGGAATAGTATTTCAAAAGGTGAGAGTTAGAACCTTGGAGAGGTACCTGACCCAGTCGAGCTTAGAGCAAAATTATTAGGGATAGTTGAAGAGGTTTAGATAATAGCTCAAAGTAGCTGAAAAGGATATCTCAGATTGCACAAATTAGGACCTCCCTGGAAACTAACAATAAAAGAATAAAATAAATACATCTTTTGGAAGGATTATTTGTTGAAGCATTACATCTTTATTCAAATATTTGAAAGTGTTTGCAGTATACTTTAAAGCAAGAATACAAAGCCATTTATTCATTTACACTAAATTATTTTCTATAAATCCACGGGAGAACACAGAGCCATGGTGTATACAGACTTAGGCACTTCACTTAAATATTCAATAAGTTTTGAGCTCCACCCTACATAAGGGGGTATCCAATTAGTGATTTCACTTTTTTTTTTCTTTTTAAAAACAGGATATACAATATGTGTCACCCGTAATATAAAAAAAAAAAAACACACACACAAAACAAAAAAAAAACACAAACAAAAACTGACCACCCGAAAACACACAGGTTCAGTAAAACCTGTGTGTTTTCGGTAGAAACAGCCACGGTTTTGCATTAAAACAGGCCTGTTTCTGGTGATTTGGTTTCGCCTGCCTATCCCTGATAACCGCAGCGACCTTCAGTGTCCCATGCCTTCCGCAGCTGCAGGCTGTGACTGCAAAGAGGGCGCCACGGCCCGGGAGCCAGCACTCAGCGCTGACCCCCAGCGGGGAAGCCGGGGCACCACCATGACCCGAAGGTTATGACTAAAACCAAGTAGAAAACAGAAAACAAAAGAGAAGGAAGGGATCTGTTTCCGGTGCACTGGAGATTTAAAATATAACTTCATTGTTCATTAAAATGGACATTATTAATTATCACAATCTTGGTAATAAACTTAAAGCGAAATATTTAAAAAACATGTATAGAAATGGTGTGAAGATTTGACAACACTGAATAGAAGAAAATAAGATTTTACTCACCGGTAAATCTATTTCTCGTAGTCCGTAGTGGATGCTGGGAACTCCGTAAGGACCATGGGGAATAGACGGGCTCCGCAGGAGACTGGGCACTCTAAAAGAAAGATTAGGTACTATCTGGTGTGCACTGGCTCCTCCCTCTATGCCCCTCCTCCAGACCTCAGTTAGGATACTGTGCCCGGAAGAGCTGACACAATAAGGAAGGATTTTGAATCCCGGGTAAGACTCATACCAGCCACACCAATCACACCGTATAACTCGTGATACTATACCCAGTTAACAGTATGAAATATAACTGAACCTCTCAACAGATGGCTCAACAATAACCCTTTAGTTAGGCAATAACTATATACAAGTATTGCAGACAATCCGCACTTGGGATGGGCGCCCAGCATCCACTACGGACTACGAGAAATAGATTTACCGGTGAGTAAAATCTTATTTTCTCTGACGTCCTAGTGGATGCTGGGAACTCCGTAAGGACCATGGGGATTATACCAAAGCTCCCAAACGGGCGGGAGAGTGCGGATGACTCTGCAGCACCGAATGAGAGAACTCAAGGTCCTCCTCAGCCAGGGTATCAAATTTGTAGAATTTAGCAAACATGTTTGCCCCTGACCAAGTTGCAGCTCGGCAAAGTTGTAAAGCCGAGACCCCTCGGGCAGCCGCCCAAGATGAGCCCACTTTCCTCGTGGAATGGGCTGTTACTGATTTAGGATGCGGCAATCTAGCCGCAGAATGCTCCAACTGAATTGTGCTACAAATTCAGCGAGCAATTGTCTGCTTAGAAGCAGGAGCACCTATTTTGTTGGGTGCCTACAGGATAAAAAGCGAGTCAGTTTTCCTGACTCCAGCCGTCCTGGAAAAATAAATTTTTAAGGCCCTGACTACGTCCAGTAACTTGGAATCTTCCAAGTCCCTAGTAGCCGCAGGCACTACAATAGGTTGGTTCAAGTGAAAAGCTGATACCACCTTAGGGAGAAACTGGGGACGAGTCCTCAATTCTGCCCTATCCATATGGAAAATCAGATAAGGGCTTTTACATGACAAAGCCGCCAATTCTGACACACGCCTGGCCGAAGCCAAGGCCAATAACACTTTCCACGCGAGATATTTCAAATCCAGTTTTAAGTGGCTCAAACTAATGTGATTTTAAGAAACTCAACACCACGTTGAGATCCCAAGGTGCCACAGAAGGCACAAAAAAGGGGCTGAATATGTAGCACTCCCTTTACAAATGTCTGAACTCCAGGCAGTGAAGCCAGTTCTTTCTGGAAGAAAATCGACAGAGCCGAAATCTGGACCTTAATGGAACCCAAATTTAGGCCCATAGTCACTCCTGACTGTAGGAAATGCAGAAAACGACCCAGCTGAAATTCCTCTGTTGGGGCCTTCCTGGCCTCACACCACGCAACATATTTTCGCCAAATACGGTGATAATGGTTTGCGGTTACTTCTTTCCTGGCTTTTATCAGCGTAGGAATGACTTCCTCCGGAATGCCCTTTTGCTTTAGGATCCGGAATTCAACCGCCATGCCGTCCAACGCAGCCGCGGTAAGTCTTGGAACAGACAGGGCCCCTGCTGTAGCAGATCCTGTCTGAGCGGTAGAGGCCATGGGTCCTCTGATATTATTTCTTGAAGTTCTGGGTACCAAGCTCTTCTTGGCCCATCCGGAACCACGAGTATCGTTCTTACTCCTCGTTTTCTTATTATTCTCAGTACCTTTGGTATGAGAGGCAGAGGAGGGAATACATAAACCGACTGGTACACCCACGGTGTCACTAGACCGTCCACAGCTATTGCCTGAGGGTCCCTTGACCTGGCGCAATATCTAGTTTTTTGTTTAGGCGGGACGCCATCATGTCCACCTGTGGCCTTTCCCAACGGTTTACCAACAGTTGGAAGACTTCTGGATGAAGTCCCCACTCTCCCGGGTGTCGGTCGTGTCTGCTGAGGAAGTCTGCTTCCCAGTTGTCCACTCCCGGAATGAACACTGCTGACAGTGCTAAGACGTGATTTTCCGCCCATCGGAGAATCCTTGTGGCTTCTGCCATCGCCATCCTGCTTCTTGTGCCGCCCTGTCGGTTTACATGGGCGACTGCCGTGATGTTGTCTGATTGGATCAGTACCGGCTGGTTTTGAAGCAGAGGCCTTGCCAGACTTAGGGCATTGTAAATGGCCCTCAGTTCCAGAATATTTATGTGTAGGGACGACCTTGACTTGACCAAAGTCCTTGGAAATTTCTTCCCTGTGTGACTGCCCCCCAGCCTCGAAGGCTGGCATCCGTGGTTACCAGGACCCAGTCCTGTATGCCGAATCAGCGGCCCTCTTGAAGATGAGCACTCTGCAGCCACCACAGTAGATACACCCTGGTCCTTGGAGACAGATCTGAAGATGCGATTCCGACCACTTGTCCAAGAGGTCCCACTGAAAGGTTCTTGCATGGAACCTGCCGAATGGAATTTTGCTTCGTAAGAAGCTACCATTTTTCCCAGGACTCGTGTGCAGTGATGCACAGATACCTGTTTTGGTTTCAGGAGGTCTCTGACTAGAGATGACAGCTCCTTGGCTTTCTCCTGCGGGAGAAACACTTTTTTCTGTTCTGTATCCAGAACCATCCCCAGGAACAGCAGGCGTGTGGTAGGAACCAGCTGTGACTTTGGAATGTATAGAATCCATCCGTGCTGTTGTAGCACTTCCCGAGATAGTGCTACTCCGACCAACAACTGCTCCATGGACCTCGCCTTAATTAGGAGATCGTCCAAGTACGGGATAATTAAAACTCCCTTTTTTCGAAGGAGTATCATCATTTCTGCCATTACCTTGGTAAAGACCCTCGGTGCCGTGGACAGTCCAAACGGCAGTGTTTGGAATTGGTAATGGCAATCCTGTACCACAAATCTGAGGTACTCCTGGTGAGGATGGTAAATGGGGACATGTAGGTAAGCATCCTTGATGTCCAGGGATACCATGTAATCCCCCTCTTCCATGCTTGCAATAACCGCCCTGAGCGATTCCATCTTGAACTTGAATTTTTTTATGTATGTGTTCAAGGACTTCAAATTTAAAATGGGTCTCACCGAACCGTCCGGTTTCGGTACCACAAACAGTGTGGAATAGTAACCCCGTCCTTGTTGAAGTAGGGGCACCTTGACTATCACCTGCTGGGAATACAGCTTGTGAATTGACTCTAGCACAGCCTCCCTGCCTGAGGGAGTTGTCGGCAAGGCAGATTTGAGGAAACGGCGGGGGGGAGACGCCTCGAATTCCAGCCTGTACCCCTGAGATACTACTTGAAGGATCCAGGGATCCACCTGTGAGCGAGCCCACTGATCGCTGAAATTTTTGAGGCGGCCCCCCACCGTACCTGGCTACGCCTGTGGAGCCCCCGCGTCATGCGGTGGACTCAGAGGAAGCGGGGGAAGAATTTTGATTCTGGGAACTGGCTGACTGGTGCAGCTTTTTCCCTCTTCCCTTGTCTCTGTGCAGAAAGGAAGCGCCTTTGACCCGCTTGCTTTTCTGAAGCCGAAAGGACTGTACCTGATAATACAGTGCTTTCTTAGGCTGTGAGGAAACCTGAGGTAAAATGTTTTCTTCCCAGCTGTTGCTGTGGATACGAGGTCCCAGAGACCATCCCCAAACAATTCCTCACCCTTATAAGGCTCTATGTGCCTTTTAAAGTCAGCATCACCTGTCCAGTGTCGGGTCTCTAATACCCTCCTGACAGAATGGACATTGCATTAATTCTGGATGCCAGCCGGCAAAATATCCCTCTGTGCATCCCTCATATATAAGACGACGTCTTATGTTCGCAAAATAGTATCCCTGTTTGACATGGTTACAGACCACGCTGCAGCAGCACTATCTGCAGGTCTCAGTCTAGTACCTGAGTGTGTAAATACAGACTTCAGGATAGCCTCCTGCTTTTTATCAGCAGGTACCTTCAAAGTGGCCGTATCCTAAGACGGCAGTGCCACCTTTTTTGACAAACGTGTGAGCGCCTTATCCACCCTAGGGGATATCTCCCAGCGTAACTTATCCTCTGGCGGAAAAAGGTACGCCATCAGTAACTTTTTAGAAATTATCAGTTTCTTATCGGGGGAACCCACGCTTTTTCACACTTCATTCACTCATTGGATGGGGGAACAAAATACTGCCTGCTTTTTCTCCCCAAACATAAACCCCTTTTTTTTTTTTAGTGGTACTTGGGTTAATGTCAGAAATGTGTAACACATTTTTTATTGCCGGGATCATGTAACGGATGTTCCTAGTGGATTGTGTATATGTCTCAACCTCGTCGACACTGGAGTCAGTCAGACTCCGTGTCGACATCTGTGTCTGCCATCTGAGGGAGCGGGCGTTTTTGAGCCCCTGATGGCCTTTGAGACGCCTGGGCAGGTGCGGGCTGAGAAGCCGGCTGTCCCATAGCTGTTACGTCATCCAGCCTTTTATGTAAGGAGTTGACACTGTCGGTTAATACCTTCCACCTATCCATCCACTCTGGTGTCGGCCCACAGGGGGCGACATCCCATTTATCGGCATCTGCTCCGCCTCCACATAAGCCTCCTCATCAAACATGTAGACACAGCCGTACCGACACACCGCACACACACAGGGAATGCTCTGACTGAGGACAGGACCCCACACAGCCCTTTGGGGAGACAGAGAGAGAGTATGCCAGCACACACCAGAGCGCTATATAATGTAGGGATAAACACTATCACTGAGTGAATTTTCCCCAATAGCTGCTTGTATAAACAATATTGCGCCTCAATTTAGTGCCCCCCCTCTCTTTTTAACCCTTTGAGCCTGAAAACTACAGGGGAGAGCCTGGGGAGCTGTCTTCCAGCTACACTGTGAAGAGAAAATGGCGCCAGTGTGCCGCGGGAGATAGCTCCGCCCCTTTTTCGCTGACTTTTCTCCCGCTTTTTTATGGATTCTGGCAGGGGTAGTTATCACATATATAGCCTCTGGGGCTATATATTGTGATTATTTTGCCAGCCAAGGTGTTTTTATTGCTGCTCAGGGCGCCCGCCCCGCCCCCCGCCCCCCCAGCGCCCTGCACCCTCAGTGACCGGAGTGTGAAGTGTGTATGAGGAGCAATGGCGCACAGCTGCAGTGCTGTGCGCTACCTTGGTGAAGACTGAAGTCTTCTGCCGCCGATTTTCCGGACCATCTTCATGCTTCTGGCTCTGTAAGGGGGACGGCGGCGCGGCTCCGGGAACGAACACCAAGGACGGGTCCTGCGGTCGATCCCTCTGGAGCTAATGGTGTCCAGTAGCCTAAGAAGCCCAAGCTAGCTGCAAGCAGGTAGGTTCGCTTCTTCTCCCCTTAGTCCCTCGTTGCAGTGAGCCTGTTGCCAGCAGGTCTCACTGTAAAATAAAAAACCTAACATATACTTAATTTCTAGGAGCTCAGGAGAGCCCCTAGTGTGCATCCAGCTCGGCCGGGCACAGAAATCAAACTGAGATCTGGAGGAGGGGCATAGAGGGAGGAGCCAGTGCACACCAGATAGTACCTAATCTTTCTTTTAGAGTGCCCAGTCTCCTGCGGAGCCCGTCTATTCCCCATGGTCCTTACGGAGTTCCCAGCATCCACTAGGACGTCAGAGAAATAAGAATTACAATAAATTAAAAACGTCTTTGTGTCTACTTTTTCCGATTCACTGTATTTATACAAATAACATACAAAATATGTTGTGTTTCAGATATACCTGAAATCTAATCTAAATGTTACTTTTGAGCTCATCTAAAGGTGGGTACACACTATTAGATATATCTGCAGATCAATTGATCTGCAGATATATCTATGTACGGATCGGGCAGTGTGTTGTGCATACACACAGCCCGATCCGTCGGGGGACTGACGTCATGAACTGGGCGGGAGGGCGCTCGCGCCCGCCCAGTTCACCTGTCAATCACCGCCGGCCGCCGCAGCATGTGTACGGGCGGTCGGACGACCGCCCCGTACACACACAGCGACGCGCCAATATATCGTTAGATATATTGGCTGTCGGCTGTGCTGCGCGGCCGACGCGATACGTCTGTGAACGACGGAGTTCACAGACGTATCGCCCGTACACACTGGCCGACGATCCCGCGATGTATCGGCCATTCAAGAGAACGGCCGATACATCGACCAGTGTGTACGGGCCTTAAGGCACTTGGCATATTGCCCGGAATAGAAGCTATGGGGTTTATTCAATAAGAGTCGGGTCCATTCCGACATGCAGTTGTCGGAATGGACCAGACAACCCCTATTCAAAGAGCGTCCAAATCCGACTGTCGGGGGGAGATGTCAGCGGCTGCCGAGGGAGGAAGTCTGTGGCGCCGGGGGGAGCAGCGGAGGGTGGGAAGACGGAGCAAAGGAGAGAAAATAAGAGAGAGGAGAAGAGGAGGAGACGGGGTGAGCAGCGGCTGCAGCTGTGTAACTGGAGGCACAAGGCAGCGTCCACCTGGCTCCAGCAAGCGGAACCTCGCTTGTTGGAGCCGGGTGGATGTACTTACATTAGGGGAAATATCTCCCACAATTTCTTGTTATTGAAGAATAATTAACCCACAACGTATTATACCCATCTCTCATATATAGTGTCAGATGTAATCATATTAGGGAGTATTGTCTCCATTATTTTTTTTGTTATTGAGGGATAATTAATCCACACGTATAGTATTCATCTCTCACATATAGTGTCAGATGTTATCACATTGGTGGGTAATGTCTCCCACAAATTCTTATTCTTCAGTAATAATTCACACCACAACCAGTTAGCTGAGAGTAGTATAGTATTTGTCACATTTGATGGTAAGTATCACTTATTAACAAATAGGCAAGTGAAAAAATTATTAATTGATAAACACAATACTGTTATCAGTTTTGATGGTGAATATTACACAAATTTTGGCAATTTGGCCAGTAGAGAAATCGGTATGCCTAGAGTAATGTATATATAATGTCAATACTTATTATACATTATATATATATATATATATATATATATATATATATATATATATATATATATATATATATATATATATATATATATATATGGAATAGGAAAAGGATCTTGTGGGAGCCAATCAGCCTTCAAGATAACAATATTAAAAAATAATTTTTTATTTATACACAAACAAAAGGTCTTTATAACCTAAAAGTTTGTCCTAGGTACAAATATCTAAAAGTTCAATAAAACAATTAAACAATCTTATACATAGTTGTGAGGAATTTACAGTCAGGTGATCAGTCAGAACTTGTAGGAGACGTGCATCCAATCAGGTGCTTGTATTATAGCTTTGTTAGCTCAATAGTGTAAACCCAACGAGGTAGTTGTGATCCTGTGAGGTTATGCCAGTTCCAGTGAAAAAGGATCAGTGCGGTTCAGGATTGGAAATTCTAAAGACTCCTATTGTGGTGATTTTTTGGAGCAGAGTTGGATTGTAGGATTCCACTCTCCTTGATTAGGGATAAATACTACTTCAGACTTCTACATAATTGTACTTTTTCTTTTTTGATGAAGTCTATTTAGATACCAAATCATTTGAAAAGATCTTGCGATTGGATGTAACATTAAGAATTTAATTCTGTCTTAATCAGTGGTAAATCATTTTATCATGAAAGCTGATTATCAACCCCTGATGAAGTCCTAACGGACGAAACGCGTTGGGTTTACACTATTGAGCTAACAAAGCTATAATACAAGCACCTGATTGGATGCACGTCTCCTACAAGTTCTGACTGATCACCTGACTGTAAATTCCTCACAACTATGTATAAGATTGTTTAATTGTTTTATTGAACTTTTAGATATTTGTACCTAGGACAAACTTTTAGGTTATAAAGACCTTTTGTTTGTGTATAAATAAAAAATTATTTTTTAATATTGTTATCTTGAAGGCTGATTGGCTCCCACAAGATCCTTTTCCTATTCCATACCTATTCTAGATACCTTAACTGACAGAGGGTATTTCTTGTTGGTTAGAGACAAGTGGTACAGCGCAAAAAGAAGGGTTACCTTTTTGTTTTATATATATATATATATATATATATATATATATATATATATATATATATATATATATATATATATACATATATATATATATATATATATACACACACACACACACACACACACACATACACTATTCTTAGTACCTGGGCATCAGTTACAACTGCGATAAACGTTATATATATCGGTCTCAACAATAATTGCAATGCTGCAGATGTACTGTTATTTATATTAATTACAACAAACGGTTTATAAAATAATACAGTATATTGGACTGATGCGAGATTTCCCAAATATGAATATTACGTAACTAATGCCGTTTTACCATTTATAAAAGATGCAAGGAAAATATTTATATATATATATATATATATATATATATATATATTATATATATTTATAAAAAAGTCCACGCACACACTAAGTTTCCAGATATGTATTGAAGCATGTAGTGCCCGCTCATCCTCTCCAGCCAGGAGACAAGATTCTTAAGTGTAAAAAAAAAATAAAAAAATAAGATAGCGCACTTGTGAATATTATATCGAAGCAATTTTACTAGTACAGGTTGAGTATCCCTTATCCAAAATGCTTGGGACCAGAGGTATTTTGGATGTCGGATTTTTCTGTATTTTGGAATAATTGCATACCATAATGAGATATCATGGTGATGGGACCCAAGTCTAAGCACAGAATGCATTTATGTTTCATATACACCTTATACACCCAGCCTGAAGGTAATTTTAGCCAATATTTTTTATAACTTTGTGCATTAAACAAAGTGTGTGTACATTCACACAATTCATTTATGTTTCATATACCCCTTATACACACAGCCTGAAGGTCATTTAATACAATATTTTTAATAACTTTGTGTATTAAACAAAGTTTGTGTACATTGAGCCATCAAAAAACAAAGGTTTCACTATCTCACTCTTAGTCAAAAAAAAGTCTGTATTTCGGAATATTTGGATATGGGATACCCAACCTGTAATAAAAATAGGATTTTAGTACCTACCGGTATATCATTTTCTCTTAGTCCGTAGAGGATGCTGGGGATGCTTCAAGAACCATGGGGTATACACGGGATCAGCAGGAGACATGGGCACTTTAAGACTTTAAATGGGTGTTAATGGCTCCTCCCTCTATGCCCCTCCTCCAGAACTCAGTTATAGGAACTGTGCCCAGGGAGACGGACATTTCGAGGAAAAGGATTTATTGTTAAACTAAGGGTGAGATACACACCAGCAAACACGTCGTACAACATGGCATTAGCAAAAAGTCCAGTCAACGGCATGAACAAAATCAGCAACAGGCTGACCATAACCGAAACACAACCTTTGTGTAACACAAGAAATAACTATTAAACAAGTACTGCAGATAGTGTCCGAACAGGGACGGGCGCCCAGCATGCCCTACAGAGTAAGAGAAAAGGATTTACCGGTAGGTATTAAAATCCTATTTTCTCATACGTCCTAGAGGATGCTGGGGATGCTTCAAGAACCATGGGGTTTATACCAAAGCTCTAGAACGGGCGGGAGAGTGCGGATGACTCTGCAGCACTGATTGACCAAACAAGAGGTCCTCCTCAGCCAGGGTATCGAACTTGTAAAACTTTGCAAAGGTGTTTGATCCCAACCAAGTAGCAGCTCGGCAAAGCTATAATGCCGAAACACCTCGGGTAGCCGCCCAGGATGAGCCCACCTTTCTGGTAGAATGGGCTTTTACCGATTTCGGTAACGGCAATCCCGCCGTAGAATGAGCCTGCTGAATCGTATTAGAGATCCAGCGTGCAATAGTCTGCTTGGAAGCAGGAGCCCCAATCTTGTTGGGAGCCCACAGGACAAACAGAGAGTTTTGTTTTCCTAATCTGAGCCATTCTGGCGACAGATTTTCAAAGCTCTGACCACATCAAGGAGACTTCGATTCCGCCAAGGCATCAGTAGCCACTGGCACCACAATAGGCTGGTTTACGGGAAACGATGAAATCACTTTTGGCAGAAATTGCTGACAAGTTCTCAACTCCGCTCTATCTGCATGAAAGATTAAATAGGGGCTTTTGTGAGACAAAGCCGCCAATTCAGACACCCGCCTTGCGGATGCCAAGGCCAACAGCATAACTACTTTCCAAGTAAGGAATTTCAACTCAACCTTACGTAAAGGTTCAAACCAATGAGATTGCAGGAACTGCAATACCACATTAAGATCCCATGGTGCCACTGGGCACACAAAGGGAGGTTGGATGTGCAGCACGCCTTTCACGAAGGTCTGAACTTCTGGAAGGGGGTCCAATTCCTTCTGAAAGAAAATTAATAAGGCCGAAATTTGTACTTTAATGGAGCCTAACTTTAGGCCCGCATCCACACCTGCTTGCAAAAAATGGAGCAAACACCCCAGCTGAAATTCTTCTGTAGGAGCCTTCTTGGATTCACACAAAGACGCACATTTCCTCCAAATACGGTGGTAATGCTTCGCCGTTACTGCTTTTCTAGCCTGAAGTAGTGTGAGAATGACTTCACTGGGAATACCCTTTCGGGATAGCATTTGGCGATCAACCACCATGCCGTCAAACGCAGCCGCGGTAAGTCTTGATACACGCACGGTCCTTGCTGTAACAGGTCCTCTCGTAGAGGACCTGTCCAGGGATCTTCTATGAGTAATTCTTGAAGATCCGGATACCAGGCCCTCCTTGGCCAGTCTGGAACAATGAGTATCGCCTGAACCCTTGTTCTTCTTTATCACCTTTGGAATGAGTGGAAGCGCAGAGAACACGTAGACCGACTGAAACACCCACGGCGTCACCAGGGTGTCCACCGCTATTGCTTGAGGGTCCCTCAACCTGGAACAATATCTCTGAAGTTTCTTGTTGAGGCGTGACGCCATCATGTCTATTTGAGGAATTCCAACGACTTGTCACTTCTGCAAAGACCTCTTGATGAAGACCCCACTCTCCTGGATGGAGATAGTGTCTGCTGAGGAAGTCTGCTTCCCAGTTGTCCACTCCTGGAATGAAGACTGCTGACAGAGCGATTGCATGTTTCTCTGCCCAGTGAAGAACTTTTGTGGCCTCCGCCATCGCCGCTCTGCTCTTTGTTCCGCCCTGGCGGTATATGTACGCCACTGCTATGTTGTCTGACTGAATCAAGACGGGCAGACCGCGAAGATGTTCCGCTTGCAGAAGGCCGTTGTAAATGGCCCTTAATTCCAGAATGTTTATGTGCAGACAAGCTTCCTGGCTTGACCATTTTCCCTGGAAATGTTTCCCGTGTGACTGCTCCCCAGCCTCGGAGACTTGCATCTGTGGTCACCAGGATCCAATCCTGAATCCCGAACCTGCATCCCTCTAGGAGGTGAGAACTGTGCAGCCACCACAGGAGAGAGATTCTGGTCCTGGAAGATAGGATTATTATCCAGTGCATGTGCAGGTGAGACCCGGACCACTTGTCCAACAGGTCCCACTGAAATACCCTGGCATGGAATGTGCCAAACTGAATAGCCTCGTAGGCCGCTACCATCTTCCCCAGCAACCGAGTGCATTGAAGAATCAACACTCTTGTCGGTTTCAGAATCTGTTTGACCATGTTCTGTACTTCCAGAGCCTTTTCCACCGGAAGAAAGACTCTCTGTAATTCTGTATCCAGAATCATACCCAAGAATGACAGCCGTGTTGTCGGAACCAACTGTGATTTTGGCAAGTTTAGGAGCCAAACATGTTGTTGCAGAATGGTCAGGGAGAGCGTAACGTTTTTCAGTAATTGCTCCTTGGATCTTGCCTTTATCAGGAGATCGTCCAAGTACGGGATAATTGTGATTCCCTGCTTGCGCAGGAGAACCATCATTTCCGCCATAACCTTGGTGAAAATCCTCGGAGCCGTGGACAGACCAAACAGCAACATCTGAAATTGGTAATGACAATCCTGAACAGCAAACCTCAGATAAGCCTGATGTGGAGGATATATGGGGATGGGTAAGTAGGCATCCTTTATGTCGACCGACACCATAAAATCCCCCTCCTCCAGACTGGAGATCACTGCTCTGAGAAATTCCATCTTGAATTTGAATTTTTTTAGATAGAAATTGAGGGATTTTCAGAATCTGTCTGACTGAGCCATCCAGCTTCGGGACCACGAACAGGCTTGAATAAAAGCCTTCCCCCTGTTGTGACGGGGGTACCGTGACAATGACTTGATTTTGACAAAGCTTTAGTATTGCAGCGCATACTACCTCCCTTTCTGGAAGAGAAGCTGGCAAAGCCGATTTGAAAAATCGGTGAGGGGGCATGTCTTGAAACTCCAATTTGTACCCTTGGGCTACTATTTCCAATACCCAAGGATCCAGGGCCAAGCGAACCCAGACCTGACTGAAGAGTCGAAGATGTGCCCCCACCGGTGCGGACTCCCGCAGAGGGGCCCCAGCGTCATGCGGCGGATTTGGTAGAAGCCGGGGAGGACGTCTGCTCTTGGAAACTTGCCACAGCCTGTGACCTTTTTCCCCTTCCTCTTGCAGCAAGGAAGGAAGACCCTCGTCCATTTTTGTATTTATTGGGCCAAAAGGACTGCATCTGATAGTGGGGCGTTTTCTTTTGTTGTGCAGGGACATAAGGTAGAAACGATGACTTTCCTGCGGTAGCCGTAGATACCAGGTCAGCGAGGCAGTCACCAAACAAGACACCACCTTTATACGGCAGAGACTCCATAGCCTTCTTAGAGCCTGCATCAGCATTCCATTGATAAATCCACAATGCCCTCCTAGCCGAGACTGCCATGGCATTGGCCTTTGATCCCAAAAGGCCAATATCCCTCACAGCTTCCTTTAGATAGGCTGCAGCGTCCCTGATATGACCCAGTGTCAAAAGAACGCTATCCTGGTCCAGGGAATCTATATCAGATAAGTTATCTGCCCACTTTTCAATAGCGCTACTCACCCATGCCGATGCAACGGCAGGCCTGAGCAGCGCACCTGTAGCGACATAAATGGATTTTAGTGTATTTTCCTGCTTACGATCCGCAGGATCCTTTAGGGCTGCCGTGTCAGGAGACGGAAGCGCCACCTTTTTGGACAGACGCGATAGAGCTTTGTCCACTGTGGGGGTTGACTCCCACTTTTCCCTGTCCCCAGAGGGGAACGGATATGCCACCGGAATTCTCCTGGGAACCTCACCTCCTTATCCCCAGCACTGCCTGACCTTGCCCTACTCTACCCCAACTGCAGGTTGCCCTCAACCCCCTTTACTACAACAACTATTACCTGCCCCACGCACTGTCCCAACTACTGCCTGCCCTCATCCCCCAGCACTGCACCTGTTGGCTATGCATGATCAAGGCAAAGTATCCACTGTAAAATATGTGCGACTTCCCATGGAGTATGTGTAGGGCATATGGGGTCGTCTGATTCTATAGGGGAATTCAAAAGCATAAAATGTGATGGGACCTAGAAACACTGGGGTAGGACCACAATATTTAAAAGTGACCCACAAATAATTTACTGCTTGCGATCACCAAGGTCATCCAGATATGGGACAATGGTCGTCCCTAGAGATCAAAAGGTGAGTAACGATCATCTTCAAGAAAACGCGAGGCTCAGATGAGAGGCCAAATGGAAGGTCTACACATTGGAAATGGGAATCCTGTATTGGCAAACTGTAAGAATGCCTCATGAGGTTCTCAAATCAGGATGTGCAGGTACGCATACAGAATCTCCAGAGACACAAGACATTTTTCCGGCTCCATGCTTCAAATCATCGAATGCAAGAATTCAATTTTGAAATAGTAGAAATGGAAAAGGTACATTTAGCGATTTCAGATTTAAAATAGGCTGGACTGAATCATCCAGTTTTGGAAACCTGAAGATTTGAATTAAATCCCTGGATAAGCTGACCTGGAACAATCACGTCGGCCACAAGCAATTTGTCCACTGCCTATAAAGTCTCCCGCTTTTGAGGAGTAGCCGAAAACCCTATGATGGGGGGAGGGGGAACACATAACGGGAGGAGAGGTCAGAAACTCTATCTAGTAACTCTCCAAGAGTATACTGTGAGCCCAGGCATCAGAACAGGTTTGAAACCAAAATGCCTGAAATTAAGTAGACGAGAAACCACCATGAGAAGGAAGACAGTCATGTGGATGGCTTGTCCACAGGCTTGGGACGTAGATGAAGGGATGGACCAAACTGACGGCCCCGCGATTTATCTCCTCTGCCAGCAGATGAGGCTCCTCTGATTTTTGATAGAAATCTCTGGTGATAAGACAGCCCCAAGTAGGTCTGTCTACAAGCCCAAAAAAAAAAGGTACTCTTGCCCTCAATACCAGGACAACTCCATGACAAAAGCTCGCCAGAAAATGGAGGAGCCTCCACGTTTCGATTCAAAAAGTCCACCTGCCAGACCCAATGCCATAAAGCATGATGAGCCGCTGAACAGAGTCTGTATTCTGATTAAAATCCTGGCACGGGATCCAGACACTCCCAGTGCAATGCACAGATTCCCGGGTATGAAAGGTAAAGCGCTAACAGCGTTTGTATACTGGAAGGAGGAGGAGAGCTCCAGAGCTGCTGTGCTGCTGCTGTAAGATGGCGGGTGGGCTGCATGCAGTTGCGCTCCTAGGAGGAAAGATGGAACTAATTCACTCGACACCCGGCGGTTACAGCAGGTGGAGCCCACGGTACAGGGAGATTGTAGCAGCTTTGGGTCAAGGATGAAAACCGCCTAACACATGCCCTGCTTCATTTGGAAACAATGTAAATAGAGTCAGGTGGAGTATAGAGGAGGAAAGTCACATTTAATTTTTAGAATCATTAAAATGCCAGGCTCCGCTCATTACCCATCCATACCCCAGTGTCCCTTCCAGTGTGCCCTAGTGGACGTAGGAGTAAGATTTAAATTTAAAATTCTAGCAAAAGATCAGAGCAGAATCACAAACCCCGTTGAGAATCTGGACTTCTGAAAGTATCTTTATGGCAGAGTAACAAGAAAATAATAGTATTTTAACCTAGAGGTAAATCCTTTTCTCGTAGTCCATAAAGGATACTGGGGTTCACTTAGTACAGTGCACTTTAAATTTCTTTAACTGTGTGTGCTGGCTACTCCACTCTATGTCCCCTCCTACAGCCAGTATAGGTAAAACTGTGCCCGAAGGAGAATGGACATACTTGAGAGAAGGAACGTAACAGTGAGTGGTGAGATTCGTACACCAGCACACCACCAACATAAAACGACCAGCAACGGCTGGTAACAAACAGCAACAGCTGAACAGGTAAACTTCTTGAAAAGAAAAACCTGCAGACACGTCAACACACTGAGGCGGGCGCCCAATATCCCTTATGGACTACGAGAAAAGGATTTACCGGTAGGTAATAAAATCCTATTTTCTCTAACATCCATAAGGGATACTGGGGTTCACTTATTACGATAGGGACGTGCCAAAGCTTCCAGAACAGGCAGGAAAGTGCAGACACGTCTGCAGCACCGCGAGTCCAACCTGGGTATCCTCTTTGGCCAGGGTATCAAACTTGTAGAACTTCAAAGGTGTTCTTCCCTGACCAGGTAGCATAGTTGCAAGGCCGAGACCCCACGAGCAGTCATCCAGGAAGACCCCACCGATCATGTAGAGTGGGCCTTCAGAGACTGAACAGGTAAAGCTGCCGATACATAGGCCTGTTCGATAGTAATCCAAAGCCAACGAGCAATGGACTGCTTAGAAGCAGGGCAACCCTTTCTCTGCGATTCATATAGCGCAAACAAGGAAATCAGTCTTTCTGATCCGAGCCATCCTCTTAATATAGATCTTCAAGGCTCGCACAGCATCCAATGCCTCCGGAGGAGCAAAGGTGACAGAACCACAATAGGTTGATCCAAGTGGAACGCAAATACGACCTTTGGCAGGAACTGCTGCCTAGTCCTGAGCTCCGCTCTGTCCAAGTAAAAGACCAAGTAGGGACTTTTACACAGTAAGGCCCCCAATTTTGAGACACATCTAGTAGAAGCCAGGGACAATATCACCATAACCTTCTACCGTCATCAGGAGGTTCAAACCAGGAGGACTGTAGAAATTCCAAAACTACATTCAAATCCCAGGGTGCAGTGGGCAGCACAAAAGGAGATTGTATGTGAAGTACCCCTTGCAAGAAGGTCTGAACTTCTGGCAACACTGCCAATTTCTTCTCGAAGAAAATTTAAGAGATGAAATCTGGACCTTAATGGAACCCAGACGTAAGCCCTTATCCACACCAGCCTGCAGGAAATGTCCCAAGTGGAACTCTGCAGGCAGATACGTGCGTTCCTCGCACCAAGAGACATCTTCTCCAGATATGATGTGTCGAAGTTAAAAAAATATTACATAGAGAACATACAAACTACACACATTTAAGTCGCTATACTTGCAAATACGCGCAGCAAGCACAGCAATATATGGTAACACGCATTTACACGGACATGCCACAGAGATGGATTCGACACCTATTTCATACAGTACATGATTATAGTGATATCAAGCGCCAGACATCATGAGGTCTTAAAATTATGTAATGAAGTAATGTAATGAAGTGTATTATTTGAACGAAACCAGATACACCTGTCAGGTTTGGTATTGAAGCAAGCAGATTGGTGTGTAGATTCATTTGATACTTGTTAAGTTGTAGGACATTGCAACAAATAGTTATGATTACATGTATAAAAGCTAAAATCACTTTTATTAGAACAATAGAAGTTCCAAACAGGTAGTGGACAGGCAACTCAGGCCAGCCCCCCTAGATGTCTTCAAGGCTGAATCTGATTACCATATACAAAGAAACTGGTGACTCATCGTGAATCCCTCCCCCAGAAACTAGATAACACATTGATCACAAAGGAGCTCAGTGGCTTTTTGGTCTCAGAGGATGATGGACTTGCTGCCAGCTCAGTTCCTGTTTTGGTCTCAGCGTAAGATGGAGTCCCGGCATGATTTTACAGAAAGAGAGACATAAGCTTTGAGGGGAATGGTATTGTATCGCTGGCCTGTAACTGTATGTAACTATGTTTTAACTGCTTACTGTGTGAGTTGTATTCATGTAACTATAGGTATACTGTACTTTGTAATATATATTGAATCCATATCCTTTTAATAGCAAATATATACTTCAAGAGCTTTGGAACTCAGATAATGTGTGGGTGTATTGTTTTCTCTTATGGGATACAGTGTTTTGCGATGTACAGCGCACTTTTATCGTATATGGTAATAAAATGCGCCTGGCGTCTGCAATATATATTAGAGCGGGCATTTTAAATATTTGTGAGAAATCAATTTGGTATTCTTAGATGGGGGCTGGTCCCCGATATCACGTTCTTAATGATGCACTGTACATTATAAACGCGACGCTGTGGTCGATCAGCTTGTGATGGACGCATCATAAAAGCTGAGAAAATCATATCCGTGTGTATTGTTGTGTTATTAGTAAGACGCTGATAAGAAATTCAAGGGACAACGCGTTTCTCATAATATTTAAGATGCAAAAATGTATTTTTATTGTTGCAAAACAAGGTTCAAATAAGTCATATTGTGTTTGATTCAGATTGGATTGCTTATCTGTTAAGTAGGGTCAAAAGTACATTTAAAAGTTGCTGCATAGCCTTGATATAGTTTTTATTTTTAACTCAGGCCTAAAATAACTTCTGGTGCTTGTATGATGTGTGATTTCTTTGTGACAAAGGAAGCCGCATGGTCTGTCCTCCATTTTGGACTAACCACATGGCCTGTCCACCATTTTGTGTAACCCTCATGGATGTGGAAGAGGGAGGAGCAGCGGCCATTTTGGGAAGGTCATTTTTCTAAATGGCTGATTTTTTACTGCTCAGAATAATCAGCTTTCCTTGGTCACATGAAACACCATTTATGAGTTACCAATGCATTTATTTAACCCATGCCATAGTCAATTACAAATAGTTTAAGCTGGGCCTAGTTAGAGTTAAGAGATGAATACTTGATGTAAGAATTACACACAGATTAAAAAAAAAGTTGTTTTTTTCTTTTACCTCTAGGATTTAGTTAAAATCTGCTTGCTAGTTTAGTATAGCCATTGAAATGTTAATTAACCTGTCCAACTACCCTCTTGTACAGGCATATGAACCTCTGTTGATATGCAAATTAGAAGCACTGAATGGGTAAGGTGTCTCATAGGAGACCAGTGAATGGTATATTATATATATTATTATAAGTGTGTGTGTGTGTGTGTGTGTGTGTGTGTGTGTGTGTGTGTGTGTTTATATCAGTGTATGTTCTGCAAGATAGCTATCCAATCTGAATCATATCATTTAAATTGCCAGTCATAGATCTGTGTGAAATAGGATACATTTGTTGCTAGTTAAAACTAAAATAAATGTTTAAGGAAGTATAAAGACACAAACGCAGGTCTGCATAAAAGTTTATACAGAACAAGTTGTGTCTAGTGGGCAATAGTAGTTAATATTGCTCACATTTATAGAAGCTGTGTGATTTGTTTTATTGCGGACGCAGGGTTTTGTACACGTGTCTCAGGCAAAGTAAAGGACTGCGCACGCAGCGTAAGACACGCACGGTCACGTGTTTGCGCAAAGTGCGTAAGAATGCGGGCGCTAAGTACAAATTATACAATAGTGTTTAGTTCAAAAGTGGGATAGTAGACATTTAATACAATAGCACATAACTATCAGATTTCAAAAGCAGGTTACTCTAAATTTAGTTTAAAAACTGAATTGCGTCTGGGGTAAAGCTGCCTATCTGAATTAATCCAAATTTTCTGTACAGAAAAGACAAAGTGTGCTTGAGAGAGCGAACATAGGAGTGAGTGGAACTGAACCCCGGAAGTCAGGTCCCGTGGTACATCAAGTAAGAGGAGGCTTGGTGGCGTGAAGTGGCTGACTCACGTTAATATAGATTGAAATACGCAAATCGTGAGGTGATTTGTAGAGGAGCGTGATAGTGCATTGTATTGCGAAGTATTGAAGTAAAAAGGGTTTTTTTTGGTATTACGCTCCGGACTGAGGGTCCCAGTTTGTACAACGACCCGTGGTTGTACGGCAGATAGGTAATAAGTACCTATATGCTGAGCAATTGTACCACGCATTTGTGGGTGCGATATATATAGCACAACTGGATACCCCTTTACGAGCTTTTGCGTAAAATCGCTGTACCATTAGCGCTGTATAGAGCATACGCAAGCGTGCTTTGTGTATAAGGTTATAGGGAGTTTTCGCTGGTCTCAGGAAAATCTCCAGCGGTGTATATTTACTGGAAAGGGTAAGTTATTCCTAAAAACTTCCAGTAAATATAGGTCAGATAGGGCCCTAGGTTGGGTACATTGCCTTCGCTATCGACAGTGTATGGTAGTACTGGCCAACGTGGGCGTGAGCAAGTGAAAGCGCTAGGTGTCTTTCACCGTCTATCTGCGGTGTGCATTAGGGATTGCGTTTATTGTCAGAAAGTCCGCGATGGGATCCAATTGCACAAGCAGTGAGCGTTTAGAAACTAGGGTTCAGGATGAGGTGCCGCGGACCAGGGGGTCAGCGAGGTTTATTATGTGTGAAAAGTATGGTTCACACAAGGAGGCTTTTTGCAATGAATGGGTATGTATGACTGACAAAGATAGGGTACCATTCCCTAAGGTGAGCAGCTTTGAACCAGAGGTATTGCAGAACTTAAGGATAAGAATATGCCTGATAAAATCCCGAAAACAAAGGGTCAGACATACAAAGTGTTTAAACCTGTGACAGCAAGAGGGGTTGGTGAGTTTGATCCTAAGGTATTGCAAGTGGTATGTTTAACCAAAGTCATATAAGACAAGAATGGAAATATAAGAACGGTTTGAACTTGTAGCAACAATAAATAAGTAGGAAGAAGAAGAAAAAAAAAAAAAAAAAGAGAGTGCAAGTACACCGCCATATTAGATGTGGAAGCAGATACGGCCAGCATACAAACTATAGAAAATAATAAAAATATGACTAACCTATATATGTACTAATGAATGTTGAAGTTTTATTTAGGAGGAGAAGGTGACCTGATCGTTTACAGCCATTTCTCATGCACCCAGAGGAGTATCCAAACGGTAAAAGAAGAGCAGTAGCCTGTGGGGGAAGTGGCTGAGACCAGTGGAACAGGTAAGTATGGTATCATTCGTGTACATATATAGTAAAACCCAAAAATAAAACAAAAAAATAAATAAAAATAAAAAAATAAAGAAAGTAACGTCAGAAATGGAGGGGGAAAAAAACCTGTCTTCACATTAGTATTTGCCAGTAGGAAAGCGGAAAGAGACAAGGTAACCCCAGGGTATTTCTTTCAGTTACCATATAAGAAGTATTCATTCCTAGTAATGCCCCTAGTAAAGATGAGCTTGGAAATGTTTGTTGGACCATGTACAGACCCTTAATACGGGATGAGAAGGATTGAATGAAATACTTCGCATGACCTAGAAGATTGTTAAACATTTTTTTGTTTTTGTCTTTTGCAGAAATAGAAAACTATCTGGATAAGATCACTGGTAAACACTAATTCGGCAAATGGGAGGTGGCTGTCTCTGTGCAAATGGACGGGCTCAATAAGGCATTGAGTGTCAGGGTGCAGACTTCTTTGCAAAATTGGAAAGGGATCACAGTAGCTAATTTTAGATAGTGTGCTATTAAACATCACAAGAATAGTGTTAGGCGCAGAGAACAACAGGTGGAGAGGTTGAGGACGGTAAGTATACTGGCACATACAGGAAAGACCCATCAGTCCAAACCCCAGATCCCTAATGGTCAATAATATGTTACACTTGAAGGAAGGAAGGGCATTGTGCCAGAGATTGTAGGAGTAGTAGGACACAGTCAATATAGACCCCCTAGACAGAAAACACAAGCCACATTATTAAACACATAGACGGGACCAAGGGACATATAGTAAGGAATCATAAGCCATATAGAAAACGCAGATTCGGTTAATGGGAAGAACAGAATAAATGCAACTTACTGTTACATTTCACTGTTCTAGATGCATGTCCATCACAGGTAGAGGAAATTAACTCACAGATATTGGGTTCTCTATGAACTTAGGATGGACAGGACACTGGATTGATGGCTGGGATAGTCCCAGTAGAGATAAGACACAGAATTTTTTTTTTTTAGGGGTATAGACCAAGTAGACAATCACTTCCCCATAGTGCCCAATCCAGTTGTCAAATTTTTATAAAATCTTCTCCACCTCTACAAACTCATCCGTCACCAACCTCTATTCTGTTTCTCCAGTTTCCTCTTCATCTTTTGCGTTCACACAGGGTGGTACAATACATGGACCCAAGTACAGTTCAAACTCCACATGCCTAGGTCTTTCAGAGTTCTGCCCGAACCCAGTATATCTCAACAGCACGATGACACCAGTATTACTGCAGTGTGCCTTGTCATGCACAAAGGGTGGAGAATGGGAATACTGGTGAACGGAAATTTTGTATAGACACTGATATGCCTGTTGGTGAATGGCAAACCTGACATTTTCTTTTTCATTTTCTTCTTCCTTCTCTCCTCTAGAGATGTTTCTTTTTTTTTTGAGTTATGCTCATGGTACTCTACATTGCAAACACACAATAGTTAAATTATGATACAAAAATTTGTGTTCCCTGCAGGAAGAGGCAGTCTGGAGGACAAAGGGGTATGGACAGGAGTCCTCAGGACTGTGGGCAGGTGGATACAGTAAGCCAGTAGCACCCAGAGCATACCTTCCAAGTCTAGCTGAGGTGGCACACGGTCTGACTCATCTAGGCAAAGAGGGTAGGTGCAGGCTGATGAGAGCCTACTGGTGTGCGCCAGGATTCTATTCTCATGCAGGTAAGAGAGCAATGACCTGTCTTGCTTGCTTGAGGAAGAATATTGGAAAAGCAATACCAACAGAGCCATCCCATATCCCTCCTGCAGACGGATCTTTTCAGGAAATACAAATAGACTTCGTACAGTTAACACCCTTTAGGAATTATTGTTATGTATTAGTGTGCACTGATGTTTTCTCAAACTGGGTAGAGGCATTTCCTGCCGCCACGGATGCTGCTGTGTTTACCGCAAAGGAAAATTGCGCAGAAATTTGTGTGTAGATAATGGTACTCCTAGAATTGTACTATTGTGATCATAGATACTGCCACTAGTATTATGTAGCTTTGGAACCACTCCCAGATCTTCACTTAACGAATCACCCTCTTCGAAATTTGGTTTTGGTATTTGTGTCTTTTTGGAAGACAACCTCATGTCATGATTGATCCGCAAAATGATCAGAAATACACCAATGAGGTGACAGTACAGTACTTTATTGAGATGAGCCAGCATATGAGAACTTGACAAAAGAACTTGAAACTGTTGATTGCTGGTATGCCAAATGCTAACTGTCTTGATTGTGAACCAAGAGACTGTGTGATTGTTCTTACGCTCAGGTTGCCTAATAGACAGGTGGGAAGGACCATACCGAGATTTATTGACAGCACTAAAGGTCGCCGAAAGAAAGACTTGGGTCCACTCGTCCCACTGCAAGAAGGTCGCTGACCCGGAGAGAACTCGTGACAAAGTAGTTTATTGCTCACATTCATCGAGTTTGTGAACTGTGTGTTCCAAGAGCAAGGCAAAGAGATCGCAAAAGTATCACCAGAGACTCTGTTCCGTGAAGACTGAGAGGCGGCACTGTTGAACACTACTTGAGCGTACTAAAGGACTGCAGAAAGACCAGTCATTGTAATTGATTTATGAACAAGAGTTGTTTTGTTCTTTTTCTCTTTTCTCTCTTTCCCGCTGACAAACATTTTCTTTCAGGATATTCTATTTTTGCGAGGTTTTTTTATGAAGAGTCGAGTGTGGAACTGGAACTGGAGGAAGGAGTGATCTCCTTATAGGATCCCAGGATTAGTCGATCAGTTTGTTAATGTCAGAGAAAAATCAAAAGGTCTAGTAGTTATGGAGTTCAGAGGTAATCAGGAACAGTAAGACAATGGCTATTCACACATTGCAGATAAAGAGCTCATTAATATATGTGGAAGAAAGGTTTATGAGTGGCTCTCCCCGAACTCCGAAGGTTTATGTTATTTAGGAAGGACACTACTTATAACCCTTGATCAATGATTAAACAGACCTAGCATACGTTCCAGAAATGGAAACAATGTTCAGAAAATGATAGGAATAAGTAGATCTTGAAAATTTTATATGTCACTGTCACGATTTGTTTGTGTCTTCTTCACCTACCCAGCAGAACCTCAATCAAATCCAAACATCAGTGTACAAAGACATAGGTACATGTGTGTGTGAAATGTTCGTCGCAAATCAGACATTATAGGCCAAAGCACTGTCCCAGCATACTCTATAGGTTGAATGTTGTCCCACACCCAACCAGTGGTCCCGTGACCGCCGAGTGCATATAGAGGATGTCTCGTCCTCCTCCGTCTTCCCCAAATATAGTCAAGTGTCTGATTTGTGAAATGCATACATACTTGTGTCTAGGTCACCGATTATAGTATGAAATATTTTTTTTTCTTAAGTTAATAATTGATGGCAGTTATTGTTTACCGCCATAGGGTGGACTGTCGAAGTCAAAAAAATATTACATAAAGAGAACATACAAACTACACACATTTAAGTCGCTATACTTGCAAATACACGCAGCGAGCACAGCAATTTATGGTAACACACGCATTTACACGGACATGCCACAGAGATGGATTCGACACCTATTTCATACAGTACATGATTATAGTGATATCAAGCACCAGACATCATGAGGTCTTAAAATTATGTAATGAAGTAATGTCATGTATGTGTATTATTTCAACGAAACCAGATACACCTGTCAGGTTTGGTATTGAAGCAAGCAGATTGGTGTGTAGATTCATTTGATACTTGTTATTAAGTTGTAGGACATTGCAACAAATAATAAGAATTTACTTACCGATAATTCTATTTCTCGTAGTCCGTAGTGGATGCTGGGAACTCCGTAAGGACCATGGGGAACAGCGGCTCCGCAGGAGACAGGGCACATCTAAAGAAAGCTTTAGGATCACCTGGTGTGCACTGGCTCCTCCCCCTATGACCCTCCTCCAAGCCTCAGTTAGGATACTGTGCCCGGACGAGCGTACACAATAAGGAAGGATTTTGAATCCCGGGTAAGACTCATACCAGCCACACCAATCACACTGTACAACTTGTGATCTGAACCCAGTTAACAGCATGATAATAGAGAAGCCTCTATAAAAGATGGCTCACTACAACAATAACCCGAATTTTTTGGTAACAATAATTATGTACCAGTATTGCAGACAATCCGCACTTGGGATGGGCGCCCAGCATCCACTACGGACTACGAGAAATAGAATTATCGGTAAGTAAATTCTTATTTTCTCTGACGTCCTAGTGGATGCTGGGAACTCCGTAAGGACCATGGGGATTATACCAAAGCTCCCAAACGGGCGGGAGAGTGCGGATGACTCTGCAGCACCGAATGAGAGAACTCCAGGTCCTCCTCAGCCAGGGTATCAAATTTGTAGAATTTTACAAACGTATTTGCTCCTGACCAAGTAACTGCTCGGCAAAGTTGTAAAGCCGAGACCCCTCGGGCAGCTGCCCAAGATGAGCCCACCTTCCTTGTGGAGTGGGCATTTTAAGATTTTTGGCTGTGGCAGGCCTGCCACAGAATGTGCAAGCTTTTTAATAAAGTTACCTTGTAAATACTTACCTTCCGGCCAAGATCTATATTATTACACGCTGGATTATATGACGTTAAACCTACCTATGACTGGAACATGATTAGATTTACCCCTAATTCATTTATGAAACCACTTATGGGACATATATGTATATGTTTATATTGATATACAGGGGAGAAGTACTATCAGATGCCTAATAATCAGACTAAGATAATTTATCTGATAAACTAAGAGATAATTTATTCAACAATTGGAATACATTATGAGCTTATACTCAGTGACCCTGAGAGGATATCACCAACCAAAATGTGTTATATGTCCTTTAAGATGAACATCATTTAAATAAAGGGTATCCATACTGATGAGCCTTTAAAGAAAGAGAGGGCCCCGGAACATGCATGCTACTATATTATCACCAGACGATTGATTGTGGTACTTATATTGTGATATGTGTAACATGATTACCAATGAGTCACTACAACAATAAGGGATAGAGACTTATGAAATTATAAATAATTTAATTCAGGTCAGAACATTATCTCAAGTATCGAGGAGTCCTACTAATGTATACAGAAACGGGAATATAGAGACGAGATAATTCCCTTCCCTACGAGTACCGCACAGGACACTGTCTAAGTATCAGTGCAAGTTGCGATCACGTGGGACCAAACCCCCTTCCCTGTAAGTACCGTACAGGACATTTCCCGGAGGATCACGTGGGCCCAGAATTCAGTGAGTCTACGTCACGTGTGACGTGGAAAGCACGGATAGGAAAACAGACCCACGTGGTTACAAAACGGGCTGCTGATTGGAGCACATAGAATAGTCTTATTTCCGCCCTGGGGAGACGCTCGTGTTGCTCCCCGACGAAGCTGCAATAGCGCAGTGAAACACGCGTGTTGGGCACAGTGTGTCCACGTGTGTATACATTTAGGAATGTTCAATATCTAATTGTTTAAATTATTAAAACCGTTCCCACTTATGAATGAGATCAGGCTTCACCATTAGTGACGGCATGAGAAGGCAGATAGTTAATAGTGCATGCCAATAATGCCAGAGGATAGCGGACCACTGACACAGGAGGAATAGATACTAATGTGAGCCTGTCACATCAGACTGATCTAACAGAGTCTTATAGGATTTAAGCTACATTTTTAAAATAAATGAATGTGTATGCCATAATAGTTTTGGATGGAACATATATAATATGCAATAGATAGCTGTCAAGTGCTATATATGATACAACACACTGGAACAGCACCAGCTACTTAAGCAATTATAATATCTGCACCATCTCTTCAGTGTGATGTGAGCAGTCTCTTGTTCCAAGTGAAATGTTATATTTTGTAACAAACATGATTGAAAACAAATGAGAACAAGAGAATTGCAACAGGCTCCAGAGCCATAGTTACCTCAATACATTGTAACAATCTCACTGGTAGTATCAATAAGTCAGCTGGCAGCTGAAAAATTACGCTCACTGTCAGTGAGACAGCACAGTTTAATTTATGTGCCATAACAAAGTTTGAAACTGAAGACCTTGTGCTGTGGCTTGTCTTCATCCATATTAATAAATCCTTCTGGATAAGTTAGATCCATTTTTTCCACAAATTATTATATCTAATATGTATAGATTCGAATTATCTGACATTTTAAATTAAAATAAATCCTCCTCAGTCATATAAGTGGGAGGGCATATGTTGCCATTAATGAGTGATTCTATCCATATTATCAACCACTGAATCAAGATCAATATCACTACACATATATGTATATATATATAAGAAGTTGGATCATTATATCCCTACAGCCCATTCACACTGTAAAAAATAAGGGTCACTCCCTTTAACAGTGTGGGCTGTATAAGTGATGTCCTGTACTGATAATTAGTTGGCTTTCCAATATAATTGGGGTTGGCATACCTCTAAGGAAAGTAATATAGTGCTAATATTTCTAGCATAACTGAATATTAGCCAAATACAGAGACAACTGTGAGCTGTAAAATCTGAATACGGGAACTGCTATATTCCCATCAGCTCTAAGTGAAGAAACATCACCTCAATTTCAGGATTCTAACAAAAATATACTCTTAAATAATAGTTCAGTGATTTATGATCTAGGGATACGGATCCAGTGGGGATAGACCATTGGGATAATAAAGATCATAGAATTTGGCACCCATATGCCCATACGGTTACCAAATAAGACCTTATATCAAAACATACGTGGACACATTTTTTAACAAAATCTTTATTCACATTTTTCATTTCTTTATTCACATACATGTCAGTATTGTCTATTTTTTAACTCTATGTTTCACTGTAGTCTGGACCAATGATTCAGAATATAATTTAATGTATATCTAATAAAGGTTATATTTTAATAATACTTCTATTTAGTGCGTCAATATTACAGATTCCTCTGTTTCTCTTTCCCCACAAACCTTAAAAAACTGCCACAGAATGTGCAAGCTGAATTGTACTACAAATCCAACGAGCAATCGTCTGCTTAGAAGCAGGAGCACCCAGTTTGTTGGGTGCATACAGGATAAACAGCGAGTCAGATTCTCTGACTCCAGCCGTCCTGGAAACATATATTTACAGGGCCCTGACCACGTCAAGCAACTTGGAATCCTCCAAGTCCTTAGTAGCCGCAGGTACCACAATAGGTTGCTTCATGTGAAATGCAGAAACCACCTTAGGTAGAAATTGAGGACAAGTCCTCAATTCTGCCCTGTCAGAATGAAATATTAAATAAGGGCTTTTATATGATAAAGCCGCCAATTTTGACACACGCCTGGCTGAAGCCAGGGCTAACAGCATCGTCACCTTCCATGTGAGATATTTTAAGTCCACAGTGGTGAGTGGTTCAAACCAATGTGACTTTAGGAAACTCAACACAACATTGAGATCCCAAGGTGCCACTGGAGGCACAAAAGGAGGCTGTATATGCAGTACCCCTTTTACAAATGTCTGAACTTCAGGCACTGAAGCCAGTTCCTTTTGGAAGAAAATCGACAGGGCCGAAAATTGAACCTTAATGGACCCTAATTTTAGGCCCATAGACAGTCCTGTTTGCAGGAAATGGAGGAAACGACCCAGTTGAAATTTCTCTGTAGGGGCCTTCTTGGCCTCCCACCACGCAACATATTTTCGCCAAATGCGGTGATAATGTTTTGCGGTTACGTCCTTCCTGGCCTTGACCAGGGTAGGGATGACTTCATCTGGAATGCCTTTTTCCTTCAGGATCCGGCGTTCAACCACCAAGCCGTCAAACGCAGCCGCGGTAAGTCTTGGAACAGACAAGGCCCCTGCTGGAGCAGGTCCTTTCTTAGAGGTAGAGGCCACGGTTCGTCCGTGAGCATCTCTTGAAGTTCCGGATACCAAGTTCTTCTTGGCCAATCCGGAGCCACGAGTATCGTTCTTACTCCCCTTTGCCGTATAATTCTCAGTACTTTTGGTATGAGAGGCAGAGGAGGGAACACATACACTGACTGGAACACCCACGGTGTTACCAGAGCGTCCACAGCTATTGCCTGAGGGTCTCTTGACCTGGCGCAATACCTGTCCAGTTTTTTGTTGAGGCGGGACGCCATCATATCCACCTTTGGTTTTTCCCAACGGTTCACAATCATGTGGAAGACTTCTGGATGAAGTCCCCACTCTCCCGGGTGTAGATCGTGTCTGCTGAGGAAGTCTGCTTCCCAGTTGTCCACTCCCGGAATGAACACTGCTGACAGTGCTATCACATGATCTTCCGCCCAGCGAAGAATCCTTGCAGCTTCTGCCATTGCCCCCCTGCTTCCCGTGCCGCCCTGTCTGTTTACGTGGGCGACTGACGTGATGTTGTCCGATTGGATCAATACCGCCTGACCCTGAAGCAGGGGTTTCGCTTGACTTAGGGCATTGTAAATGGCCCTTAGTTCCAGAATGTTTATATGAAGAGATGTCTCCAGGCTTGACCATAAGCCCTGGAAATTCCTTCCCTGTGTGACTGCTCCCCAGCCTCGCAGGCTGGCATCCGTGGCCACCAGGACCCAGTCCCGAATGCCGAATCTGCGGCCCTCTAGAAGATGAGCACTCTGCAACCACCACAGGAGGGATACCCTTGTCCCCGGTGACAGGGTTATCCGCTGAAGCATCTGAAGATGCGACCCGGACCATTTGTCCAGTAGGTTCCACTGGAAAGTCTTGCGTGGAATCTGCCGAATGGGATTGCTTCGTAGGAAGCCACCATTTTTACCCAGAACCCTTGTGCATTGATGCACCGAGACTTGGTTCGGTTTTAGGAGGTTCCTGACTAGCTCGGATAACTCCCTGGCTTTCTCCTCCGGGAGAAACACCTTCTTTCTGGACTGTGTCCAGGATCATCCCTAGGAACAGAAGACAAGTCGTCGGAACCAGCTGCGATTTTGGAATATTGAGAATCCAATCGTGCTGCCGCAACACTACCTGAGATAGTGCTACACCGACTTCCAAGTGTTCCCTGGATCTTACCCTTATCAGGGAATCGTCCAAGTAAGGGATAACTAAAATTTCCTTCCTTCGAAGGGATATCATTTCGGCCATTACCTTGGTAAAGACCCGGGGTGCCGTGGACCATCCCTACGGCAGCGTCCGAACCGATAGTGACAGTTCTGTACCATAACCTGAAATACCCTTGGTGAAAAGGGTAAATTTTGACATGAAGGTAAGCATCCTTGATGTCCCGAGACATCATGTAGTCCCCTTCTTCCAGGTTTGCAATCACTGCTCTGAGTGACTCAATTTTGAATTTGAACCTCTGTATGCAAGTGTTCAAAGATTTTAGATTTTAAAATCGGTCTCACCGAGCCGTCTGGCTTCGGTACCACAATAGTGTGGAATAATACCCTGTTCCCTGTTGCAGGAGGGGTATCTTGATTATCACCTGCTGGGAATACAGCTTGTGAATGGTTTCCAAAACTGCCTCCCTGTCAGCGGGAGACGTCGGTAAAACAGACCTTTGGAAACGGCGAGGGGGATACGTCTCGAATTCCAATTTGTACCCCTGAAATATTACCTGAAGGATCCAGGGGTCTACTTGCGAGTGAGCCCACTGCGCACTGAAATTCATTGAGAACGGGACCCCACCGTGCCTGAACTTGTAAAGCCCTAGCGTCATACTGAGGGCTTGGCAGAGGCGGAAAAGAGTTTCTGTTCCTTGGAACTGGCTGATCTCTGCAGCCATTTTCCTCTCCCTCTGTCACGAGCAGAAAAGAGGAACCCTTTTGTCCGCTTGCCAACCAGGACTGCGCCTGATAATACGGCGTCTTATTTTGAGGGGCGACCTGGGGTACATCCCCCCTTTTTTGTTAAGGCAATACTTCCAAATGCCGTTTGGAATCCGCATCACCTGACCACTTTACTGGTATAATTGGACAACGCACTTATACTTGATGCCAGTCGGCAAATATTCCGCTGTGCATCATGCATATATAGAAATGCATCTTTTAATTGCTCTATAGGCAATAATATACGGTCCTTATCTAGGATATCATATTTCCAGTCAGGGAATCCGACCACGCCAACCCAGCACTGCACATCCAGGCTGAGGCTATTGCTGGTCGCAGTATAACACCAGTATGTGTGTAAATACATTTTAGGATACCCTCCTGCTTTCTATCAGCAGGATCCCTAAGGGCGGCCATCTCCAGAGAGGGTAGAGCCCTTGTTCTTACAAGCGTGTGAGCGCCTTATCCCCCCTAGGGGGTGTTTCCCAACGCACCCTAACCTCTGGCGGGAAAAGGTATACTGCCAATAACTTTTTAGAAATTATCAATTGTTATCGGGGGGAAACCCACGCATCATCACACACCTCATTTTATTTCTCAGATTCAGGAAAACTACAGGAAGTTTTTCCTCACCAAACATAATACCCCTTTTTTTGGTGGTATTTATATTATCAGAAGAGTGTAAACTTTTTCCATTGCCTCAATCATGCAATGTGTGGCCCTATTGGAAATCACGGTTGTCTCTTCACCGTCGACACAGGAGTCAGTATCCGTGTCGGCGTCTGTATCTGAGGTAACGGGCGCTTTAGAGCCCCTGTATGAGACGTCTGGACAAGCACAAGCTGAGTAGCCGGCTGTCTCATGTCAACCACTGTCTTTTATACAAAGCTGACACTGTCACGCAATTTCAACAGTACATCCACTCAGGTGTCGACCCCCCAGGGGGTGACAACACTATTACAGACACTCTACTCCGTCTCCTCATCATTTTTCTCCTCATACATGTCGACACAAATGTACCGACACACAGCACACACACAGGGAATGCTCTGATAGAGGACAGGACCCCACTAGCCCTTTGGGGAGACAGAGGGAGAGTTTGCCAGCACACACCAGAGCGCTATATATATACAGGGATAACCTTATATAAGTGTTTTTCCCTTTATAGCTGCTGTATTGTTTATACTGCGCCTAATTTGTGCCCCCCTCTCTTTTTTAACCCCTTTCTGTAGTGTAGTGACTGCAGGGGAGAGCCAGGAAGCTTCCCTCCAACTGAGCTGTGAGGGAAAATGGCGCCAGTGTGCTGAGGAGATAGGCTCCGCCCCTTTCTCGGCGTCATTATCATCCGTTTTCTTGTATGTTTTGGCAGGGGTTAAATGCATCCATATAGCCCAGGAGTTATATGTGATGCATTTATTTTAGCCATAAAAGGTTTTCTATCGATTTATTGCGTCTCAGGGCGCTGCCCCCCCAGCGCCCTGCACCCTCAGTGACCGGAGTGTGAAGTGTGCTGAGAGCAATGGCGCACAGCTGCGGTGCTGTGCGCCTACCTTTATCTGAAGACAGGAAAGCCTTCTGCCGCCGATTTTTCCGGACCTCTTCGCTCTTCTGGCTCTGTAAGGGGGCCGGCGGCGCGGCTCCGGTGACCCATCCAGGCTGAACCTGTGATCGTCCCTCTGGAGCTAATGTCCAGTAGCCTAAGAAGCCCAATCCACTCTGCACGCAGGTGAGTTCGCTTCTTCTCCCCTTAGTCCCTCGATGCAGTGAGCCTGTTGCCAGCAGGTCTCACTGAAAATAATAAACCTAAACTAAAACTTTCACAAAGAGCTCAGGAGAGCCCCTAGTGTGCACCCTTCTCGTCGGGCACAGAAAATCTAACTGAGGCTTGGAGGAGGGTCATAGGGGGAGGAGCCAGTGCACACCAGGTGATCCTAAAGCTTTCTTTAGATGTGCCCTGTCTCCTGCGGAGCCGCTGTTCCCCATGGTCCTTACGGAGTTCCCAGCATCCACTAGGACGTCAGAGAAAGTTCTGATTACATGTATAAAAGCTAAAATCACTTTTATTAGACCAATAGAAGTTCCAAACAGGTAGTGGACAGGCAACTCAGGCCAGCCCTTTGGATGTCTTCAAGGCTGAATCTGATTACCATATACAAAGAAACTGGTGACCCATCGTGAATCCCTCCCCCAGAAACTAGGTAACACATTGATCACAAAGGAGCTCAGTGGCTTTTTGGTCTCAGAGGATGATGGACTTGCTGCCAGCTCAGTTCCTGTTTTGGTCTCAGCGTAAGATGGAGTCCCGGCATGATTTTACAGAAAGAGAGAGATATAAGCATTGAGGGGAATGGTATTGTATCGCTGGCCTGTAACTCTATGTAATTGTATGTAACTATGTTTTAACTGCTTGCTGTACGAGTTGTATTCATGTAACTATAGGTATACTGTACTTTGTAATATATATTGAATCCATATCCTTTTAATAGTAAATACATACTTTGGAACTCAGATAATGTGTGGGTGTACTTTTTTCTCTTATGGGATACAGTGTTTTGCGATATACAGCGCACTTTTATCGTATATGGTAATAAAGATGCGCCTGGCGTCTGCAATATATATTAGAGCGGGCATTTTAAATATTTGTGAGAAATCAATTTGGCATTCTTAGATGATAGTGTTTTGACGTCACCGGTTTCCTGGCTTGAACCATGGTAGCAATAACCTTTTTTGAAAGGCCTTTGTGAGCTAGGATGTTCCGCTCACTCTCCATGCCATTAAACGAAGTCGCCGTAAGTCCAGGTAGACTAACTGTCCTTGTTGAAGATCTCTTCTCATTGGCAGAGGCCAAGGGTCTTCGGAGATGTCTAGATCCAGGGGAATCAGAATTGCCTGGACTCTGATTCCTGATTCACTTTAGCACCCTTGAGAGCAATGGAATAAGAGGAAACAGATAGACCAGCTGGTAAGGCCAAGGCGACGTCAAAGCATCCACTGCCCCCGTCTGAGGGTCCCTGGTTCGTGAGCAATACCAGTGAAGCTTCTTGTTGAGTCGAGAAAGCATGTCTATTTGTGGGCAGCCCCGCCAGTCGATGATCTGCTGAAAAACCTGATGGTGGAGACCCCACTCTACCATGCGGAGATCGTGACGACTAAGGAAGTCCGCATCACAGTTATCCACTCTTGCATTTCTTTCTGCCCAGAGGAGTATCTTAGACACTTCTCGCATACAAGCTCTGCTTTTTGTCCCTCCTTGTCGAATTATGTAAGCCACCGCCGTGGCGTTGTCTGACTGAATCTGGATCACGTGATCCTTGAGTAGAGGAGAGGCCTGAAGCAGAGTATTGTAGATCGCCAAAAGTTCCAGAATGTTGATTGGAAGTAGGGCTTCGTGGGCTGACCACCTGCCCTAGAACTGAGCCCCTTGGGTGATAGCTCCCCATTCTCTCAGACTCACATCTGTCGTGAGGAGGATCCAATCCTGAATCCAGAAACTTCGACCTTCCAGTAGGTTTGAGGACTGTAGCCACCACAGGAGAGAAATACCGGCCTGAGGTGACCGTCGTATTATCCCGGTGCATCTGAAGAGCCAGACCACTTGCTCAGGAGATCCAATTGAAATGTTTTGGCATGGAACCTTCCATACTGGGTCGCCTCGTATGAGGCTACCATTTTCCCCAACAATCTTATACAAAGATAAATGGATATTAGAGTAGGCCTTAGAACCATTCGGACCATCTCCTGGAGTGTTCTCGCTTTGTCCTCCGGGAGGAACACTTCTTGAGCGACAGTATACAGAAACATTGCCAGCCACAGGAGCCGCTGAGTTGGCTCCAGGTGGGACTTCTGTAAATATATGATCCACCCATGGTGTGTAACAGAAGCTGAATAGTGTGGCCTATATGGAGCAATAAAAGCTCCCTGGATCTCACTTTTGCCAAGAGATCGTCCAGATAAGGAACAATATTAACCCCCTGGACCCGAAGCTGGAACATCATCTCCGCCATCACCTTCGTGAAAACCCTCGGAGCCGTGGACAGGCCGAAGGGTAGTGCCTGGAACTGGTAGTGATCGTTCAAGCAGGGCAAACCGCAGGTAAGCCTGGTGAGGTGGCCAAATACATGGATATGCAGATAGGTGTCCTTTATATCCAGCGAGACCATGAACTCCCATTCTTCCAGACCCACAATCACTGCTCGCAAAGAGTCCATCTTGAACTTAAAAACCTTTAGGTAAGTGTTCAAGGATTTTAGATTAAGAATGGGCCTTACGGAACCGTCCGGTTTTGGTACCACGAACAGGTGGGAGTAGTAATCCTTTCCCTGTTGTTGTAGTGGCACTGGAACAATGACTTGGGACTGGACCAACTTTAGGATGGCCTGTTGCAGCGTAATTCGTGTACCCTCCAAAGCTGGCAAGTTTGATTTGAAAAATCGTTGGGGAGGAGCGCAGTCAAACTCCAGCTTGTAGCCCTGAGGAATGAGGTCCTTTACCCAGGCATCCTGGCAGGAGCTTTCCCAGATGAGGTGGAAGCTCGACTGCGTCACTTCAGCCGCGAGACCCCCTTGGGGTGGGTGGGCACAGTCATGCTGAGGCCATAGTGGAAGCTGAACTGGTGCTCTGTTCCTGAGAACCTGCTGGTTTTCTTCTCTTACCTCTGGTGCCTCTAATCGCAGTGGAGGCACATCTGGCTATAGATCTAAATTTGTTAGACCGAAAGGACTGGGTACACAGTGCGGGTAGGAACATCTAGCCTGCTGGGCCGAGGGGAGAAACGCGGATTTCCCTGCAGTAACCTTAGAAATCCACGTATCCAACTCAACCCCGAACAGCCACTCCCCCAAGAAGGGGAGGGACTCCACACTGCGCTTGGAATCTGCGTCTGCTATCCACGGACGCAGCAATAGGGCTCTGCGCGCCGACACTGCCATGGCAGTAGCCCTAGCATTAAGAGCGCCTATTTCCTTGAGAGAATCACAAAGGATGCCTGCAGTGTCTTGGATGTGTTTTAGGAGGGTTACCGTAGTAACCAGGGGCATATCTACCGCAAGGCCCTCTTGAATTTGAGCAGCCCATGTATGAATGCAATATGTCATCTAGCAACCCGCAAGCACAGGCCTTTGTGCTACGCCAGCCTCTGTGTAAATAAACTTTAGTGTAGTCTATTTTCCTATCCCCAGGGTCCTTTAGTGTAAAGGAGCCAGGAGCTGGTAGTACCACCTTCTTAGAGAGGCAGGAGACCGATACGTCCATGGCTGGGGGTTCTTCCCAAATTTTTCCTACCTTCTGGGGCAAATGGGAAAGTGTGCAAAAACCTTTTTGTCACCAGATATTTTTTTATCAGGAGTTTTCCAGGCTTGATTAAACAGGTCATCTAATTCCGGTGAATCAGGGAAAGTGACACGGAGTTTTTTTCAGTGCTAAGAAAAATGACTATGTTCCTGCAGCATCCTCTAAAGGGATTTTGAACACATCCCTTATAACCAGTATGAGGGGCTCAATACCCTGTGCAGAAGCTGAATCCTACGTAGCGGAATCCAATTCCTCCCCCCTCCTCCTATACCTCTTCCTCAGAATCTGAGAGTAAATCAGGCAGCCCACGTTTATGTGGTCCTGAGCTAGGGAGGGGGTTGTTTATCATCTGCCTTTGCAGCTAGGTCTGCAACAGCCTGCTGCAGCTGTTGTGTTTTTGCAGTGAGCTGAAATTACATATCTGCCATCTTAGTTTTTATGGCACCGAGCCAGGATGGCTCCTGACCCTCCCCCCACTACCTTGGGAGGACTGACTGCATTGTTCACATGATAGGGAACCAGCTGTAGAGGGAGAGAATCTGGTGTGACATACACGGCATAATTGGTGTTCTACCATGTTTACAGTTGACAACACATAAAAGTATTACAATAGCAAGCCTGTCTTAATGTATGTGGTGAGGAGACAGAGAGGAACAGCACACCTAAGCTTGTCAGACTCCGTGAGACTGCAATAAATAAATATAAATATATATATATATATATATATATATATATATATATATATATATATATATATATAGTTAGAGTGTGTGTGTGTGTGTGTGTGTGTGTGTGTGTGTGTGTGTGTGTGTGTGTGTGTGTGTCACGGTGAAACACACGAGTTTTTGTCCTTTTCAGGACACTATAGAGTGAACAATAGCGGCTCTCCCCCTATTTATACCCCTGTATTGAGTGTCTGGAGGAGCTGTGCGTCCTTGCTGCTGCAGCTGTAAACAGAGGAAAGTGCCAAAACGTACCTGGACCCGCTCTGAGGAAACGCCGCCCCCTATAATGGCGCCGGAGCTATGTAGTTATTTATACTTGCAAAGTCTCCTGTACTGTGTAAAACATCACATAAATGCTGGTTTTTCACCACCGCTGCCAGTGTACACAGGGAGTGTTCCGTATGCCGCCTCCGTGTTGCACCGCACCAAGAACCAGGGGACTCTCCTAGCGGGGCCCCCCGGTTTATGCTCACCATTCTTCTCACCTTCAGGCTATGTTAGGGGTGTGCGTCAACTGCGTTTGCCAAGGCACAATGCCCTGTGGTACCAACTACCGCTCAGGTCGGTGGTCCTGCAGCGGGGAAGCAGCTGACGCCTTAAGAGGCCGGTAACCGCACCCCCCCCCCCCCCCAACCCCCAACTCCCACGGTGCAGGTATACTGTTGCTCAAACAGTATACAGAAAATAATAAAGTTAAAAAAAAAAAAAAAAAAAATATTGAAGAAAAAAAATCTTCTGGAGCTCCAGAGTGTGCATCCTCTCCATTTTTAAAAAAAAATAAGATTTTACTTACCGGTAAATCTATTTCTCGTAGTCCGTAGTGGATGCTGGGGACTCCGTAAGGACCATGGGGAATAGACAGGCTCCGCAGGAGACATGGGCACTTTAAAAAAGAATTTAGATTCTGGTGTTCTCTGGCTCCTCCCTCTATGTCCCTCCTCCAGACCTCAGTTAGAGAAACTGTGCCCAGAAGAGCTGACCGTACAAGGAAAGGATTTTGGTAATCCAGGGCAAGATACATACCAGCCACACCAATCACACCGTATAACTCGTGATAAACTTACCCAGTCAACAGTATGAACAACAACAGAGCATCAGTACAACCCTGATGCAACAATAACATAGCCCTTATTGCAGCAATAACTATATACAAGTATTGCAGAAAAAGTCCGCACTTGGGACGGGCGCCCAGCATCCACTACGGACTACGAGAAATAGATTTACCGGTAAGTAAAATCTTATTTTCTCTAACGTCCTAGTGGATGCTGGGGACTCCGTAAGGACCATGGGGATTATACCAAAGCTCCCAAACGGGCGGGAGAGTGCGGATGACTCTGCAGCACCGATTGAGCAAACAATAGGTCCACATCAGCCAGGGTATCAAACTTGTAGAACTTTGCAAAAGTGTTTGAACCTGACCAAGTAGCAGCTCGGAATAGCTGTAATGCCGAGACCCCTCGGGCAGCCGCCCAAGAAGAGCCCACCTTCCTAGTGGAATGGGTTTTAACTGATTTTGGCAGCGGCAATCCAGCCGCAGAATGAGCCTGCTGAATCGTGTTACAGATCCAGCGAGCCATAGTCTGCTTTGAAGCAGGAGCACCCAGCTTGTTGGATGCATACAGGATAAACAGCGACTCCGTTTTCCTGACTCTAGCCGTTCTGGCTACATAAACCTTCAAAGCCCTGACCACATCCAGTAACTCGGAATCCTCCAAGTCACGAGTAGCCACAGGCACCACAATAGGTTGGTTCATATGAAAAGATGACACCACTTTTGGCAGAAATTGTGGACGGGTCCGCAATTCTGCTCTATCCATATGGAAAACCAGATGGGGGCTTTTATGTGACAAAGCTGCTAATTCTGACACACGCCTAGCCGAAGCCAAGGCTAATAGCATGACCACCTTCCACGTGAGATATTTTAACGCCACCGTTTTAAGTGGTTCAAACCAGTGTGATTTCAGGAAACTTAACACTACGTTAAGATCCCAAGGTGCCACTGGAGGCACAAAAGGAGGCTGAATATGCAGCACACCCTTTACAAACATCTGAACTTCTGGTAGAGAAGCCAACTCTAATTGAAAGAAAATGGATAGGGCCGAAATCTGGACCTTAATGGAGCCCAATTTTAGGCCCAAATTCACTCCTGACTGTAGGAAGTGAAGGAAACGGCCCAGCTGGAATTCCTCTGTAGGAGCATTCCTGGCCTCACACCAAGAAACATATTTTCGCCATATACGGTGATGAGGTTTAGCGGTCACGTCCTTCCTAGCCTTTATCAGCTTAGGAATGACCTCGTCCGGAATGCCCTTTTCTGCTAGGATCCGGCGTTCAACCGCCATGCCGTCAAACGCAGCCACGGTAAGACTTGGAACAGACAGGGCCCCTGTTGCAACAGGTCCTGTCTTAGAGGAAGAGGCCACAGGTCCTCTGTGAGCATTTCTTGCAGATCTGGATACCAGGTCCTTCGTGGCCAATCTGGAACAATGAGGATTGTTCTCACTCCTCCTTTTCTTATTATCCTCAGCACCTTGGGAATGAGAGGAAGAGGAGGAAATACCTAGACCGACTGGAACACCCACGGTGTCACCAGGGTGTCTACCGCTATTACTTGAGGGTCTCTTGACCTGGCGCAATACCTCTGTAGTTTTTTGTTGAGGCGGGATGCCATCATGTCCACCTGTGGCAGTTCCCACCGATATGTGATCTGTGTGAAGACTTCCTGATGAAGTCCCCACTCTCCCGGGTGGAGGTCGTGTCTGCTGAGGAAGTCTGTTTCCCAGTTGTCCACTCCCGGGATGAACACTGCTGACAGAGCGCTTACGTGATTCTCCGCCCAGCAAAGAATTCTGGTGGCTTCTGCCATCGCCACTCTGCTCCTTGTGCCGCCTTGGCGGTTCACCTGAGCCACTGCGGTGATGTTGTCTGACTGATTAAGAACCGGTTGGTCGCGAAGCAAGTGCTCCGCTTGACGTAGGGCGTTATATACGGCCCTTAGTTCCAGGATGTTGATGTGAAGGCAAGTCTCTTGACTTGACCACAGACCTTGGAAATTTCTTCCCTGTGTGACTGCTCCCCACCCTCGGAGGCTAGCGTCCGTGGTCACCAGGACCAAGTCCTGAATTCCGAATCTGCGTCCCTCCAGAAGGTGAGAACTCTGCAGCCACCACAGGAGTGACACCCTGGCCCTGGGGGACAGGGTGATTAACCGATGCATCTGAATATGTGATCCGGACCACTTGTCCAGTAAGTCCCATTGGAAGGTCCTCGCATGGAACCTGCCGAAGGGAATGGCCTCGTATGATGCCACCATCCTTCACAGGACTCGAGTGCAGTGATGCACTGACACCTGTTTTGGTTTTAATAGATTCCTGACCAGTGTCATGAGCTCCTGAGCTCTCTCTATCGGGAGATAAACCCTTTTCTGGTCTGTGTCTAGAATCATGCCTAGGAAAGGCAGATGAGCCGTAGGAACCAACTGCGACTTTGGAATATATAGAATCCCGCCGTGTTGCCGTTACACTTCCAGAGAAAGTGATACGCTGTTCAGCAACTGCTCTCTTGATCTCGCTTTTATGAGATCGTCCAAGTACGGGATAATTGTGACACCTTGCTTCCGCAGGAGCACCATCATTTCCGCCATTACCTTGGTGAAGATTCTCGGGGCCGTGGAGAGACCAACCGGCAACGTCTGAAATTGGTAATGACAATCCTGTACCGCAAATCTGAGGTACGCCTGATGAGGTGGATAAATGGGGACATGAAGGTATGCATCCTTTATGTCCAGAGACACCATAAAATCTCCCCCTTTCAGGCTTGCGATGACCGCTCTTAGCGATTCAATCTTGAACTTGAACCTTTTCAGGTATATGTTCAGGGATTTTAAATTCAATATGGGGCTGACCAAACCATCCGGTTTCGGGACTACTACATGGTCGAATAATAACCCCTTGTTGAAGGAGGGGAACCTTGACCACCACCTGTTGAAGATACAATTTGTGAATTGCAGTTAACACTATTTCCCTCTCGTGGGGGGAAGCCGGCAGGGCCGTCGGTGAGGGGGCATCTCCTCAAAGTCCAGCTTGTATCCCTGAGACACAATATCTATTGCCCAGGGTTCCAACAGGGAGTGAACCCACTTGTGGCTGAAATTACGTAGACGTGCCCCCACCGGGCCTAGTTCCGCCTGTGGAGCCCCAGCGACATGCGGTGGATTTTGTAGAGGCCGGGGAGGACTTCTGTTCCTGGGAACTAGCTGTGTTGTGCAGCTTCTTTCCTCTGCCCCTGCCAAGGAAGGACGCACCTCGGACTTTGTTTCTTTGTATTCGAAAGGCTGCATATGATAATGTCATGCTTTCCTAGGCTGTGCAGGAATATAAGGCAAAAGATCAGAATTACCAGCTATAGCTGTGGAGACCAGGTCCGAGATCCCTTCTCCACACAATCCTCAGCCTTCCATATGCCTCTTAAGTCGGCATCACCTGTCCATTGCATATTCTACAGGACACGTCAAGCAGAAATCGACATAGCGTTGACTCAAGAACCCAGTAGACTAATGTCTCTTTGGGCATGTTATTTATATATATATATCTATATATCTATATCTATCTTAAGACAGCATCTTTAATATCTATATATATATCTATCTATCTATATATATACATATACACACACACATACTAGGGTCTCAATCTCTGCTGATAAGGTACCTGTCCACGCTGCTACAGCGCTATAAACCCATGCAGACACAATCGCCGGTCTGAGTACTGTACCAGAATGTGCACGCTATCTGCAGAATCCCTGAGGATAGCTGTTAAGTCAGGGCTACCTTTTGTGTAAATGTGACACCCTAGGGGAAGATTCCTATCGTATCCTGGCCCTAGTAGGGAAAGGATACTCCATGAGAATTCTTTGTGGGAAACTGCAGTCTCTTGTCTGGAGATTCCCGCTCTTTTTCATCATGAGAGGAGGGAAATTTACCTCAGCTTTCTTCCCCTTAAACATGTGTACCCTTGTGTCAGGGACAGATGAGTCCTCAGTGATATGCAAATCATCTTATTACAATAATCATATATTGAATACTTTCCTGCCATTTTTGGCTGTAACTTTGCATTATCGTAGTCGACACTGGAGTAAGACCCTGTGTCGATATCAGTGTCTATTATTTTGGATAGTGAGCATTGAGAGACTCTGAAGGTCTCTGCGACATAGGGACAGACATGGGTAGATTCCCTGTCTGTTCTCTAATCTTTTGTGCAATAAATTCACCTTAGCACTTAATTACACATATCCAAACAGGTGTCAGCGTTGTCGACTGAGACACCCCTCACACACACACATTTGCTCCATCTCCTCCTTGGGGGAGCCTTTTACCTCAGACATATCGACACACACGTACAGACACACCACACACTCAGGGAATGCTCATCTGAAGACAATTCCCCCACAAGGCCCTTTGGAGAGACGGAGAGAGAGTATGCCAGCACACACCCCAGCGCTATTAACCCAGGAATAACACAGTCACTTAATGTTAACCCAGTAGCTGCTGTTTATATTGATTTTTGCGCCTAATTATGTGCCCCCCCCTCTCTTTTTACCCACTTCTACCGTGTATCCGCAGGGGAGAGGCTGAGGAGCTTCCTCTCAGCGGTGCTGTGGAGAAAAAACATGGCGCTGGTGAGTGCTGAGGAAGAAGCCCCGCCCCCTCGACGGCAGGCTTACGTCCCGCTTAAATATACATTTACTTGGCGGGGGGGCTCATACATATATACAGTGCCCAACTGTTTATATGCTAAACATTTGCCAAAGAGGTCCTAATTGCTGCCCAGGGCGCCCCCCCCCCCCCCGTGCCCTGCACCCTTACAGTGACCGGAGTATGTGAGGTGTGTGTGGGAGCAATGGCGCACAGCTGCAGTGCTGTGCGCTACCTCAGTGAAGACTGGAGTCTTCTGCCGCTGATTTCGAAGTCTTCTTGCTTCTTATGCTCACCCGGCTTCGGTCTTCCGGCTCTGCGAGGGGGACGGCGTCGCGGCTCTGGGATCGGACGACGAGGGTGAGATCCTGTGTACGATCCATCTGGAGCTAATGGTGTCCAGTAGCCTAAGAAGAAGGACCTATCTTCAGAGAGTAGGGCTGCTTCTCTCCCCTCAGTCCCACGATGCAGGGAGTCTGTTGCCAGCAGAGCTCCCTGAAAATAAAAAACCTAACAAAATAATTTCTTACAGCAAGCTCAGGAGAGCTCACTGAACAGCACCCAGCTCGTCCGGGCACAGATTCAAACTGAGGTCTGGAGGAGGGACAGAGGGAGGAGCCAGAGCACACCAGTATCTAAATTCTTTCTTAAAGTGCCCATGTCTCCTGCGAAGCCCGTCTATTCCCCATGGTCCTTACGGAGTCCCCAGCATCCACTAGGACGTTAGAGAAAGTGGCTGTAGGAGGGGGCATAGAGGGGAGGAGCCAGCACACCCAGATGAAGGAATTTAAAGTGCACCGGCTCCTTTGGACCCCCATCTATACCCCATTGTACTAAGTGAACCCCGGTATCCCTTATGGATGTTAGAGAAATATGGTTGGGTCAGGTACTGTAAAGAATTAAAACTTCTGCAAGATTTTGGTAGGCTCCACCAGTCTGAGACCAACCTGAAGCAGAAGATGGACTGGTACCAGACACTGACGTGGACAGAGACCAAGAATGACAATGCAGACTGCTTGACCACAGAATTGGGACATCTGTCGGCCAAAGATTGATGACCATGGTAGTGTGATCCCAAGAAGTTTATTTTTAGACTAAAAATTAACAATTCATGGATGTACAGTATGTATAATACTCTTCTGATCATCTTCAACAGTTGCTATCTGGATAGTTGAACTATTGCTGTTACTACTTCTGGTATGGTTTTCAAGATACTAGTCTCCTCAGAAGAGTAGTAGTACACACAGTATGACCAGCATTGAAGAGTTGCTTGTCTGGGACAATTCCTCAATGATCTCTTTAACAGTGCCGCCTGCATAAACAGTTTTTTTAGAGTCATCAATACCCATTACTTCATAGATACCTGTCAAATGGTCTGTTAAATACATGTTAAAATTGGACTTACAGAAAGCTAAAACTGAGCTCCCTCATAAAATCAGATGTATCAGAATAATTCTGCTGCACACCCGATTTTTTTTCTTCATAAGTAAAAACTAATGATGTGACCTTTTGAATTTCAATGGATTTAACGATTTCTTAGTATCAAAGCTAATGCCATCCATTTAATAAGCTCCTTCATGTGAGAGGGTGGCTGTTCCTGCTCATTAGTACTGTCATTTGGCCAAATTTTCCATGAGGATAGTATCAGGTAATTTGTGTCTGTAAATGACAATTCTAGGTTTATGACTTCATAACGATTCTCAGCTGACTCAAGAGATCATTTCCTTCATGTCAAACCTTTAACCAGTGCATTCAGCTACACCAAATACAAAAAAAAAAAAAACTCAACTAAAAAACAATACTACTGAACATAATTTCCCTACAGCTTAGCCTGTCCTTGGTTGTGGCCATTTCTACTACACTGAGCTACAACTGAGGATGGTTTCATGTGCTTCTGCAACGTCACAGTGTTGAATGAAGTTGTCAGATTTCAGTGGTCAAATGAGTGCTCACAACGTTTTCTGTATGTGCTTGATGTCATCATGCTCAATGTCACAATACACCAGTTTTAAAAGGTGAGAATAATATTTCAGTAGTAACATATTATAGGATGCATGTTCTGAGGGAAGGAATTTTAGACACAGAAAGGAGGCAGCTTTGGCCCTATAAATCCTCTAGGCATGTATTAATGTAGCCATGTTAGCTTTGCTGAGATGTTAATAAAAACTAGTGATGAGCGGATTCGGTTTTACTCGGTTCTTAAAACGGCATCTTATTGGCACACGGATGTCACGTGTGTATGCACCTTAAGCAAGACTGATGCTTAACATTAACTTGTTCGTATTTTCAATTTCATCTATGAGTGTACTTTGTATGTATTAATAGGTTTAATCTATCTACATATAATATAGTCATATATAATAGGAATAATAAGCATTAAAAAAAAAAGAAAGATTTTATTTAATTATGTAAACTAACATTATTAATCTTAGACAGCATTTAAACATGGTTGATCGAGGTTTCTAATACATTATTTTCTTTACATTAAAACATGAATGCAAAAAAAAAAAAATATATAATAATAATAATAATAATAATTATTATTATTATTATTATTATTATATATATTTTTTTTTCCAGTCCTGATTCTTTCATTCCATTAGGAATTAATGGAGTGATTGCAAGTTGCAAATAATTGCAGCCCGGCATGTCGCATCACAGCAAGATGAACATGGCTACATCTGTATCTTCCCTGTACCTCCGGAGGACTGGTGGATTAACCCTATTGTGTATGCTGCTAGAGAGGAAGAAAATTTCAACAAAACTGCTGATGCAGTACCAAAGAAATGCAACCTCTCCTGTGGGCATTTCTGAAAATAAATAAAACAAAAGCTCCCCGCACTATGAGACAGTAGAAGACCTGCTTATAGGTTCGCTGGGGGCTACTGAATTAGGCCCGATACGGAGCGCTCCTACTCGCGCCCCGCCCCACCCCACCCCCCAATGCTGGCGCTTATTAGGGATTAGCCTTCAGGTGCATGAGGCACCTGAAGGCTAATCCCTAATAAGCGCCAGCATTGGGAGGTGGGGGTGGGGCGCGAGTAGGAGCGCTCCGTATCGGGCCTAATTCAGTAGCCCCCAGCGAACCTATAAGCAGTCTTCTACTGTCTCATAGTGCGGGGAGCTTTTGTTTTATTTATTTTCAGAAATGCCCACATAATCCACAATAAGCATCCGTCAGAGCTGCAATAACACACTGAATTGGATCACTTGTGTTATCGCATAGTTGCGGGTTCAATTTTGCCTGATAAAATTGGCCTGGATACCACGTTAATGACCATCGGTCAAAAATAGCAATATCTGGCCGTTTTCATCAGCCGAAAATGGACCGCAAGTAATTGTATACACTCTAAAGAAAAGCAAAACATACTGAATAGCCAAAGTGTTCACACCATGGTCCAGCATGAAAGAGAAAAAAACCAGATGCCAAAAAAAAAGGTTTAGCATTTCATGATTCACATGTTTAAAATAGTTCAAATCAAGAGATAAACGATTTAAAAGTTGGTTCATAAAAACTGGAGCATACGCAATGTTTCTATTTAAGTGCTATTTTGAGTCATTTCAGGTATTTATTTACATTTTTAGCCAACATCCATTAACACACTTCACAGCTCCGCTTATATTGGAACTTTTTTTTTTTTTTTTAACTGATAACATTCCACCACCAACATTTTTGCAGCACAAAAATAAATTGTAACTAGATTTGTTTTTTGTCAAAAGACTCTGCATTTTCACGAATTAGTATTAGCCCAGATGCAATTTCAGCCAATCAAAACAGCTGGATATCGCGAATAATGACCGAAGGACAAGATATACTCATCCTCAGCAACTATGGGAGTTAATATCAATATACAGGTGGAGTATCCCATATCCAAATATTCCGAAATATGGAATATTTCGAAATACGGAATTTTGAGTGAGAGCGAGATAGTGAAACCTTTGTTTTCCTATGGCTCAGTGTATACAAACGTTGTTTAATACACAAAGTTATAAAAATATTGTATTAAATGACCTTCAGGTTGTGTGTTTTAGTTGGACAGGTTGAGTATCCCATATCCAAATATTCCGAAATACGGAATATTCCGAAATACGGACTTTTTTGAGTGAGTGAGATAGTGAAACTTTTGTTTTTTGATGGCTCAATGGCTCAATGTGCACAAACTGTGTTTAATACACAAAGTTATTAAAAATATTGTATTAAATGACCTTCAGGCTGTGTGTATAAGGTGTATATGAAACATGAATTAATTGTGTGAATGTAGACACACTTTGTTTAATGCTCAAAGTTATAAAAAATATCGGCTAAAATTACCTTCAGGCTGTGTGTATAAGGTGTATATGAAACAAATGCATTCAGTGCTTAGATTTAGGTCCCATCACCATGATATCTCATTATGGTATGCAATTATTCCAAAATACCGAAAAATCCGATATCCAAAATACCTCTGGTCCCAAGCATTTTGGATAAGGGATACTCAACCTGTATATGAAACATAAATGACTTGTGTGAATGTACACACACTTTGTTTAATTCACAAAGTTATTAAAAATATTGGTTAAAATTACCTTCAGGCTGTGTGTATAAGTTGTATATGAAACATAAATACATTCTGTGCTTAGACTTAGGTCCCATTGCCATGATATCCCATTATGGTATGCAATTATTCCAAAATATGGAAAAATCCAATATCCAAAATACTTCTGGTCCCAAGCATTTTGGATTAGGGATACTCAACCTGTATCAGTTTATCCTTACAAGTATATATTTAAACAATTTTCCATTTAACAACTTTCAATGCTTGGTGAAATCTTAACTGAAACAAAGTCAGCTTGCATAAATGGTTATAGCAATATTTAATACATGTACAGCATCAATTCTTCTAGAAACACTTCCTCAGTTTTTGAAGGAACTCTAAAGGAGGTTGTTCCAAACATCTTTTGTGGATCTAGGCTTGCTCAAATCCTTCTGTCTCTTCATGTAATCCCAGACAGACTCAATGTTGAGAACAGGTCTCTGTGGGGGCCATATCATCACTTCCAGGACTTCTTGTTCTTATTTACGCTGAACAGTTTTTAATTACATTGGCTGTATGCTTGGTATCCGTGTCGTACTGCAGAATAAATGTGGAGCCAAATCAGAAGCCTCCCTCCCTGATGGTATTGCATTACTGCTAAATAACTGTATTTCTCAGCACTGAGGACACCATTAATCCTGACCAAACCCCCAACTCCATTTGCTGAAATGCAGCCTCAAACTTGAAAGAAATCTCCACCATGCTTCACTGTTGCCTGCAGACACTCATTGTACCACACTCCTGCCCTTCTGCATACAAACTGCCTTCTGTTAAATCCATATATTTGAGTATCAGTGCAGAGCACCTGCTGCCAGTTTTTTTGCAACCCGTTTCCTATGTTTCCGTGCATAGTTGAGTTACTTGGCCTTGTTTCCACATCGAAGGTATGGCTTTTTTGCTGCAATTCTTCCATGAAGTCCACTTCTGACCAGACTTCTCCTAACCAGATGGGTGTACATGGGTCCCACTGGTTTCTGCCAGGTCTAAGCTGACGGCAATGCTGGACAGCTTTCATATTCAAAGGGAAGTAAGCAATATGTGTCTTTCCTATGATGCACTAAGTTTCCTTAGCCAACCACTGCATCTACGGTCCTCAACGTAGCCCATGTCTTTGTGCTTCTTCAAAAGAACAGCACATCTTGAAACCCCAGCTGCTTTGAAATCTTTGCCTGGGAGAAACCTTGCTGATGCAGTGTAACTACCTTGTTGCTGTACTCAGTCTTGCCATGGTATATGATCGGTGACATAAAACGGGGTTCCACAACCTCAACTTTGTAGCAGAGGTTGCCTGTTCCACACCCAGATAGAGAGAGTGAGTGAGAGAGAGATCTATAGAGCTCTCTCAACACGCACACAAATACGTCCTCTTAAGTTGTTGCTGCGTATAGCAGCATTGCCATGCTCGCCTGCAGCGCCAGCATCCTGTGCATTGTCAATTGATAGTGTGTTGCTGTGTTCGCACGCACCCGCTAAGGGGACACATCTATATATCTCGTAGGACTATTTCAGATCACATATAATCTAAACTAGCAAAAAACAATTTCATATACCAAAACAATATTAGGGTCATTAAAAGTTACAGCTAAAGAGAAAAAAAAATAATAATAATTTGAAAGGCAATCTTTAGCAGTAAGTTGGAACATACCGCCTGACCATACACAGCTTCTTGTGGTTTTCCACTGGGATCCAGCCCCCCATGCACATAAGAAGAATTCCTTCCATAAAACCTGTGGCAGAAAAAACAATAGGGCAAAAAATAAGAATTTACTCACCGGTAATTCTATTTCTCGTAGTCCGTAGTGGATGCTGGGGACTCCGTAAGGACCATGGGGAATAGACGAGCTCCGGAGGAGACTGGGCACTCTAAAAGAAAGATTAGGTACTATCTGGTGTGCACTGGCTCCTCCCTCTATGCCCCTCCTCCAGACCTCAGTTAGGGAAACTGCCCGGAAGAGCTGACACTACAAGGAAAGGATTTGGAATCCAGGGTAAGACTCATACCAGCCACACCAATCACACCGTATAACTTGTGATAACCATACCCAGTTAACAGTATGAACAACAACTGAGCCTCAATCAACGGATGGCTCATAACAATAACCCTTTAGTAAGCAATAACTATATACACGTATTGCAGAAGAAGTCCGCACTTGGGACGGGCGCCCAGCATCCACTACGGACTACGAGAAATAGACTTACCGGTGAGTAAATTCTTATTTTCTCTGACGTCCTAGTGGATGCTGGGGACTCCGTAAGGACCAAGGGGGTTATACCAAAGCTCCCAAACGGGCGGGAGAGTGCGGACGACTCTGCAGCACCGAATGAGCAAACTCAAGGTCCTCCTCAGCCAGGGTATCAAACTTGTAGAACTTAGCAAATGTGTTTGATCCCGACCAAGTAGCAGCTCGGCAAAGCTGTAAAGCCGAGACCCCTCGGGCAGCCGCCCAAGAAGAGCCCACCTTCCTTGTGGAATGGGCTTTTACTGATTTTGGATGCGGCAATCCAGCAGCAGAGTGAGGAAGCTGAATCGTGCTACAGATCCAGCGAGCAATAGTCTGCTTCGAAGCAGGAGCGCCAACCTTGTTGGCTGCATACAGAATAAACAGCGAGTCAGACTTTCTGACTCCCGCCGTTCTGGAAACATAAATTTTCAAAGCCCGGACTACGTCCAGCAACTTGGAATCCTCCAAGTCCCTAGTAGCCGCAGGCACCACAATAGGTTGGTTCAAATGAAACGATGATACCACCTTAGGGAGAAATTGGGGACGAGTCCTCAATTCTGCCCTGTCCATTTGGAAGATCAGATAGGGGCTTTTACATTACAAAGCCGCCAATTATGACACACGCCTAGCCGAAGCTAAGGCCAATAGCATGACCACTTTCCACGTGAGATTTTAGCTCCACGGTCTGAAGTGGCTCAAACCAGTGGGATTTCAGGAAATCCAACACAACGTTAAAATCCCAAGGTGCCACTGGTGGCACAAAAGGAGGCTGAATATGCAGCACTCCCTTTACAAACGTCTGAACCTCAGGCAGTGAAGCCAGTTCTTTTTGAAAGAAAACGGATAGGGCCGAGATCTGAACCTTTATGGACCCTAATTTGAGGCCCATAGTCACACCTGACTGTAGGAAATGCAGAAAACGACCCAACTGAGAAGTCCTCTGTAGGGGCCTTCCTGGCCTCAAACGCAGCCGCGGTAATTCTTGGAACAGACAGGGCCCCTGCTGCAACAGGTCCTGTCTGAGAGGCAGAGGCCATGGGTCCTCTGTGACCATCTCTTGAAGTTCTGGGTACCAAGTCCTTCTTGGCCAATCCGGAACAATGAGTATCGTTCTCACTCCTCTTTTTCTTACTATTCTCAGTACCTTGTGTATGAGAGGAAGAGGAGGAAACACATATACCGACTGGAACACCCACGGAGTTACCAGTGCGTCCACAGCTATCGCCTGAGGGTCCCTTGACCTGGCGCAATATTTTTTTAGCTTTTTGTTTAGGCGGGACGCCATCATGTCCACCTGTGGCCGTTCCCACCGATTTGCAATCTGCTCGAAGACTTCTTGATGAAGTCCCCACTCTCCGGGGTGGAGGTCGTGCCTGTTGAGGAAGTCTGCTTCCCAGTTGTCCACTCCCGGAATGAACACTGCTGACAGTGCTTGTACGTGATTCTCCGCCCAACGAAGAATCCTTGTGGCTTCCGCCATTGCCACCCTGCTTCTTGTGCCGCCCTGTCGGTTTACATGGGCGACTGCCGTGATGTTGTCTGACTGAATCAGCACTGGTTGGTCTCGAAGCAAGGGCTCCGCTTGACTCAGGGCGTTGTATATGGCCCTTAATTCCAGTATGTTTATGTGCAGACGAGTCTCCTGACTTGACCACAGCCCCTGGAAGTTTCTTCCCTGAGTGACTGCCCCCCATCCGCGGAGGCTTGCATCCGTGGTCACCAGGACCCAGTCCTGTATGCCGAACCTGCGGCCCTCGAGAAGATGAGCACTCTGCAGCCACCACAGAAGAGACACCCTGGCCCTCGGGGACAGGGCGATCAGCCGATGCATTTGAAGATGCGATCCGGACCACTTGTCCAACAGATCCCACTGAAAGATCCTGGCATGGAACCTGCCGAAAGGAATGGCTTCGTATGACGCTACCATCTTTCCCAGGACTCGCGTGCAATGATGCACCGACACCTGCTTTGGTTTCAGGAGATCCCTGACCATGGTCACTAACTCCTGAGCCTTCTCCTCCGGGAGAAATACCTTCTTCTGTTCTGTGTCCAGAATCATGCCCAGGAATCAGCTGCGACTTTGGAATATTCAGAATCCAGCCGTGCCGTAGCAACACTTCCTGAGAGTGCGCTACGCTGACCAACAACTGCTCTCTGGACCTCGCCTTTATGGAGGAGATCGTCCAAGTACGGGATAACTGTAACAATTTGCTTCCGGAGAAGTACCATCATCTCCGACATTACCTTGGTAAAGACTCTCGGTGCCGTGAATAGACCAAACGGCAACGTCTGGAATTGGTAATGACAGTCCTGTACCACAAACCTGAGGTACTCCTGGTGAGGCGGATAAATGGGGACATGCAAGTACGCATCCTTGATGTCCAGAGATACCATAAAATCCCCCTCTTCCAGGCTGGCAATGACCACTCTGAGCGATTCCATTTTGAACTTGAACTTTTTCATGTAAATGTTCAAGGATTTTAAATTTAGAATGGGTCTTACCGAACCGTCCGGTTTCGGTACCACAAACAGTGTGGAATAGTAACCCCTTCCCTGCTGAAGGGGGGGTACCATTATTATCACTTGCTGGAAGTACAGCTTGTGAATAGCCGTCGGGGCTATCTCCCTCCCCGTGGGAGAAGCTGGCAAGGCGGATTTTAGGTAACGGTGAGGGGGCGTCACTTCGAATTCCAGCTTGTATCCCTGAGATACAATTTGTATAGCCCAAGGATCCACTTGTGAGCGAACCCACTGGTTGCAGAAATTTCGGAGACGCGCCCCCACCGCTCCTGGCTCCGCCTGTGGAGCCCCAGCGTCATGCGGTGGACTTAGTGGAAGCAGGGGAGGACTTTTGTTCATGAGAACTGGCTGCATGGTGCAGCTTCTTTCCTCTACCCCTGCCTCTGGCAAGAAAGGATGCACCTCTGACTCTCTTGCTTTTTTGAGAACGAAAGGACTGCATTTAGTAATACGGTGCTTTCTTAGGCTGTGAGGAAACCTGTGGCAAGAAAGTCGACTTTCCAGCTGTCGCTGTGGATACGAGGTCCGAGAGACCGTCCCCAAACAATTCCTCACCCTTATAAGGCAAAACCTCCATGTGTTTTTTAGAGTCGGCATCCAATGTCCATTGCAGAGTCCATAAGACCCTCCTGGCAGAAATGGACATTACATTTATTCGAGAGCCCAGCAGGCAAATGTCCCTCTGGGCATCCCGCATATATAAGACGACATCTTTAATATGGCTAAGTGTTAGCAATACGGTATCCCTGTCCAGGGTATCCAACCCCTCTGACAGAGTATCTGTCCATGCTGCAACAGCACTGCACATCCAAGCTGAAGCAATAGCCGGTCTCAGTATAGTACCAGAGTATGTATACACAGACTTCAAGATACCTTCCTGCTTCCTATCCGCAGGTTCCTTTAGGGCGGCCGTATCCTGAGACGGCAGGGCCACTCTTTTAGATAAGCGCGTCAGGGCCTTGTCAACCCTAGGGGAGGATTCCCAGCGTAACCTATCCGTTGGCGGGAAAGGGTACGCCATTAGTATTCTCTTGGGAATCACCACTTTCTTATCAGGGGAACTCCACGCTTCTTCACATAACTCATTTAATTCATGTGACGGGGGGAAAGTCACTGGCTGCTTTTTCTCCCCAAACATATTTACCCTCTTGTCAGGGACAGGGTTAGTGTTAGTGTAATACATTTTTCATTGCAATAATCATGTATCGGATGGCCTTAGTCATTTTGGGCTGTAATAGTGCCTCATCCTCGTCGACGCTGGAGTCTGACTCCGTGTCGACATCTGTGTCAACCAATTGAGATAGTGGGCGTTTTTGAGACGCTGACGGTCTCTGAGGCGCCTGGGCAGGCCCGGGTTGAGAGCCCGGCTGTCCCCCGGCAGCAACATAATCAAATCTCTTATGTAATGAGTTTACATTGTCATTTAAGACCTTCCACATATCCATCCAATTAGGTGTCGGCACCGACGGGGGCGACACCACATTTATCTGCACTTGCTCCGCCTCCACGTAACCCTCCTCATCAAACATGTCGACACAGCCGTACCGACACAGCACACACACAGTGAATACTCTGACTGAGGACAGGACCCCACAAGGTCTATGGGGAGACAGAGAAAGAGTATGCCAGCACACACCACAGCGCTATATACACAGGGATACACACTACCAGAAGTGAATTTTTCCCAATAGCTGCTGTATCAATACACCTTTTGCCTAAATTTATGTGCCCCCCCTCTCTTTTTACCCTTTTAGTGCCAGGAGACTGCAGGGGAGAGCCTGGGGAGCGTCCTTCCAGCGGAGCTGTGAAGAAAAATGGCGATCGTGTGCTGAGGAATAAGGCCCCGCCCCCTCAGCGGCGGGCTTCTGTCCCGCTGTTTCTGACTAAAAAATGGCGGGGGTTTAACACATATACAGCCACAGACTGTATTATGTGTCTTTTTTATGCCAAAGGTATTCTTATTGCTGCCCAGGGCGCGCGCCCCCCCCCCCCCCCCCCAGCGCCCTGCACCCTACAGTGACCGGAGTGTGTGGTGTGCAGTGGGAGCAATGGCACACAGCTGCGGTGCTGTGCGCTACCTTAATGAAGACAGGAGTCTTCAGCCGCCGATTTCATCACCAACTTCTGATCTTCTGGCTCTGCGAGGGGGACGGCGGCGCGGCTCCGGGAACGGACGACCGAGGACCTTTGCCTGTGTTCGAACCCTCTGGAGCTAATGGTGTCCAGTAGCCTAAGAAGCGCAACCTGTGAACAGGTACGTTTGCTTCTCTCCCCTCGGTCCCACGTAGCAGTGAGTCTGTTGCCAGCAGATCTCACTGAAAATAAAAAACCTAACATTACTTTCTTTACTAGCAGGCTCAGGAGAGCCCACTAGGTGCATCCAGCTCTGGCCGGGCACAGATTCTAACTGAGGTCTGGAGGAGGGGCATAGAGGGAGGAGCCAGTGCACACCAGATAGTACCTAATCTTTCTTTTAGAGTGCCCAGTCTCCTGCGGAGCCAGTCTATTCTCCATGGTCCTTACGGAGTCCCCAGCATCCACTAGGACGTCAGAGAAACATGTATTTAAAGTCCACCTAAACATAACTGACCAGTGTAAAATAAGAATTTACTTACCGATAATTCTATTTCTCGGAGTCCGTAGTGGATGCTGGGGTTCCTGAAAGGACCATGGGGAATAGCGGCTCCGCAGGAGACAGGGCACAAAAAGTAAAGCTTTTCCAGATCAGGTGGTGTGCACTGGCTCCTCCCCCTATGACCCTCCTCCAGACTCCAGTTAGGTACTGTGCCCGGACGAGCGTACACAATAAGGGAGGATTTTGAATCCCGGGTAAGACTCATACCAGCCACACCAATCACACCGTACAACTTGTGATCTAAACCCAGTTAACAGTATGATAACAGAGGAGCCTCTGAAAGATGGCTCCCTAAACAATAACCCAAATTAGTTAACAATAACTATGTACAAGTATTGCAGATAATCCGCACTTGGGATGGGCGCCCAGCATCCACTACGGACTCCGAGAAATAGAATTATCGGTAAGTAAATTCTTATTTTCTCTATCGTCCTAGTGGATGCTGGGGTTCCTGAAAGGACCATGGGGATTATACCAAAGCTCCCAAACGGGCGGGAGAGTGCGGATGACTCTGCAGCACCGAATGAGAGAACTCCAGGTCCTCCTTTGCCAGGGTATCAAATTTGTAGAATTTTACAAACGTGTTCTCCCCTGACCACGGAGCTGCTCGGCAGAGTTGTAATGCCGAGACCCCTCGGGCAGCCGCCCAAGATGAGCCCACCTTCCTTGTGGAATGGGCCTTAACAGATTTAGGCTGTGGCAGGCCTGCCACAGAATGTGCAAGTTGAATTGTGTTACAAATCCAACGAGCAATCGACTGCTTAGAAGCAGGCGCACCCAACTTGTTGGGTGCATACAGTATAAACAGCGAGTCAGATTTTCTGACTCCAGCCGTCCTTGAAATGTATATTTTTAAAGCTCTGACAACGTCCAACAACTTGGAGTCCTCCAAGTCGCTTGTAGCCGCAGGTACTACAATAGGCTGGTTCAGGTGAAACGCTGATACCACCTTAGGGAGAAAATGCGGACGCGTCCGCAGCTCTGCCCTATCCGAATGGAAAATTAAATAAGGGCTTTTATAAGATAAAGCCGCCAGTTCAGATACTCTCCTGGCGGACGCCAGGGCCAGTAACATAGTCACTTTCCATGTGAGATATTTCAAATCCACATTTTTTAGTGGTTCAAACCAATGGGATTTGAGGAAATCTAAAACTACATTTAGATCCCACGGTGCCACCGGAGGCACCACAGGAGGCTGTATATGCAGTACTCCTTTGACAAAAGTCTGGACCTCAGGAACTGAGGCCAATTCTTTTTGGAAGAATATTGACAGGGCCGAAATTTGAACCTTAATAGATCCCAATTTGAGACCCATAGACAATCCTGATTGCAGGAAATGTAGGAAACGACCCAGTTGAAATTCCTCCGTCGGAGCACTCCGATCCTCGCACCACGCAACATATTTCCGCCAAATGCGGTGATAATGCTTCGCGGTGACTTCCTTTCTTGCCTTAATCAAGGTAGGAATGACTTCTTCTGGAATGCCTTTTCCTTTTAGGATCTGGCGTTCAACCGCCATGCCGTCAAACGCAGCCGCGGTAAGTCTTGGAATAGACACGGTCCCTGCTGAAGCAGGTCCTGTCTTAGAGGTAGAGGCCACGGATCGTCCGTGACCATCTCTTGAAGTTCCGGGTACCAAGAACTTCTTGGCCAATCCGGAGCCACTAGTATCGTTCTTACTCCGCTTTGCCGTATGATTCTCAATACCTTTGGTATGAGAGGCAGAGGAGGAAACACATACACCGACTGGTACACCCAAGGTGTTACCAGCGCGTCCACAGCTATTGCCTGCGGATCTCTTGACCTGGCGCAATACCTGTCCAGTTTTTTGTTGAGGCGAGACGCCATCATGTCCACCATTGGTCTTTCCCAACGGTTTATTAGCATGTGGAAAACTTCTGGATGAAGTCCCCACTCTCCCGGGTGAAGATCGTGTCTGCTGAGGAAGTCTGCTTCCCAGTTGTCCACTCCCGGGATGAACACTGCTGACAGTGCTATCACGTGATTCTCCGCCCAGCGAAGGATCCTGGCAGCTTCTGCCATAGCACTCCTGCTTCTTGTGCCGCCCTGTCTGTTTACATGGGCGACTGCCGTGATGTTGTCCGACTGGATCAACACCGGTCTTCCTTGAAGCAGAGGTTCCGCCTGGCTTAGAGCATTGTAGATTGCTCTTAGTTCCAGAATGTTTATGTGAAGAGACTTTTCCAGGCTCGACCACACTCCCTGGAAGTTTCTTCCTTGTGTGACTGCTCCCCAGCCTCTCAGGCTGGCGTCCGTGGTCACCAGGATCCAATCCTGTATGCCGAATCTGCGGCCCTCCAATAGATGAGCCCTCTGCAACCACCACAGAAGAGATACCCTTGTCCTTGGAGACAGGGTTATCCGCAGGTGCATCTGAAGATGCGTGCATTGATGTACAGACACCTTTCCTGGTTTTAGGAAATTCCTGACCAGGTCGGATAACTCCTTGGCTTTTTCCTCGGGAAGAAAAACCTTTTTCTGAACCGTGTCCAGAATCATCCCTAGGAACAGCAGACGAGTTGTCGGCATTAATTGGGATTTTGGAATATTCAGAATCCATCCGTGCTGCTTTAGCACCTCTTGAGATATTGCTAATCCCATCTCTAGCTGTTCTCTGGACCTTGCCCTTATTAGGAGATCGTCCAAGTATGGGATAATTAATACGCCTTTTCTTCGAAGAAGAATCATCATCTCGGCCATTACCTTTGTAAAGACCCGGGGTGCCGTGGACAAACCAAACGGCAGCGTCTGAAACTGATAGTGACAGTTTTGTACAACGAACCTGAGGTACCCCTGGTGTGAGGGGTAAATTGGAACGTGGAGATACGCATCCTTGATGTCCAAGGATACCATAAAGTCCCCTTCTTCCAGGTTCGCTATCACTGCTCTGAGTGACTCCATCTTGAACTTGAACTTCTTTATGTACAGGTTCAAGGACTTCAGATTTAGAATAGGCCTTACCGAGCCACCCGGCTTCGGTACCACAAATAGAGTGGAATAATACCCCTTCCCTTGTTGTAGAAGAGGTACCTTGACTATCACCTGCTGAGAGTACAGCTTGTGAATGGCTTCCAAAACCGTCTCCCTTTCGGAAGGGGACGTTGGTAAAGCCGACTTCAGGAAACGGCGAGGTGGATCTGTCTCTAATTCCAACCTGTACCCCTGAGATATTATCTGCAGGATCCAGGGATCTACCTGCGAGTGAGCCCACTGCGCGCTGTAATTTTTGAGACGACCTCCCACCGTCCCAGAGTCCGCTTGAGAAGCCCCAGCATCATGCTGAGGCTTTTGTAGAAGCCGGGGAGGGCTTCTGTTCCTGGGAAGGAGCTGCCTGTTGCTGTTTCTTCCCTCGACCTCTGCCTCGTGGTAGATATGAATAGCCCTTTGCTCTCTTATTTTTAAAGGAACGAAAGGGCTGCGGTTGAAAAGTCGGTGCCTTTTTCTGTTGGGGAGTGACTTGAGGTAGAAAGGTGGATTTCCCGGCTGTAGCCGTGGCCACCAAATCTGATAGACCGACTCCAAATAACTCCTCCCCTTTATACGGCAAAACTTCCATATGCCGTTTTGAATCCGCATCGCCTGTCCACTGTCGCGTCCATAAAGCTCTTCTGGCCGAAATGGACATAGCACTTACCCGTGATGCCAGTGTGCAGATATCCCTCTGTGCATCACGCATATAAAGAAATGCATCCTTTATTTGTTCTAACGACAGTAAAATATTGTCCCTGTCCAGGGTATCAATATTTTCAATCAGGGACTCTGACCAAACTACCCCAGCACTGCACATCCAGGCAGTCGCTATAGCTGGTCGTAGTATAACACCTGCATGTGTGTATATACTTTTTTGGATATTTTCCATCCTCCTATCTGATGGATCTTTAAGTGCGGCCGTCTCAGGAGAAGGTAACGCCACTTGTTTTGATAAGCGTGTTAGCGCCTTGTCCACCCTAGGAGGTGTTTCCCAGCGCTCCCTAACCTCTGGCGGGAAAGGGTATAATGCCAATAATTTCTTTGAAATTATCAGCTTTTTATCAGGGGCAACCCACGCTTCATCACACACGTCATTTAATTCTTCTGATTCAGGAAAAACTATAGGTAGTTTTTTCACACCCCACATAATACCCTGTTTAGTGGTACCTGTAGTATCAGCTAAATGTAACGCCTCCTTCATTGCCAAAATCATATAACGTGTGGCCCTACTGGAAAATACGGTTGATTGGTCACCGTCACCACTGGAATCAGTGCCTGTGTCTGGGTCTGTGTCGACCGACTGAGGCAAAGGGCGTTTTACAGCCCCTGACGGTGTTTGAGGCGCCTGGACAGGCACTAATTGATTGTCCGGCCGCCTCATGTCGTCAAACGACTGCTTTAGCGTGTTGACACTATCCCGTAATTCCATAAATAAAGGCATCCATTCTGGTGTCGACCCCCTAGGAGGTGACATCCCCATATTTGGCAATTGCTCCGCCTCCACACCAATATCGTCCTCATACATGTCGACACACACGTACCGACACACAGCAGACACACAGGGAATGCTCTAAACGAAGACAGGACCCACTAGCCCTTTGGGGAGACAGAGGGAGAGTCTGCCAGCACACACCAAAAAGCGCTATATATGACAGGGATAGCCTTATAATAAGTGCTCCCTTATAGCTGCTTTATATATATCAAGATATTGCCATTAAATTTGCCCCCCCTCTCTGTTTTACCCTGTTTCTGTAGTGCAGTGCAGGGGAGAGACCTGGGAGCCGTCCTGACCAGCGGAGCTGTGAGAGGAAATGGCGCCGTGTGCTGAGGAGATAGGCCCCGCCCCTTTTTCGGCGGGCTCGTCTCCCGCTATTTTGTGAATACAGGCAGGGGTTAAATATCTCCATATAGCCTCTGGGGGCTATATGTGAGGTATTTTTAGCCTTTATATAGGTTTACATTTGCCTCCCAGGGCGCCCCCCCCCAGCGCCCTGCACCCTCAGTGACTGCGTGTGAAGTGTGCTGAGAGGAAAATGGCGCACAGCTGCAGTGCTGTGCGCTACCTTTAGAAGACTGCAGGAGTCTTCAGCCGCCGATTCTGGACCTCTTCTTACTTCAGCATCTGCAAGGGGGCCGGCGGCGCGGCTCCGGTGACCATCCAGGCTGTACCTGTGATCGTCCCTCTGGAGCTGATGTCCAGTAGCCAAGAAGCCAATCCATCCTGCACGCAGGTGAGTTCACTTCTTCTCCCCTCTGTCCCTCGTTGCAGTGATCCTGTTGCCAGCAGGAATCACTGTAAAATAAAAAACCTAAGCTAAACTTTCTCTAAGCAGCTCTTTATGAGAGCCACCTAGAATTGCACCCTTCTCGGCCGGGCACAAAAATCTAACTGGAGTCTGGAGGAGGGTCATAGGGGGAGGAGCCAGTGCACACCACCTGATCTGGAAAAGCTTTACTTTTTGTGCCCTGTCTCCTGCGGAGCCGCTATTCCCCATGGTCCTTTCAGGAACCCCAGCATCCACTAGGACGATAGAGAAATAATAAAACTAAAATCATTGTTTCATTTTGACAAGTTATTTACACCTATTTATGGTTTTATTTTAGCTCTTGGGTTTTACAATACCATTACAGTTCTTTGCCATTCTGGCCAGTCTGAGTAACACCCTCACTACAAATGTACTCCTGTACTCAAGAATTAGAGGTGCTAACTTTGTGGACTAACTACAATTTTGCAGCATGACAAAATCTATACCATGGCTTGACAAACCTCACAAACCCCGGGCCCATTAGTCGATCCGCCGCCGAGCTGCCCGACGGCGGATACGGCTGACAGGCGACAGTGAAGTTTTTTCACCTCCCCCCCCCATCACCGGGCTCCACAGCACTGCATGCTAATATGGACGAGATTGTCCATATTGGCCTGCATGCATAAGCGACCCCGCACCAACGATGAACGAGCACGGGGCTGGTCATCGTTCATCGTTGGTGCCTACACACAGTTGAGTTCTCGTTCATATCGTTCTGTTTTATCTGCCAGTGTGTAGGGCCCTTAACTGCTCGATAGCCATGCCATGTGTGTTTCAAGACCAGTTTTCTCCTCCTCTGATCACTACTGTGTCACTCTGCTCTCAATCTAGGTCTAGTGTACACAGCAGCGGAGAACACTTATGCTCTGATCGCTAACACTAGTATCTAACAGATGCCTTATCTGCTGTGCATGCAGCCCAGCATACTGGAAGACCAGATATACTTTTGTCACAAATCAGTCTGAAGAGGAAAAAAAAAAAGGCTCATGCTCCACAATGGGACAGAAGTAACAAGAGGGAAACTGATGTGTAAGCAGTTCCCACCGAGGTTAATATGTAAAAGAAGACCGGCAGTGAGCGAGGAAGGAGCTGTTAATACTAAAAGGCAAGGGAGTTAGGGATCATGAGTCAAGGGGAAGGAGGTCATTGATACCAAATTAGGGTTAATGGACACGCTTGTGGTCACATCTAGGCTTGAATACTGTTTGTTTGTAGCGTTCGAGGCGCGCCCCAAAGTACATAGGGCGGCAAAAAATGCAGCTCGGCGAGCCATGCTGCACCAGAGTGCACATAGGGCAAAGTAGCAGCCACGATTAGCGAGGCTACATCTGCATGTACAAAAGAGAATGATAAGAGGGACAGAAGGGAATGAAATGCATAGTGATGCTGCCGAGTGATGTTTTGGAGGCTAAAACATCTGCAGGAAGAATGAACACTGGTAAGAGAGATCGTTAACTATTACCAGATATCATAATGTATTTATATATACAAAAATAAGAATTTACTTACCGATAATTCTATTTCTCATAGTCCGTAGTGGATGCTGGGAACTCCAAAAGGACCATGGGGAATAGCGGCTCCGCAGGAGACTGGGCACAAAAGTAAAAGCTTTAGGACTAGCTGGTGTGCACTGGCTCCTCCCCCTATGACCCTCCTCCAAGCCTCAGTTAGGATACTGTGCCCGGACGAGCGTACACAATAAGGAAGGATTTTGAATCCCGGGTAAGACTCATACCAGCCACACCAATCACACCATATAACTTGTGATCTAAACCCAGTTAACAGCATGATAACAGAGGAGCCTCTGAAAAGATGGCTCACAACAATAATAACCCGATTTTTGTAACTATGTACAAGTATTGCAGACAATCCGCACTTGGGATGGGCGCCCAGCATCCACTACGGACTATGAGAAATAGAATTATCGGTAAGTAAATTCTTATTTTCTCTGACGTCCTAGTGGATGCTGGGAACTCCGAAAGGACCATGGGGATTATACCAAAGCTCCCAAACGGGCGGGAGAGTGCGGATGACTCTGCAGCACCAATTGAGAGAACTCCAGGTCCTCCTCAGCCAGGGTATCAATTTTGTAGAATTTTACAAACGTATTTGCTCCTGACCAAGTAGCTGCTCGGCAAAGTTGTAAAGCCGAGACCCCTCGGGCAGCCGCCCAAGATGAGCCCATCTTCCTTGTGGAGTGGGCATTTACAGATTTTTGGCTGTGGCAGGCCTGCCACAGAATGTGCAAGCTGAATTGTACTACAAATCCAACGAGCAATAGTCTGCTTAGAAGCAGGAGCACCCAGCTTGTTGGGTGCATACAGGATAAACAGCGAGTCAGATTTTCTGACTCCAGCCGTCCTGGAAACATATTTTCAGGGCCCTGACAACGTCTAGCAACTTGGAGTCCTCCAAGTCCCTAGTAGCCGCAGGCACCACAATAGGTTGGTTCAGGTGAAACGCTAAAACCACCTTAGGGAGAAACTGAGGACGAGTCCTCAATTCCGCCCTGTCCGAATGGAAAATCAGATAAGGGCTTTTACAGGATAAAGCCACCAATTCGGACACGCGCCTGGCTCAGGCCAGGGCCAACAGCATGACCACTTTCCATGTGAGATATTTTAACTCCACAGATTTAAGTGGTTCAAACCAATGTGACTTTTTGGAACCCAAAAACTACATTGAGATCCCAAGGTGCCACTGGAGGCACAAAGGAGGCTGTATATGCAGTACCCCTTTTACAACGTCTGAACTTCAGGGACTGATGCTAGTTCTTTTTGGAAGAAAATTGACAGGGCCGAAATTTGAACCTTAATGGACCCCAATTTCAGGGCCATAGACACTCCTGTTTGCAGGAAATGTAGGAATCGACCCAGTTGAATTTCCTCCGTCGGGCCTTACTGGCCTCGCACCACGCAACATATTTTTGCCAAATGCGGTGATAATGTTTTGCGGTTACATCCTTCCTGGCTTTGATCAGGATAGGGATGACCTCATACGGAATGCCTTTTTTCCTTCAGGATCCGGCGTTCAACCGCCATGCCGTCAAACGCAGTCGCGGTAAGTCTTGGAACAGACAGGGTCCTTGCTGAAGCAGGTCCCTTCTTAGAGGTAGAGGCCACGGATCCTTCGTGAGCATCTTTTGAAGTTCCGGTTACCAAGTCCTTCTTGGCCAATCCGGAGCCACGAATATAGTGCTTACTCCTCTCCATCTTATCAATCTCAGTACCTTGGGTATGAGAAGCAGATGAGGGAACACATACACTGACTGATACACCCACGGTGTTACCAGAGCGTCTACAGCTATTGCCTGAGGGTCCCTTGACCTGGCGCAATACCTGTCGAGTTTTTCCCAACGGTTTATAATCATGTGGAAGACTTCTGGGTGAAGTCCCCACTCTCCCGGGTGGAGGTCGTGTCTGCTGAGGAAGTCTGCTTCCCAGTTGTCCACTCCCGGAATTGCTGACAGTGCTATCACATGATTTTCCGCCCAGCGAAGAATCCTTGCAGCTTCTGCCATTGCCCTCCTGCTTCTTGTGCCACCCTGTCTGTTTACGTGGGTGACTGCCGTGATGTTGTCCGACTGGATCAACACCGGCTGACCTTGAAGCAGAGGTCTTGCTAAGCTTAGAGCATTGTAAATGGCCCTTAGCTTCAGGATATTTATGTGAAGTGATGTCTCCAGGCTTGACCATGAGCCCTGGAAATTCCTTCCCTGTGTGACTGCTCCCCAGCCTCGCAGGCTGGCATCCATGGTCACCAGGACCCAGTCCTGAATGCCGAATCTGCGGCCCTCTAGAAGATGAGCACTCTGCAACCACCACAGGAGGGACACCCTTGTTCTTGGTGACAGGGTTATCCGCTGATGCATCTGAAGATGCGACCCGGACCATTTGTCCAGCAGGTCCCACTGGAAAGTTCTTGCGTGGAATCTGCCGAATGGGATTGCTTCGTAGGAAGCCACCATTTTACCCAGAACCCTTGTGCATTGATGCACTGAGACTTGGCTCGGTTTTAGGAGGTTCCTGACTAGCTCGGATAACTCCCTGGCTTTCTCCTCCGGGAGAAACACCTTTTTCTGGACTGTGTCCAGGATCATCCCTAGGAACAGAAGACGAGTCGTCGGAACCAGCTGCGATTTTGGAATATTGAGAATCCAATCGTGCTGCCGCAACACTACCTGAGATAGTGCTACACCGACCTCCAACTGTTCCCTGGATCTTACCCTTATCAGGGAATCGTCCAAGTAAGGGATAACTAAAATTCCCTTCCTTCGAAGAAATATCATCATTTCGGCCATTACCTTGGTAAAGACCCGGGGTGCCGTGGACCATCCATACGGCAGCGTCTGAACGGATAGTGACAGTTCTGTACCATAAACCTGAGGTACCCTTGGTGAGAAGGGTAAATTTGGACATGAAGGTAAGCATCCTTGATGTCCCGAGACATCATGTAGTCCCCTTCTTCCAGGTTCGCAATCACTGCTCTGAGTGACTCAATCTTGAATTTGAACCTCTGTATGCAAGTGTTCAAAGATTTTAGATTTAGAATCGGTCTCACCGAGCCGTCCGGCTTCGGTACCACAACAGTGTGGAATAATACCCCGTTCCCTGTTGTAGGAGGGGTACCTTGATCATCACCTGCTGGGAATACAGCTTGTGAATGGCTTCCAAAACTGTCTCCCTGTCAGAAGGAGACATCGGTAAAGCCGACTTTAGGAAACGGCGAGGGGGAGACGTCTCGAATTCCAATTTGTACCCCTGAGATATCACCTGAAGGATCCAGGGGTCTACTTGCGAGTGAGCCCACTGCGCGCTGAAATTCATTGAGACGGGCCCCCCACCGTGCCTGATTCTGCTTGTAAAGCCCCAGCATCATACTGAGGGCTTGGCAGAGGCGGGAGAGGGTTTCTGTTCCTGGGAACTGGCTGATTTCTGCAGCCTTTTTCCTCTCCCTCTGTCACGGGGCAGAAATGAGGAACCTTTTGCACACTTGTCCACGAAAAGACTGCGCCTGATAATACGGCGTCTTCTCATGTTGAGAGGCGACCTGGGGTACAAACGTGGATTTCCCAGCTGTTGCCGTGGCCACCAGGTCTGAAAGACCGACCCCAAATAACTCCTCCCCTTAATAAGGCAATACTTCCAAATGCCGTTTGAAATCCGCATCACCTGACCACTGACGTGTCCATAACCCTCTACTGGTAGAAATGGACAACGCGCTTAGACTTGATGCCAGTCGGCAAATATTCCGCTGTGCATCACGCATATATAGAAATGCATCTTTTAAATGCTCTATAGGCAAAAATATACTGTCCCTATCTAGGGTATCAATATTTTCAGTCAGGGAATCCGACCACGCCAACCCAGCACTGCACATCCAGGCTGAGGCGATTGCTGGTCGCAGTATAACACCAGTATGTGTGTAAATACATTTTAGGACACCCTCCTGCTTTCTATCAGCAGGATCCTTAAGGGCGGCCATCTCAGGAGAGGGTAGAGCCCTTACAAGCATGTGAGCGCTTTATCCACCCTAGGGGGTGTTTCCCAACGCACCCTAACCTCTGGCGGGAAAGGATATAATGCCAATAACATTTTAGAAATTAGCAGTTGTTATCGGGGGAAACCCACGCATCATCACACACCTCATTTAATTTCTCAGATTCAGGAAAACTACAGGTAGTTTTTCCTCACCGAACATAATACCCCTTTTTGGTGGTACTCGTATTATCAGAAATGTGTAAAACATTTTTCATTGCCTCAATCATGTAACGTGTGGCCCTACTGGAAGTCACATTTGTCTCTTCACCGTCGACACTGGAGTCAGTATCCGTGTCGGCGTATATATCTGCCATCTGAGGTAACGGGCGCTTTAGAGCCCCTGACGGCCTATGAGACGTCTGGACAGGCACAAGCTGAGTAGCCGGCTGTCTCATGTCAACCACTGTCTTTTATACAGAGCTGACACTGTCACGTAATTCCTTCCAACAGTTCATCCACTCAGGTGTCGACCCCCTAGAGGGTGACATCACTATTACAGGCAATCTGCTCCGTCTCCACATCATTTTTCTCCTCATACATGTCGACACAAATGTACCGACATACAGCACACACACAGGGAATGCTCTGATAGAGGACAGGACCCCACTAGCCCTTTGGGGAGACAGAGGGAGAGTTTGCCAGCACACACCAGAGCGCGCGATATATATATATATATATATATATATATATATATATATATATATATATATATATATATATATATATATATATATATACACACACACATACACAGGGATAACCTTATATAAGTGTTTTTCCCCTTATAGCTGCTGTATCTTTAATACTGCGCGTAATTAGTGCCCCCCCTCTCTTTTTTAACCCTTTCTGTAGTGTAGTGACTGCAGGGGAGAGCCAGGGAGCTTCCCTCCAACGGAGCTGTGAGGGAAAATGGCACCAGTGTGCTGAGGAGATAAGGCCGCCGATAAGGGGGCGGAGCCTATCTCCCGTTTTTCTATGTATTCTGGCAGGGGTTAAATGCATCCATATAGCCCAGGAGCTATATGTGATGTATTTTTTGCCATCTAAGGTATTTTTATTGCGTCTCAGGGCGCCCCCCCCCAGCGCCCTGCACCCTCAGTGACCGGAGTGTGAAGTGTGCTGAGAGCAATGGCGCACAGCTGCGGTGCTGTGCGCTACCTTATTGAAGACAGGACGTCTTCTGCCGCCGATTTTCCGGACCTCTTCTGCTCTTCTGGCTCTGTAAGGGGGACGGCGGCGCGGCTCTGGGACCCATCCATGGCTGGGCCTGTGATCGTCCCTCTGGAGCTAATGTCCAGTAGCCTAAGAAGCCCAATCCACTCTGCACGCAGGTGAGTTCGCTTCTTCTCCCCTTAGTCCCTCGATGCAGTGAGCCTGTTGCCAGCAGGACTCACTGAAAATAAAAAACCTAATTTAAACTTTTACTCTAAGCAGCTCAGGAGAGCCACCTAGATTGCACCCTTCTCGTTCGGGCACAAAAATCTAACTGAGGCTTGGAGGAGGGTCATAGGGGGAGGAGCCAGTGCACACCAGCTAGTCCTAAAGCTTTTACTTTTGTGCCCAGTCTCCTGCGGAGCCGCTATTCCCCATGGTCCTTTCGGAGTTCCCAGCATCCACTAGGACGTCAGAGAAAAAGAAAATAAAAAATATATATTCCAAGTTGCCTCTCTCGATTTTAAGGGGGAATTCAATTGAATGCAATGTGCCATTCCCTGCCGGCATAGCAAGTTGTAAAGTTGGCACTATTTTATATGCCAGATGTGTGCACAGCCTGGCACATCGCATTCTACTGAATTCCACTCAAAATCAAAGCAACCTTTCTGAAAATAAGAATTTACTTACCGATAATTCTATTTCTCGGAGTCCGTAGTGGATGCTGGGGTTCCTGAAAGGACCATGGGGAATAGCGGCTCCGCAGGAGACAGGGCACAAAAAGTAAAGCTTTTCCAGATCAGGTGGTGTGCACTGGCTCCTCCCCCTATGACCCTCCTCCAGACTCCAGTTAGGTACTGTGCCCGGACGAGCGTACACAATAAGGGAGGATTTTGAATCCCGGGTAAGACTCATACCAGCCACACCAATCACACCGTACAACTTGTGATCTAAACCCAGTTAACAGTATGATAACAGAAGAGCCTCTGAAAGATGGCTCCCTAAACAATAACCCGAATTAGTTAACAATAACTATGTACAAGTATTGCAGATAATCCGCACTTGGGATGGGCGCCCAGCATCCACTACGGACTCCGAGAAATAGAATTATCGGTAAGTAAATTCTTATTTTCTCTATCGTCCTAGTGGATGCTGGGGTTCCTGAAAGGACCATGGGGATTATACCAAAGCTCCCAAACGGGCGGGAGAGTGCGGATGACTCTGCAGCACCGAATGAGAGAACTCCAGGTCCTCCTTTGCCAGGGTATCAAATTTGTAGAATTTTACAAACGTGTTCTCCCCTGACCACGGAGCTGCTCGGCAGAGTTGTAATGCCGAGACCCCTCGGGCAGCCGCCCAAGATGAGCCCACCTTCCTTGTGGAATGGGCCTTAACAGATTTAGGCTGTGGCAGGCCTGCCACAGAATGTGCAAGTTGAATTGTGTTACAAATCCAACGAGCAATCGACTGCTTAGAAGCAGGCGCACCCAACTTGTTGGGTGCATACAGTATAAACAGCGAATCAGATTTTCTGACTCCAGCCGTCCTTGAAATGTATATTTTTAAAGCTCTGACAACGTCCAACAACTTGGAGTCCTCCAAGTCGCTTGTAGCCGCAGGCACTACAATAGGCTGGTTCAGGTGAAACGCTGATACCACCTTAGGGAGAAAATGCGGACGCGTCCGCAGCTCTGCCCTATCCGAATGGAAAATTAAATAAGGGCTTTTATAAGATAAAGCCGCCAGTTCAGATACTCTCCTGGCGGACGCCAGGGCCAGTAACATAGTCACTTTCCATGTGAGATATTTCAAATCCACATTTTTTAGTGGTTCAAACCAATGGGATTTGAGGAAATCTAAAACTACATTTAGATCCCACGGTGCCACCGGAGGCACCACAGGAGGCTGTATATGCAGTACTCCTTTGACAAAAGTCTGGACCTCAGGAACTGAGGCCAATTCTTTTTGGAAGAATATTGACAGGGCCGAAATTTGAACCTTAATAGATCCCAATTTGAGACCCATAGACAATCCTGATTGCAGGAAATGTAGGAAACGACCCAGTTGAAATTCCTCCGTCGGAGCACTCCGATCCTCGCACCACGCAACATATTTTCGCCAAATGCGGTGATAATGCTTCGCGGTGACTTCCTTTCTTGCCTTAATCAAGGTAGGAATGACTTCTTCTGGAATGCCTTTTCCTTTTAGGATCTGGCGTTCAACCGCCATGCCGTCAAACGCAGCCGCGGTAAGTCTTGGAATAGACACGGTCCCTGCTGAAGCAGGTCCTGTCTTAGAGGTAGAGGCCACGGATCGTCCGTGACCATCTCTTGAAGTTCCGGGTACCAAGACCTTCTTGGCCAATCCGGAGCCACTAGTATCGTTCTTACTCCGCTTTGCCGTATGATTCTCAATACCTTTGGTATGAGAGGCAGAGGAGGAAACACATACACCGACTGGTACACCCAAGGTGTTACCAGCGCGTCCACAGCTATTGCCTGCGGATCTCTTGACCTGGCGCAATACCTGTCCAGTTTTTTGTTGAGGCGAGACGCCATCATGTCCACCATTGGTCTTTCCCAACGGTTTATTAGCATGTGGAAAACTTCTGGATGAAGTCCCCACTCTCCCGGGTGAAGATCGTGTCTGCTGAGGAAGTCTGCTTCCCAGTTGTCCACTCCCGGGATGAACACTGCTGACAGTGCTATCACGTGATTCTCCGCCCAGCGAAGGATCCTGGCAGCTTCTGCCATTGCACTCCTGCTTCTTGTGCCGCCCTGTCTGTTTACATGGGCGACTGCCGTGATGTTGTCCGACTGGATCAACACCGGTCTTCCTTGAAGCAGAGGTTCCGCCTGGCTTAGAGCATTGTAGATTGCTCTTAGTTCCAGAATGTTTATGTGAAGAGACTTTTCCAGGCTCGACCACACTCCCTGGAAGTTTCTTCCTTGTGTGACTGCTCCCCAGCCTCTCAGGCTGGCGTCCGTGGTCACCAGGATCCAATCCTGTATGCCGAATCTGCGGCCCTCCAATAGATGAGCCCTCTGCAACCACCACAGAAGAGATACCCTTGTCCTTGGAGACAGGGTTATCCGCAGGTGCATCTGAAGATGCGTGCATTGATGTACAGACACCTTTCCTGGTTTTAGGAGATTCCTGACCAGGTCGGATAACTCCTTGGCTTTTTCCTCGGGAAGAAAAACCTTTTTCTGAACGTGTCCAGAATCATCCCTAGGAACAGCAGACGAGTTGTCGGCATTAATTGGGATTTTGGAATATTCAGAATCCATCCGTGCTGCTTTAGCACCTCTTGAGATATTGCTAATCCCATCTCTAGCTGTTCTCTGGACCTTGTCCTTATTAGGAGATCGTCCAAGTATGGGATAATTAATACGCCTTTTCTTCGAAGAAGAATCATCATCTCGGCCATTACCTTTGTAAAGACCCGAGGTGCCGTGGACAAACCAAACGGCAGCGTCTGAAACTGATAGTGACAGTTTTGTACAACGAACCTGAGGTACCCCTGGTGTGAGGGGTAAATTGGAACGTGGAGATACGCATCCTTGATGTCCAAGGATACCATAAAGTCCCCTTCTTCCAGGTTCGCTATCACTGCTCTGAGTGACTCCATCTTGAGCTTGAACTTCTTTATGTACAGGTTCAAGGACTTCAGATTTAGAATAGGCCTTACCGAGCCATCCGGCTTCGGTACCACAAATAGAGTGGAATAATACCCCTTCCCTTGTTGTAGAAGAGGTACCTTGACTATCACCTGCTGAGAGTACAGCTTGTGAATGGCTTCCAAAACCGTCTCCCTTTCGGAAGGGGACGTTGGTAAAGCAGACTTCAGGAAACGGCGAGGTGGATCTGTCTCTAATTCCAACCTGTACCCCTGAGATATTATCTGCAGGATCCAGGGATCTACCTGCGAGTGAGCCCACTGCGCGCTGTAATTTTTGAGACGACCTCCCACCGTCCCCGAGTCCGCTTGAGAAGCCCCAGCGTCATGCTGAGGCTTTTGTAGAAGCCGGGGAGGGCTTCTGTTCCTGGGAAGGAGCTGCCTGTTGCTGTTTCTTCCCTCGACCTCTGCCTCGTGGCAGATATGAATAGCCCTTTGCGCTCTTATTTTTAAAGGAACGAAAGGGCTGCGGTTGAAAAGTCGGTGCCTTTTTCTGTTGGGGAGTGACTTGAGGTAGAAAGGTGGATTTCCCGGCTGTAGCCGTGGCCACCAAATCTGATAGACCGACTCCAAATAACTCCTCCCCTTTATACGGCAAAACTTCCATATGCCGTTTTGAATCCGCATCGCCTGTCCACTGTCGCGTCCATAAAGCTCTTCTGGCCGAAATGGACATAGCACTTACCCGTGATGCCAGTGTGCAGATATCCCTCTGTGCACCACGCATATAAAGAAATGCATCCTTTATTTGTTCTAACGACAGTAAAATATTGTCCCTGTCCAGGGTATCAATATTTTCAATCAGGGACTCTGACCAAACTACCCCAGCACTGCACATCCAGGCAGTCGCTATAGCTGGTCGTAGTATAACACCTGCATGTGTGTATATACTTTTTTGGATATTTTCCATCCTCCTATCTGATGGATCTTTAAGTGCGGCCGTCTCAGGAGAAGGTAACGCCACTTGTTTTGATAAGCGTGTTAGCGCCTTGTCCACCCTAGGAGGTGTTTCCCAGCGCTCCCTAACCTCTGGCGGGAAAGGGTATAATGCCAATAATTTCTTTGAAATTATCAGCTTTTTATCAGGGGCAACCCACGCTTCATCACACACGTCATTTAATTCTTCTGATTCAGGAAAAAATAAGAATTTACTTACCGATAATTCTATTTCTCGGAGTCCGTAGTGGATGCTGGGGTTCCTGAAAGGACCATGGGGAATAGCGGCTCCGCAGGAGACAGGGCACAAAAAAGTAAAGCTTTACTAGGTCAGGTGGTGTGCACTGGCCCCTCCCCCTATGACCCTCCTCCAGACTCCAGTTAGGTACTGTGCCCGGACGAGCATACACAATAAGGGAGGCATTTTGAATCCCGGGTAAGACTCATACCAGCCACACCAATCACACCGTACAACTTGTGATCTAAACCCAGTTAACAGTATGACAACAGAAAGGGCCTCTTAAAGATGGCTCCTTAACAATAACCCGAATTAGTTAACAATAACTATGTACAAGTATTGCAGATAATCCGCACTTGGGATGGGCGCCCAGCATCCACTACGGACTCCGAGAAATAGAATTATCGGTAAGTAAATTCTTATTTTCTCTATCGTCCTAAGTGGATGCTGGGGTTCCTGAAAGGACCATGGGGATTATACCAAAGCTCCCAAACGGGCGGGAGAGTGCGGATGACTCTGCAGCACCGAATGAGAGAACTCCAGGTCCTCCTTTGCCAGGGTATCAAATTTGTAAAATTTTACAAACGTGTTCTCCCCCGACCACGTAGCTGCTCGGCAGAGTTGTAATGCCGAGACCCCTCGGGCAGCCGCCCAAGATGAGCCCACCTTCCTTGTGGAGTGGGCTTTTACAGTTTTAGGCTGTGGCAGGCCTGCCACAGAATGTGCAAGTTGAATTGTGTTACAAATCCAACGAGCAATCGACTGCTTAGAAGCAGGTGCGCCCAACTTGTTGGGTGCATACAATATAAACAGCGAGTCAGATTTTCTGACTCCAGCCGTCCTTGCAATGTATATTTTTAAGGCTCTGACAACGTCCAACAACTTGGAGTCCTCCAAGTCGCTAGTGGCCGCAGGCACCACAATAGGTTGGTTCAGATGAAATGCTGATACCACTTTAGGGAGAAAATGCGGACGAGTCCGCAGTTCTGCCCTATCCGAATGGAAGATTAGATAAGGACTTTTATAAGATAAAGCCGCCAATTCAGATACTCTCCTGGCAGAGGCCAGGGCTAGTAACATAGTCACTTTCAATGTGAGATATTTCAAATCCACCTTTTTCAATGGTTCAAACCAATGGGATTTGAGTTAATCTAAAACTACATTTAGATCCCACGGTGCCACCGGAGGCACCACAGGAGGCTGTATATGCAGTACTCCCTTGACAAAAGTCTGGACCTCAGGGACAGAGGCCAATTCTTTTTGGAAGAATATTGACAGGGCCGAAATTTGAACCTTAATGGATCCCAATTTGAGACCCATAGATAATCCTGATTGCAGGAAATGTAGGAAACGACCCAGTTGGAATTCCTCCGTCGGAACCCTCCGATCCTCGCACCACGCTACATATTTTCGCCAAATGCGGTGATAATGTTTCACGGTGACTTCCTTCCGTGCCTTAATCAAGGTAGGAATGACTTCTTCTGGAATGCCTTTCCCTTTTAGGATCTGGCGTTCAACCGCCATGCCGTCAAACGCAGCCGCGGTAAGTCTTGAAAAAGACAGGGACCCTGCTGTAGCAGGTCCCTTCTCAGAGGTAGAGGCCACGGTTCGTCCGTGAGCATCTCTTGAAGTTCCGGATACCAAGTCCTTCTCGGCCAATCCGGAACCACTAGTATTGTTCTTACTCTTCTTTGCCGTATGATCTTCAATACCTTTGGTATGAGCGGCAGAGGAGGAAACACATACACTGACTGGTACACCCAAGGAGTTACCAGTGCGTCCACAGCTATTGCCTGTGGATCTCTTGACCTGGCGCAATATTTGTCCAGTTTCTTGTTGAGGCGAGACGCCATCATGTCTACAATTGGTCTTTCCCAACGGTCTATTAACATGTTGAAGACTTCTGGATGTAGACCCCACTCTCCCGGATGAAGATCGTGTCTGCTGAGGAAGTCTGCTTCCCAGTTGTCCACGCCCGGGATGAACACTGCTGACAGTGCTATCACGTGATTCTCCGCCCAGCGAAGAATCTTGGCAGCTTCTGCCATTGCACTCCTGCTTCTTGTGCCGCCCTGCCTGTTTACATGGGCGACCGCCGTGATGTTGTCCGACTGAATCAACACCGGCTTTCCTTGCAGGAGAAGTTCCGCCTGGCTTAGAGCATTGTAGATTGCTCTTAGTTCCAGAATGTTTATGTGAAGAGACTTTTCCAGACTCGTCCATACTCCCTGGAAGTTTCTTCCTTGTGTGACTGCTCCCCAGCCTCTCAGGCTGGCGTCCGTGGTCACCAGGATCCAATCCTGAATGCCGAATCTGCGGCCTTCTAATAGGTGAGCCTTCTGCAACCACCACAGAAGTGACACCCTTGTCTTTGGTGACAGGGTTATTCGCAGGTGCATCTGCAGATGCGACCCTGACCATTTGTCCAACAGATCCCTTTGGAATATTCTTGCATGGAATCTGCCGAATGGAATTGCTTCGTAAGAAGCCACCATTTTTCCCAGGACTCTTGTGCATTGATGTACTGACACTTTTCCTGGTTTTAGGAGGTTCCTGACCAGATCGGATAACTCCTTGGCTTTTTCCTCTGGAAGGAAAACCTTTTTCTGAACCGTGTCCAGAATCATTCCTAGGAACAGCAGACGAGTTGTCGGGATTAAATGGGATTTTGGAATATTCAGAATCCACCCGTGTTGTCTTAGCACCTCTTGAGATAGTGCTAAAGCTGTCTCCAGCTGTTCTCTGGACCTTGCCCTTATTAGGAGATCGTCCAAGTATGGGATAACTAATACGCCTTTTCTTCGAAGAAGAATCATCATCTCGGCCATTACCTTGGTAAAGACCCGAGGCGCCGTGGACAATCCGAACGGCAGCGTCTGAAACTGATAGTGACAGTTTTGAACAATGAACCTGAGGTACCCCTGGTGTGCGGGGTAAATCGGAACGTGTAGATACGCATCCTTGATGTCCAAGGATACCATAAAGTCCCCTTCTTCCAGGTTCGCTATCACTGCTCTGAGTGACTCCATCTTGAACTTGAACTTTTTTATGTAGAGGTTCAAGGACTTCAGATTTAGAATAGGCCTTACCGAGCCATCCGGCTTCGGTACCACAAATAGAGTGGAATAATACCCCTTTCCTTGTTGTAATAGGGGTACTTTGACTATCACCTGCTGAGCGTACAGCTTGTGAATGGCTTCCAACACCCTCTCCCTTTCGGAAGAGACGGTTGGTAAGGCAGACTTCAGGAAACGATGAGGAGGATCCGTCTCTAATTCCAACCTGTACCCCTGAGATATTATCTGCAGGATCCAGGGGTCTACCTGCGAGTGAGCCCACTGCGCGCTGTAATTTTTGAGACGGCCCCCCACTGTCCCCGAGTCCGCTTGAGAGGCCCCAGCGTCATGCTGAGGTTTTTGCAGGAGCCGGGGAGGGCTTCTGTTCCTGGGAAGGAGCTGCCTGTTGGTGTCTCTTCCCTCTTCCTCTGCCTCGTGGCAGGTACGACAAGCCCTTTGCTCTCTTATTTTTGTAGGAGCGAAAAGGCTGCGGTTGAAAGGTCGGTGCCTTTCTCTGTTGGGGAGTGACTTGAGGTAAAAAAGTGGATTTCCCGGCAGTAGCCGTGGCCACCAAGTCTGATAGACCAACTCCAAATAACTCCTCCCCTTTATACGGCAAAACCTCCATGTGACGTTTTGAATCCGCATCGCCTGTCCACTGTCGTGTCCATAAGGCTCTTCTGGCTGAAATGGACATAGCACTCACCCGAGATGCCAGTGTGCAAATATCCCTCTGTGCATCACGCATATAGATAAATGCATCCTTTATTTGTTCTAACGACAGTAAAACATTGTCCCTATCTAGGGTATCAATATTTTCAATCAGGGATTCTGACCAAACTACTCCAGCACTGCACATCCAGGCAGTTGCTATAGCTGGTCGTAGTATAACACCTGCATGTGTGTATATATTCTTTTGAATAACTTCCATCTTTCTATCTGATGGATCCTTAAGTGCGGCCGTCTCAGGAGAGGGTAACGCCACTTGTTTGGATAAGCGTGTGAGCGCCTTGTCCACCTTAGGGGGTGTTTCCCAGCGCGCCCTAACCTCTGGCGGGAAAGGGTATAATGCCAATAACTTTTTTTGAAATTATCAACTTTTTATCAGGAGCAACCCACGCTTCATCACACACGTCATTTAATTCTTCTGATTCAGGAAAAACTGTTTGTAGTTTTTTCACACCATACATAATACCCTGTTTTACGGTATCTGTAGTATCAGCTAAATGTAACGTCTCCTTCATTGCCAAAATCATATAACGTGTGGCCCTACTGGAAAATACGTTTGAATTTCTACCGTCGTCACTGGAATCAGTGCCCGTGTCTGGGTCTGTGTCGACCGACTGAGGCAAAGGGCGTTTTACAGCCCCTGACGGTGTTTGAGGCGCCTGGACAGGCATTAATTGATTGTCCGGCCGCCTCATGTCCTCAACTGACTGTTTAAGGGAAGATAAACCATCACGTAATTCCACAAATAAAGGCATCCATTCTGGTGTCGACCCCCTGGGGGGTGACATCTGCATATTTGGCAATTGCTCCGCCTCCACACCAATATCGTCCTCATACATGTCGACACCACGTACCGACACACACCGCAAACTCACAGGGAATGCTCTAATGAAGACAGGACCCACTAGCCCTTTTGGGGAGACAGAGGGAGAGTCTGCCAGCACACACCACAAAGCGCTATATATACAAGGGATATCCTTATATTAAGTGCTCCCTTATAGCTGCTTTAATATATATATATATATAGCCATTAATGTGCCCCCCCTCTCTGTTTTACCCTGTTTCTGTAGTGCAGTGCAGGGGAGAGACCTGGGAGCCGTTCTGACCAGCGGAGCTGTGACAGAAAATGGCGCCGTGTGCTGAGGAGATAGGCCCCGCCCCTTTTTCGGCGGGTTCTTCTCCCGCTATTTTTCCAGTCAGGCAGGGGTTAAATATCTCCATATAGCCCCTATGGGCTATATGTGAGGTATTTTTAGCCTTGTATAAGGTTTATATTTGCCTCTCAGAGCGCCCCCCCCCAGCGCTCTGCACCCTCAGTGACTGCCCAGTGAAGTGTGCTGAGAGGAAAATGGCGCACAGCTGCAGTGCTGTGCGCTACCTTATGAAGACTGAGGAGTCTTCAGCCGCCGGTTTCCGGACCTCTTCACGCTTCAGCATCTGCAAGGGGGTCGGCGGCGCGGCTCCGGGACCGGACTCCACGGCTGGGCCTGTGTTCGATCCCTCTGGAGCTAATGGTGTCCAGTAGCCAAGCAGCAAATCCACTCTGCATGCAGGTGAGTTTACTACTTTCCCCCTAAGTCCCACGTTGCAGTGATCCTGTTGCCAGCAGGACTCACTGTAAAGAAAAAAACCTAAACTAAACTTTCTCTAAGCAGCTCTTTAGGAGAGCCACCTAGATTGCACCCTTCTCGTTCGGGCACAAAATCTAACTGGAGTCTGGAGGAGGGTCATAGGGGGAGGGGCCAGTGCACACCACCTGACCTAGTAAAGCTTTACTTTTTTGTGCCCTGTCTCCTGCGGAGCCGCTATTCCCCATGGTCCTTTCAGGAACCCCAGCATCCACTTAGGACGATAGAGAAACTATAGGTAGTTTTTTCACACCCCACATAATACCCTGTTTAGTGGTACCTGTAGTATCAGCTAAATGTAACGCCTCCTTCATTGCCAAAATCATATAACGTGTGGCCCTACTGGAAAATACGGTAGATTGGTCACCGTCACCACTGGAATCAGTGCCTGTGTCTGGGTCTGTGTCGACCGACTGAGGCAAAGGGCGTTTTACAGCCCCTGACGGTGTTTGAGGCGCCTGGACAGGCACTAATTGATTGTCCGGCCGCCTCATGTCGTCAAACGACTGCTTTAGCGTGTTGACACTATCCCGTAATTCCATAAATAAAGGCATCCATTCTGGTGTCGACCCCCTAGGAGGTGACATCCCCATATTTGGCAATTGCTCCGCCTCCACACCAATATCGTCCTCATACATGTCGACACACACGTACCGACACACAGCAGACACACAGGGAATGCTCTAAACGAAGACAGGACCCACTAGCCCTTTGGGGAGACAGAGGGAGAGTCTGCCAGCACACACCAAAAAGCGCTATATATGACAGGGATAGCCTTATAATAAGTGCTCCCTTATAGCTGCTTTATATATATCAAGATATTGCCATTAAATTTGCCCCCCCTCTCTGTTTTACCCTGTTTCTGTAGTGCAGTGCAGGGGAGAGACCTGGGAGCCGTCCTGACCAGCGGAGCTGTGAGAGGAAATGGCGCCGTGTGCTGAGGAGATAGGCCCCGCCCCTTTTTCGGCGGGCTCGTCTCCCGCTATTTTGTGAATACAGGCAGGGGTTAAATATCTCCATATAGCCTCTGGGGGCTATATGTGAGGTATTTTTAGCCTTTATATAGGTTTACATTTGCCTCCCAGGGCGCCCCCCCCCAGCGCCCTGCACCCTCAGTGACTGCGTGTGAAGTGTGCTGAGAGGAAAATGGCGCATAGCTGCAGTGCTGTGCGCTACCTTTAGAAGACTGCAGGAGTCTTCAGCCGCCGATTCTGGACCTCTTCTTACTTCAGCATCTGCAAGGGGGCCGGCGGCGCGGCTCCGGTGACCATCCAGGCTGTACCTGTGATCGTCCCTCTGGAGCTGATGTCCAGTAGCCAAGAAGCCAATCCATCCTGCACGCAGGTGAGTTCACTTCTTCTCCCCTCTGTCCCTCGTTGCAGTGATCCTGTTGCCAGCAGGAATCACTGTAAAATAAAAAACCTAAGCTAAACTTTCTCTAAGCAGCTCTTTATGAGAGCCACCTAGAATTGCACCCTTCTCGGCCGGGCACAAAAATCTAACTGGAGTCTGGAGGAGGGTCATAGGGGGAGGAGCCAGTGCACACCACCTGATCTGGAAAAGCTTTACTTTTTGTGCCCCGTCTCCTGCGGAGCCGCTATTCCCCATGGTCCTTTCAGGAACCCCAGCATCCACTAGGACGATAGAGAAAATAAGATTTTACTTACCGGTAAACCTATTTCTCGTAGTCCGTAGAGGATGCTGGGACTCCGTAAGGACCATGGGGAATAGACGGGCTCCGCAGGAGATAGGGCACTTTAAGAAAGCTTTGGATTCTGGGTGTGCACTGGCTCCTCCCTCTATGCCCCTCCTCCAGACCTCAGTTAGGGAAACTGTGCCCAGAGATGGACAGTACGAGGAAGGATTTTTGTAAATCTAAGGGCGAGATTCATACCAGCCACACCAATCACACCGTATAACTTAAGATAAACTTACCCAGTTAACAGTATGAACAACATTATAACCACGGTATCACCGAAAACTATAACATAACCCTTATGTAAGCAATAACTATATACAAGTCATGCAGAAGAAGTCCGCACTTGGGAGAGGCACCCAGCATCCTCTACGGACTACGAGAAATAGATTTACCGGTAAGTAAAATCTTATTTTCTCTAATGTCCTTGAGGATGCTGGGACTCCGTAAGGACCATGGGGATTATACCAAAGCTCCCAAACAGGCGGGAGAGTGCGGATGACTCTGCAGCACCGATTGAGCAAACAGGAGGTTCTCCTCAGCCAGGGTATCAAACTTATAGAACTTTGCAAAGGTGTTTGTCCCCGACCAAGTAGCTGCTCGGCACAACTGTAATGCCGAGACCCCTCGGGCAGCCGCCCGTTCGGCGCGACCATCAGCATTAGGCTTGGCAACGTTACCAGGGTTACCTATCGTGGCGTATGACGTCAGATCCGCTGGGACGGATCACCATGGCCACATTAGTAACACACCGTTCGAGCACTATGCTGAATAGTGTTACCATGGCAACTACTCGCCACGAGGACGTACTCTATTGGATGTCTAGTCACTTCCGCCGGATGTCCGGCGGAAGTAGCATGCGTTCCAGACCAAATGGAACGCAAAATACGTTTTTACCCTTCTTCTCTTTTTATTTACTTACAGTATTTATATGTTATATTATCCCTTGACCCCTCTTATAGGACTCAATTGTTTAAATGGTATTTTATTTGATACATGCACTAATCAACAGAATAGGACACGCCCAGGAAGGGGCGTATGTTTGCACATTATGCCAGGTATAAATAGAAGGCAGGGCACACTCCACATGCACCTTGAGAAAGACTTATAGTTGAAACGCGTTGGTGGGAGCATGTAACAGATTGGATCACCACAGCAACCGGTTTTTCCAGCCAGAAAGCGGTGAGACTCCCCGGGGTACCATCTTTTCCCACTGTCTGACTGTGCTTTATTAGATCTTGATATTCTGGTTTTCCCTGTGGGGATCTGATTTTCTGTATTATTCTTGGAAGGAATTTTTATCATTATTTTATAAAATAAATTCTGCACTTATCCTCATACGTCCCCTCGTTTGTATGCTTTATATCGAGCACATCACGAAGCGAGGAGACATCTGAGGACAGCAGGAGCAGTAACCTGTAAAGAAACCGCTACATGGAAGAACGACATCTGTTGAAGTAAGCCTGAATGTGAGCTACTATTTTGATGTGTATGACATATAGTTAATATGTCCAGAATTCCAAAGAAACCCATATAAGTCTGTTTGCAAGTATTTTAAGTAAGCATACATGTGAGGAACCGACATAACCTTCTGCACCGAGGTGAACCCGTACGGCTATATCACCACCTCCCATAGACACCTTCATATAAGGAATCCGGGAAGAAGTATTAACACTGAATATTACCACCATTTGGATGTTTTTCTGAACTAGAATATACCACTTGTGTTTTCTTACATGGTACCATTTGGACTTGGACACTCGTGAGAAGTTTTTCTGGGAATTCCCAGTAAATTGGACTCTCATTGAATTATAAGGACATTGCATAGTATCAGCTGTGTATAGGTAATTGCCCTTTCTCATTTGACATTTGTTTGCGCCACCAGTTGGTCCCTATCCCATCATTTTTGTATTGTGTATGTTCTTCAGGTGTGTAAGGTGACACATCAGGGTATAGGAACCACTAAAGGCAGCAAATAGAGTGCGCAGGTTTTTACCTTAAATTCCAATTTTACGTAGCCGCCCAAGAAGAGCCCACTTTCCTAGTGGAGTGGGCCTTAACCGATTTCGGTAACGGCAATCCTGCCATAGAATGCGCCTGCTGAATCGTGTTACAGATCCAGCGAGCAATAGTCTGCTTTGAAGCAGGGGCGCCAACCTTGTTGGCCGCATACAGAACAAACAAAGCTTCAGTCTTTCTGATCCGAGCCGTTCTGGTCACATAAATCATCAAAGCCCTGACTACATGCAGGGACTCGGAATCCTCCAAGTCCCTTGTAGCCACAGGCACGACAATAGGTTGGTTCACATGAAAAGATGAGACCACTTTTGGCAGAAAGTGAGGACGAGTCCTCAACTCTGCCCTATCCACGTGAAAAACCATGTATGGGCTTTTATACAATAAAGCCGCCAATTCTGAAACAAGTCTCGCCGAAGCTAACGCCAACATGATGACCACTTTCCACGTGAGGTATTTCAACTCCACTGTTTTGAGTGGTTCAAACCAAGGTGACTTGAGGAAACGTAACACCACGTTAAGATCCCAAGGCGCCACCGGAGGCACAAAGGGAGGCTGAATATGCAGCACCCCCTTCACAAAAGTCTACCTCAGAAAGAGAGGCTAATTCTCTTTGAAAGAAAATGGATAAGGCCGAAATTTGGACCTTTATGGACCCTAATTTTAGGCCCAAGGTCACTCCTGTTTGAAGGAAGTGAAGTAGACGGCCCAAATGGAACTCCTCCGTAGGAGCAGCTCTGGCCTCACACCAAGAAACATATTTCCGCCATATACGATGATAATGTTTCATCGTCACGTCTTTCCTAGCCTTGATCAGGGTAGGAATGACTTCCTCCGGAATTCCTTTTTCCGCTAGGATCCGGCGTTCAACCGCCATGCCGTCAAACGAGCCGCGGTAAGTCTTGGAACAGACAGGGCCCCTGCTGCAGCAGGTCCTGCCTTAGAGGAAGAGGTCACGGATCTTCTGTGAGCAACTCTTGCAGTTCCGGATACCAAGTCCTCCGTGGCCAATCTGGAACAATGAGGATTGTTCTGACCCTGCTTATTCTTACAATTCTCAACACCTTGGGTATGAGAGGAAGAGGAGGAAACACATATACCGATCTGAACACCCAAGGTGTCACCAGAGCGTCTATCGCTACCACCCGAGGGTCCCTTGACCTGGCGCAATACCGCTTTAGCTTTTTGTTGAGACGGGACGCCATCATGTCTATTTGAGGCAGGCCCCACCGATCCGCGATCTGTGCAAAGACTTCTCGATGAAGTCCCCACTCCCCCGGATGCAGGTCGTGCCTGCTGAGGAATTCCGCCTCCCAGTTGTCCACCCCCGGGATGAACACCGCTGACAGCGCGCTTACATGGCCTTCCGCCCAGCGTAGAATCCTGGTCGCTTCTGCCATGGCCACTCTGCTCCTTGTTCCGCCTTGGCGGTTTATATGAGCCACTGCCGTGACATTGTCTGACTGAATCAGAACCGGTCTTCTCCGAAGTAAGTTCTCCGCTTGACGCAGGGCGGTGTATATGGCCCTCAACTCCAGGACGTTGATGTGGAGACAAGTCTCCAGGCTTGACCAGAGACCTTGGAAATTTCTTCCCAGTGCCACTGCTCCCCAGCCTCGGAGGCTTGCGTCCGTGGTCACCAGGACCCAGTCCTGAATGCCGAACATGCGACCCTCTAGAAGGTGAGCACTGTTCAGCCACCACAGGAGATACCCTGGTCCTGGGAGACAGGGTGATCCTTAGATGCATTTGTAAATGGGACCCGGACCACTTGTCCAAGAGGTCCCATTGAAAAGTCATCGCATGGAATCTGCCGAAAGGGATGGCCTCGTATGAAGCCACCATCTTCCCCAGGACCCGCGTGCACTGAAACCTTCTTTGGTTTCAATAGGTTCCTGACCATGGTCATGAGTCCCTGAACCTTTTCGATCGGAAGAAAAACCTTTTTCTGGTCTGTGTCTAGGATCAGGCCCAGAAAGGTCAGACGCGTTGTAGGAACTAGCTGGGACTTCGGTATATTGAGAATCCAGCCGTGTAGCTGCAACGTCTTCATGGACAGAGACACGCTGTCCAGCAACTTCTCCCGAGATCTCGCCTTTATTAGGAGATCGTCCAAGTATGGGATAATTGTGACCCCCTGCCTGCGCAGGAGCACCATCATTTCCGCCATTACCTTGGTGAAAACCCTCGGGGCCGTGGAAAGCCCAAACGGCAACTTCTGAAATTGGTAGTGACAGTCCTGCACTGCAAATCTCAGGAACGCCTGATGGGGGGGAGGGGGGGAATATTGGAACATGAAGGTATGCATCCTTTATGTCCAGGGACACCATCCAATCCCACCCACCCCCCCTCCAGGCTGGGGATGACGCCCGGAGTGATTCCATTTTGAACTTGAACCTTTTCAAGTACAAGTTCAGAGATTTCAGGTTTAAAATGGGCCTGACCGAATAGTCCGGTTTCGGGACCACAAACAGGGTTGAATAATATCCCTCTCCCTGCTGGAGATGAGGAACTGTGACAATCACCTGTTAAAACATACAATTTTTGGATTGCTGTCAACACTGACTCCCTCTCCGACGGGGAAGTCGGCAGAGCAGATTTGAAAAACCGGCGAGGAGGCAAGTCTTCGAATTCTAGCCTGTATCCCTGAGCAACAATCTCTACTGCCCAGGAATCCACCTGCGATTGAACCCAGACGTGGCTGAAAACCGAAGACGAGCCCCCACCAGATCTGCCTCCCCCCGGGAAGCTCCAGCGTCATGCGGTGGACTTTGCAGACGCAGGGGAGGACTTCTGCTCTTGGGAACTAGCTGTGTGCAGCTTCTTTCCCCTGCCTTTTCCTCTGGTAACAAAGGACGATCCCCGCACCTTCTTGTTTTTATTGGAACGAAAGGACTGCATTTGATAATGAGGTGCCTTCTTAGTATGCTGCGGGGGGACATAAGGTAAGAAATTCGACTTACCAGCTGTAGCTACAAGGTCCGAGAAGCAGTCTCCAAACAACTCCTCCCCCTTGTACGGCAAGGACTCCATGTGCCGCTTAGAATCGGCATCTCCCGTCCACAGGAGTCGCCTAGCAGAAATAGACATAGCATTTATTCTGGAGCTTAATAAACAAATGTCTCTCTGAGCATCTCTCATATACAAGGCAGCATCTCTGATATGCTCTATGGTCATTTGAATGGCATCCCTATCTAAGGTGTCAATCTCCGCAGATAAGGAATCTGCCCATGCCACAACCGCACTACAAACCCAGGCCGACGCCATAGCCGGTCTAGCAATAGTACCGGAGTGAGTGTAAATGTGCTTCAAGGTAATTTCCTGCCTGCGATCAGCCGGTTCCTTGAGCGAAGCCGTATCCTGAGAAGGCAGTGCCACCTTTTTGGACAAGCGTGTCAGCGCCTTGTCCACTTTTGGTGAAGATATCCCAGCGTATCCTATCAGTTTGTGGAAAAGGATACGCCATAAGAATCCTTTTGGGAACTTGTGGTCTCCTATCTGGAGAGTCCCAAGCCTTTTCGCACAATTCACTTCATTCAAATGATGATGGAAAAGTGACTTCAGGCTTTTTCTCTTTATACATGTGTACCCTCGTGTCAGGGACAGGGGGTTCCTCAGTAATATGCAAAACCTCTTTAATGGCCATAATCATGTACCGAATACCTTTTGCCACCTTCGGCTGTAATTTTGCATCTTCATAGTCGACACTAGAGTCGGTATCTGTCATCGATCTGGGATATGGTGCGCTTCTGAGACCCCGACGGGCCTGGCGCCACAGGGACAGGCATGGACTGGGTACCTGACTGATCCCTAGCTTCTGCCTTGTCTAACCTTTTATGCAATAGATTGACATTTGCATTCAAGACATTCAGCATATCCACCCATTCCGGTGTCGGCGTTGCGGACGGCAACCTGACATTCAAACACTCCCCCTCCACAGTAAGCGAGCCTTCCTCGTCAAACATGTCGACACACGCGTACCGACACTTCACACACAGGGAACCCCTTTTCTGAAGACAGTATCCCTGTCAAGGCCCTTTGGAGTGACAGAGAGAGAGAGTATGCCAGCACACACCCCAGCGCAATGACCCTGGAGACCAACACAAAATGTTTTTCCCCAGCAGCTCTGTGAAATATGTAAACCGCCAATTATGTGCCCCCCCCCCTCTCTTTTAAGCACCCTTTCACCGTGTGTAAGCAGGGGAGAGTCCAGGGAGCTAACTCTCAGCAGTGCTGTGGAGAGAAAATGGCGCTGGTGAGTGCTGAGGGAGAAGCCCCGCCCCCTCGGCGGCGAGCTTCTGTCCCGCTCAAACTTAGTAAAATATGGCGGGGGCTCTTTTATATACATGTACAGAGCCCACCTGTACATGTATATAGTCTTTTTGCCATGCAGAGGTTTATATTGCTGCCCAGGGCACCCCCCCCCCCCCGCACCCTGCACCCTTACAGTGACCGAAGTATGTGAGGTGTATGGGAGCAATGACGCACAACTGCAGTGCTGTGCGTTACCTCAGTGAAGCTGAAGGCTTCTGCCGCCTGAGACGTCTTCTGACTTCTGTACTTCTGGCTCTGTGAGGAGAACGGCGGCGCGGCTCCAGGGGTGGATGCCCAGTAAGAACCTGCGTTCACCCCCTCTGGAGCTAATGTCCAGTAGCCGAGGAAGCAGAGCCTAGCTTTGACAAGAAGGTCTGCTCCTCTCTCCTCAGTCCCTCGATGCAGGGAGCCTGTTGCCAGCAGTGCTCCCTGTGAAAAAGTAGTAAAAGGTAGAAAAAAATCCAAACAAAAATGCTTCTAGGCCGAGAACTCTGGAGAGCTCTCTGCAGTGCACCCATCTTGCTCTGGGCACAGTGTAAAACAGAGGTCTGGAGGAGGAGCATAGAGGGAGGAACCAGTGCACAACCAGAATCCTAAGCTTTCTTAAAGTGCCCTTTCTCCTGCGGAGCCCGTCTATTCCCCATGGTCCTTACGGAGTCCCAGCATCCTCAAGGACGTTCGAGAAATATCCAGTAAAGAGGTAGTGACAAACAGTTGTATTTTAATAAAATTAGTCAAGCTTAGATCAGACAAAACAATGCTTACTGTACATTGACTTCTGTTCGTTGCTGCCAATACATTTCTTTTATTGCAAATACATTAGAATAGAAACAATCAATCTTGTACCTGTGCAAAAAGTCTGGTGCTTTATTTAGAAGAGTGTAGTATTGTCTGACGAACTCCCGCCCTACAAGCAGGGGACTTGGCTTCTCCATCACCATTTCTTTGGTACAGGAAGTGATATGCTGCAATTAACAATTTTGTATTGTTTTAGTATTCTATAAAGCAAGAAATAAAGACAGTGAAGAAACATCTAGATAGAAATATTAGCAACCACAAATAATGTTTTCAGTTTAGTAACAGATACTTAAGTCAGTGATGTGCAGTTAGCACAGCGTGGAAATGCTTACAATGGTGGTGCATGCACAACGCTTTTACCTTCTACTCCCTCTTCACCAACATAAGCTCTGTGGATATTGAGTGGAATACAATCTTGTGTTCCATCCTATCCAATGGAAGCATCATCACAGAACAGGTTACAGATTCATGTTACTGACACAATGGGGTCGATTCTATTCGGCAACTAATGAATAGCGCCGGGAATTAGCTCCCGACGCTATTCAATTCAGCAACTAGTTACGTCGGCGATGGCCCGTTCTCGCCGACAAAACAGGTAGTTTTGTCGGGAGAACGGGCATTCTCCGACTTAACTCCCCGGCGAGAGGCTGATTCCAGACAGAATCAGCCTCGCGCCGGCCGCGAGGCAGCACTTTTGTCGGGTTTCTCTTCTCATCCCCCGGGGATGAGAGAAGAATTCCCGACAATTGCAGGTAACTAGTTGCTGAATTGAATAGCGTCGGGAGCTAATTCCCGGCGCTATTCATTAGTTGCCGAATAGAATCGACCCCAATGGCTGCTATTCCAAGCTTTACTTGGTAGTGAACTGAAGCATAACAGAAAGCAGATGTTGTGGAAAGATTAGGACCTTAAAAACAAGAGTCAAACTCTAGACCTTATACCTAGTAAATTTGGAAGGACCTGTACACAGGTTTCCATACAAGAAAGCCCACCTAATCCATGGGATGAAGCACTACTCTATGAAAGAATGGGCTAAAATGAATTCAAGCCGATATGGAAAAAATCTACAGTTACCAGAACCTTTTTAAGTCATTGCTACTGTCAACTTACAGGAAAAAAAAAAAAGATTTTACTTACCGGTAAATCTATTTCTCGTAGTCCATAGTGGATGCTGGGGACTCCGTAAGGACCATGGGGAATAGACGGGCTCCGCAGGAGACAGGGCACTTTAAGAAATAATTTGGATTCTGGTGTGTTCTGGCTCCTCCCTCTATGTCCCTCCTCCAGACCTCAGTTAGGATACTGTGCCCGGAAGAGCTGACAGTACAAGGAAAGGATTTTTGAATCCAGGGCAAGACTCATACCAGTCACAACAATCACACCGTATAAATATTGATAAACATACCCAGTTAACAGTATGAACAACAACGGAGCATCAGATCAACCCTGATGCAACCATAACATAACCCTTATTTAAGCATTAACTATATACAAGTATTGCAGAAGAAGTCCGCACTTGGGACGGGCGCCCAGCATCCACTACGGACTATGAGAAATAGATTTACCGGTAAGTAAAATCTTATTTTCTCTAACGTCCTAGTGGATGCTGGGGACTCAGTAAGGACCATGGGGATTATACCAAAGCTCCCAAACGGGCGGGAGAGTGCGGATGACTCTGCAGCACCGAATGAGCAAACACAAGGTCCTCCTCAGCCAGGGTATCAAACTTGTAGAACTTTGCAAAAAAGTGTTCGAACCTGACCAAGTAGCTGCTCGGCAAAGCTGTAATGCCGAGACACCTCGGGTAGCCGCCCAAGAAGAGCCCACCTGCCTTGTGGAGTGGGATTTTACTGATTTTGGCAGCGGCAATCCAGCCGCAGAATGAGCCTGCTGAATCGTGTTACAGATCCAGCAAGCAATAGTTTGCTTTGAAGCAGGAGCACCCAGCTTGTTAGATGCATACATGATAAACAGCGACTCCGTTTTCCTGACTCTAGCCGTTCTGGCTACATAAACCTTCAAAGCCCTGACCACATCTAGTAACTCGGAATCCTCCAAGTCACGAGTAGCCACAGGCACCACAATAGGTTGGTTCATATGAAAAGATGACACCACTTTTGGCAGAAATTGTGGACGGGTCCGCAATTCTGCCCTGTCCATATGGAAAACCAGATAGGGGCTTTTATGTGACAAAGCCGCTAATTCTGACACACGCCTAGCCGAAGCCAAGGCTAATAGCATGACCACCTTCCACTTGAGAAATTTTAACTCCACGGTTTTAAGTGGCTCAAACCAGTGTGACTTCAGGTAACTCAACACCACGTTAAGATCCCAAGGTGCCACTGGAGGCACAAAAGGGGGCTGAATATGCAGCACTCCCTTCACAAACGTCTAAACTTCAGGCAGTGAAGCCAGTTCTTTTTGAAAGAAAATGGATAGGGCCGAAATCTGGACCTTAATGGAACCCAATTTTAGGCCCAAAGTCACTCCCGCCTGTAGGAAGTGAAGGAAACGGCCCAGCTGGAATTCCTCCGTGGGGGCATTCCTGGCCTCACACCAAGCAACATATTTTCGCCATATACGGTGATAATGTTTTGCCGTCACGTCCTTCCTAGCCTTTATCAGCGTAGGAATGACCTCATCCGGAATGCCTTTTTCTGCTAGGATCCGGCGTTCAACCGCCATGCCGTCAAACGCAGCCACGGTAAGTCTTGGAACAGACAGGACCCCTGTTGCAAAAAGTCCTGTCTTAGAGGCAGAGGCCACGGTTCCTCTGTGAGCATTTCTTGCAGATCTGGATACCAAGTCCTTCTTGGCCAATCCGGAAAACAATGAGTATTGTTCTCACTCTGTTTCTTATGATTCTCAGCACCTTGGGTATGAGAGGAAGAGCAGGAAATACATAAACCGACTGGAACACCCACGGTGTCACTAGTGCGTCTACAGCTATCGCCTGAGGGTCTCTTGACCTGGCGCAATACCTCTGTAGCTTTTTGTTGAGGCAGAATGCCATCATGTCTACCTGTGGCAGTTCCCACCGACTTGCAATCTGCGTGAAGACTTCTTGATGAAGTCCCCACTCTCCCGGGTGGAGGTCGTGCCTGCTGAGGAAGTCTGCTTCCCAGTTGTCCACTCCCGGAATGAACACTGCTGACAGTGCGCTTACGTGATTCTCCGCCCAGCAAAGAATTCAGGTGGCTTCAGCCATCGCCACCCTGCTCCTTGTGCCGCCTTGGCGGTTTACATGAGCCACTGCGGTGATGTTGTCTGACTGAATCAGAACCGATTGGTCGCGAAGCAGGGTCTCCGCTTGACGTAGGGCGTTGTATATGGCCCTTAGTTCCAGGATATTGATGTGAAGGCAAGTCTCCTGACTTGACCACAGACCTTGGAAATTTCTTCCCTGTGTGTCTGTCCCCCGACCCTCGGAGGCTTGCATCCGTGGTCACCAGGACCCAGTCCTGAATGCCGAATCTGCGGCCCTCGAAAAAAGTGAGCACTCTGCAGCCACCACAGGAGAGACACCCTGGCCCTGGGGGATAGGGTGATCAGCCGATGCATCTGAAGATGTGATCCGGACCACTTGTCCAACAGATCCCATTGAAAGGTCCTCGCATGGAACCAGCCGAAGGGAATGGCCTCGTATGATGCCACCATCTTTCCCAGGACTCGCGTGCAGTGATGCACCGACACCTGCTTTGGTTTTAATAGGTCTCTGACCAGTGTCACGAGCTCCTGAGCCTTCTCCATCGGGAGATAAACCCTCTTCTGGTCTGTGTCCAGAATCATGCCCAGGAAGGGCAGACGAGTCGTAGGAATCAACTACGACTTTGGAATATTTAGAATCCAGCCGTGCTGTTGTAACACTTCCCGAGAGCGTGCTACGCTGATCAGCAACTGCTCTCTGGACCTCGCCTTTATGAGATCATCCAAATATGGGATAATTGTGACCCCTTGCTTTCGCAGGAGCACCATCATTTCCGCCATTATCTTAGTAAATATTCTCGGTGCCGTGGAGAGACCAAACGGCAACGTCTGGAATTGGTAATGACAATCCTGTACCACAAATCTGAGGTACGCCTGATGAGGTGGATAAATGGGGACATGAAGGTATGCATCATTTATGTCCAGAGACACCAAAAAATCCCCCCCTTCCAGGCTTGCGATGACCGCTCTAAGCGATTCCATCTTGAACTTGAACCTTTTCAGGTATATGTTCAGGGATTTTAAATTCAAAATGGGTCTGACCGAACCATCCGGTTTCGGTACCACAAACATGGTCGAATAATAACCCTTTCCTTGTTGAAGGAAGGGAACCTTGACCACCACCTGCTGAAGATACAATTTGTGAATTGCAGCTATCACTATTTCCCTCTCTAAGGGGGAAGCTGGCAGGGCCGATTTGAGGTATTGGTGAGGGGGCATCTCCTCGAATTCCAGCTTGTTTCCCTGAGACACAATCTCTATTGCCCATGGATCCACCTGGGAGTGAACCCACTTGTGGCTGAAATTTCGGAGACGCGCCCCCACCGGGCCTAGCTCCGCCTGTGGAGCCCCAGCGTCATGCGGCGGATTTAGTGGAAGCCGGGGAGGACTTCTGTTCCTGGGAACTAGCTGTGTTGTGCAGCTTCTTTCTTCTGCCCCTGCCTCTGGCAAGAAAGGACACACCTCGGACTTTCTTGCCTTTCTGTGAACGAAAGGACTGCATTTGGTAATACGGTGCTCTCTTAGGTTGTGAGGGAACATATGGCAAAAAATTTGACTTTCCAGCAGTAGCTGTGGAGACCAGGTCCGAGAGACCCTCCCCAAACAATTCCTCACCCTTGTAAAGTAAAACCTCCATGTGCCTTTGAGTCGGCATCGCCTGTCCATTGCAGAGTCCACAGGACCCTTCTGGCAGAAATCGACATTGCATTTATTCTAGAGCCCAGTAGGCTAATGTCTCTTTGAGCATCTCTCATATATAGGACAGCGTCTTTTATATGCCCCAGGGTCATTAATATAGTATCCTTGTCCAAGGTATCAAGTTCCTCAGATAAGGTATCCGTCCATGCTGCTACCGCACTACATACCCAGGCTGACGCAATTGCCGGCCTTAGTAAGGTACCTGAATGTGTATAAATGGACTTCAGGGTACCCTCTTGCTTTCTGTCCGCAGCATCTTTGAGGGTGGCCGTATCCTGTGACGGCAGGGCTACCCTCTTGGATAAGCGCGTTAGAGCTTTGTCAACCCTAGGGGAGGATTCCCAGCGTAACCTGCCCGTTGGCGGGAAGAGATACGCCATAAGCATCCTCTTGGAAATCTGCAGGTTTTTATCTTGAGATTCCGAAGCCTTTTCACATAGCTCATGTGAAGGGGGAAAGGTCACCTCCTGCCTTTTTTCCCCGTACATATGAACCGTCTTGTCAGGGACTGGGGTTTCCTCTGTGATGTGCAACACATCCTTTATTGCTATAATCATGTAACGGATGGCTTTTGCCACTTTAGGCTGTAACTTTGCATTATCATAATCGACACTGGAGTCAGAATCCATGTCGGTATCTGTGTCAACAATTTGGGATAGTGGGCGCTTCTGAGACCCCGAAGGTCCCGGCGACATTGGGACACACATGGGTTGACTCCCTGACTGTACCCTAGCTTCAGCTTTGTCTAATCTTTTGTGCAATAAATTAACAGTAGCATTTAAAACATTCCACATATCCATCCAGTCAGGTGTCGGCGCTGCCGACGGAGACCTAACATTCATACACTCCCCCTCCTATTTAGGTGAACCTTCAACCTCAGACATGTCGACACACGCGTACCGACACACCACACACACACAGGGAAGCTCTTTTCTGAAGACAGGTTCCCCACCAGGCCCTTTGGAGAGACAGAGAGAGAGTATGCCAGCACACACCCCAGCGCTATATGACCCAGGAAAAAACACAGAATGTTTACCCAGTAGCGCTTTTGTAGTATGTATATATGCGCCAATCATGTGCCCCCCCCCCCCCTCTACTTTAAAACCCTCTTTCACCGTGTGTCAAGCAGGGGAGAGTCTGGGGAGCTTCCTCTCCGCAGCGCTGTGGAGAAAAATGGCGCTGGTGAGTGCTGAGGGAGAAGCCCCGCCCCCTCGGCGGCAGGCTTCTGTCCCGCTCAAATTTCTTAACAACATGGCGGGGGCTCTTTTTATACATGTACAGTGCCCAGCTGTACATGTATATATGTGTATTTGCCATAGGAGGTTTTTATTGCTGCCCAGGGCGTCCCCCCCCCCCCCCCCCCCTGCACCCTTACAGTGACCAATGTGTGCGAGGTGAATGGGAGCAATGGCGCATAGCTTCACTGCTGTGCGTTACCTCTATGAAGATCAAGGTGTCTTCTGCCGCCTCTGAAGTCTTTTCCTCACATACTCACCCGGCTTCTATCTTCCGGCTCTGCGAGGAGGACGGCGGCGCGGCTCTGGGACGGACGGCGAGGGTGAGACCTGCGTACCGATCCCTCTGGAGCTAATGGTGTCCAGTAGCCTAAGAAAGAGCCATGAAACTCAGAGAAGTGGGTCTGTTTCTCTCTCCTCAGTCCCTCGATGCCGGGAGCCTGTTGCCAGCAGGCTCCCTGAAAATAAAAAAACCTAACTAAAATACTTTCTTTTACAGGAAACTCAGGAGAGCTCCCTGAAAGCACCCAGTCTCCACTGGGCACAGTATCAAACTGAGGTCTGGAGGAGGGGCATAGAGGGAGGAGCCAGTGACCACCCAGATCCAAAGTATTTCTTAAAGTGCCCATGTCTCCTGCGGAGCCCGTCTATCCCCATGGTCCTTACGGAGTCCCAGCATCCTCTAGGACGTTAGAGAAATTTTGCTGCTGCATATCTATTTCAGAAGTGAAGTTTCTAAACCACTTAAATAAAACTTCCTAGTTCCAAGACCTGGACATGTCAACTCATAATCTTAGCCCATATGCACACACAAGACAACTTGTGCCAAGCGATCTTGGTTAGCACAGATCGCTCAACACACAGCGATGTGTGCCGAGCGATCTGTGCTAACCAGTGTTCTGTAAATGCATGCTAGGTGATATGACTAGATCTTGTCTGCATGCTTGAATGATCTGAGATGGCAATAGCGCCGTGGGAGGGGGAGAGGCGCACATCGCTATGGGGCATACACACGGACCGATCTGTGCTTAATTTCTAAGCGATCTAGTCAGAATCACTTAGAAAATAGTCAAAATATTTCTCTGTGTGTTTAGAGCCATAGAAGGATTCTAACCACTACAGAGATGACAACAACTAGTTCCAGACGAAGATTCAGAAAATAAATGACCCTTAAATTAATAAGGGTCTTCAGTTACACAAAAACTAGGTATATAACAAGACTTCAAAATGATAAGTTGAGTTGGGACTCAAGTTTCTAAAAAAGGTCTGTCCAACCTGCGGCTCTCCAGCTGTTGAGAGTCTTCAAGTCCCACTGATCAGCTGGTAAAGCATGCTGTGAACTATAGTTTCACAACAGCTAGAAAGCCACAGATTGTCTAGAACAGAGAATAGTCAATCAACTTCATGTATCAGATATTCTCAACTATGGCATTAAGATACAATCTTTAAGTATTGATGATCCTTTTGACAAATGTAAAGCTAAACTTAACAGTTTATAGGTTGTGTGCTGCTCACTTGCTGCACAGATATGACAGCATGAGACTAAACCACTTGCTTCCTAAATAATCAGCAATTGCTTGTAGCTAATGAAATTGTGAACAAGTGCTAGACTAGCAACCGCTCAAAACAAAAGGTGTTTTCCACCTAGCAAATTTTTAAATCTACATATGCCAGTACTGTATGTAGCAGAGGACACTGAACTGTTGTAATCAGACACATGAAACCAGATTTCTTGACCAAAGCTGGGTATACACACACTACACATTAGTAATGTTGCTATCCGCAACATAGAAATGACCATCATATAGTGTGTACCTTAAACCCAATTGTTTACTGAATTGGGTGGTCGCATAGACCCAATGGATGCTCTGTACATTCAATGTGACAGATCCATGAACACAGTATTGTCACATAATGCATGTAATGATAAATCACATCACTGCAAGATACCCCATAAAACGGTACAATATAGAATTATATTGGATTACCGGTCGCTAGTTCACACCATCATTCAATCATTCAGGTGTGTACCCAGCTAAGAATTCACATTTCTGGTGACATCTATTCCATATTTTGTTCAGTAGACTTTGTTCTCCACGTCTTATGTATTTGCATAGGAAACTTGTTATTAACCAAATTCTCACTATCTTCCTACTTTGATAATGTATACATACATAGACATGTCCTAGTCAAAAGGCTTACATTGTATTCTTGAAGTTATAATTACTAACATATCATTTAAAGATGTAATAAGATACCTTATGACCAATTTTAGCCAAAATGCAGTTTATTTTGCCTGCATTCATTCTAATCTAGCAGGAGGTAAGATGATAGACATGTATTGCTGTCACCCACAGCAGCCTTACCATTCGGCATGTATAACTAGTGGAGCTACAACAATGGCCCTGTCTGAGTGACTAGCTTTCACTGTACCCTATAAGGCGGCAATGGGCAGAAATCGCCCGCTATTGTCAATAATGAACCGTACCGTGACTCTGTACTGTGGGTTACCTCCATTATGCACCTGCCTAATGCCTTAATCAGCAAGCTACATGGAAGTCACCTGTAGTAACGTGAGGCCAGAAGAGAACGTAGTTATGCCGCCCCCGGCCTCAGCATCGCACACACAGCCTGGGGTTACCTTGAGTGGGGGATCACCCAGACTCCTGAAGGCGGATCCGGGGACACAAAGAGTAAGACATAACTCGCAGCAGCAATCAGCCGGAATGTCGCACTCACCTCAGTCAGAGCCGGCGAGACGCCCGGACGCAGGAGGAGCCCCGGGCCCCGTGTGACTATACGGACACGATGTTGCGGTCACCCTCGGGTTGCGGAGAGGGTAGATTATGGCGTCGTGGCGGCGACGTCACACCAGCAGTGACGCAGCAGTCAGTCAGGGAACGGAGTCCGCGAGATCAAACCCCGACACCCTTCGCGCGTGTACGTGCTCCAACAACGCACGGTAACGCGTGACACCACGCCCCCAGCGACGTCACTGCGCCCGGCCGGGGAGGAGCTATGCCACCGTCTGCATGTTTATTATTGTTTTGCTCTTTTTTTTTTTTTTTTTTTTTTTTTTATATAAGTGAAGCTTTATTGAGTAGGGAGGCCATCACACAGTAATTGGTGTGAATCAATGCACCTATGTATTGTTGAAGTAATACACAGGTTCTCAAACTCGGTCCTCAGGACCCCACACGGTGCATGTTTTGCAGGTCTACTCACAAAATCACAAGTGAAATAATTAGCTCCACCTGTGGACCTTTTAAAAAGTGTCAGTGAGTAATTAATACACCTGTGCACCTGCTGGGTTACCTGCAAAACATGCACCGTGTGGGGTCCTGAGGACCGAGTTTGAGAACCCCTGAAGTAATACGTCCTGTGGTGTTTCCACTACCACAGGCATTCCCAACCACGGTCCTCAAGGCACACCAACAGTGCAGGTTTTAGTGATATCCAGGCTGCAGCACAGATGGTTAAATCAAAATAACTGAGCTACTAATTAAGTTACCTGTGCTGAAGCCTGGATATCACTAAAACCTGCACTGTTAGTGTGCCTTGAGGACCGTGGGTGGGAATGCCTGCACTACCAGTTAAACACAGTGCAATACCCACAATGTGCCATTATAACTGTGTTTGAACACCAGTAGCGGCACATCAAATTGCTCCAATTTCTCTAACGTCCTAGAGGATGCTGGGGACTCCGTAAGGACCATGGGGATAGACGGGCTCCGCAGGAGACATGGGCACTTTAAGAAAGACTTTAGGTCTGGGTGTGCACTGGCTCCTCCCTCTATGCCCCTCCTCTAGACCTCAGTTTGATACTGTGCCCAGAGGAGATGGGTGCACGTCAGGGAGCTCTCCTGAGCTTCCTGACAGAAAGTATTTCTCTATCGTCCTAAGTGGATGCTGGGGTTCCTGAAAGGACCATGGGGAATAGCGGCTCCGCAGGAGACAGGGCACAAAAGTAAAGCTTTTACAGGTCAGGTGGTGTGTACTGGCTCCTCCCCCTATGACCCTCCTCCAGACTCCAGTTAGATTTTTGTGCCCGGCCGAGAAGGGTGCAATTCTAGGTGGCTCTCATAAAGAGCTGCTTAGAGAGTTTAGCTTAGGTTTTTTTATTTTACAGTGATTCCTGCTGGCAACAGGATCACTGCAACGAGGGACAGAGGGGAGAAGAAGTGAACTCACCTGCGTGCAGGATGGATTGGCTTCTTGGCTACTGGACATGAAGCTCCAGAGGGACGATCACAGGTACAGCCTGGATGGTCACCGGAGCCACGCCGCCGGCCCCCTCACAGATGCTGAAGCAAGAAGAGGTCCAGAATCGGCGGCTGAAGACTCCTGCAGTCTTCTTAAGGTAGCGCACAGCACTGCAGCTGTGCGCCATTTTCCTCTCAGCACACTTCACACGACAGTCACTGAGGGTGCAGGGCGCTGGGAGGGGGGCGCCCTGGGAGGCAAATGAAAACCTTTAAAAAGGCTAAAAATACCTCACATATAGCCCCAGAGGCTATATGGAGATATTTACCCCTGCCTAAATGTACTAAATAGCGGGAGACGAGCCCGCCGGAAAAGGGGCGGGGCCTATCTCCTCAGCACACGGCGCCATTTTCTGTCACAGCTCCGCTGGTCAGGAAGGCTCCCAGGTCTCTCCCCTGCACTGCACTACAGAAACAGGGTATAACAGAGAGGGGGGGCAAAATAAATGGCAATATATCAATATAAAAGCAGCTATAAGGGAGCACTTAATCATAAGGCTATCCCTGTCATATATAGCGCTTTTTGGTGTGTGCTGGCAGACTCTCCCTCTGTCTCCCCAAAGGGCTAGTGGGTCCTGTCTTCGTATAGAGCATTCCCTGTGTGTCTGCTGTGTGTCGGTACGTGTGTGTCGACATGTATGAGGACGTTATTGGTGTGGAGGCGGAGCAATTGCCAAATATGAGGATGTCACCTCCTAGGGGGTCGACACCAGAATGGATGCCTTTATTTGTGGAATTACGGGATAGCGTCAACTCGCTTAAGCAGTCGTTTGCCGACATGAGGCGGCCGGACACTCAATTAGTGCCTGTCCAGGCGCCTCAAACACCGTCAGGGGCTGTAAAACGCCCCTTGCCTCAGTCGGTCGACACAGACCCAGACACAGGCACTGATTCCGGTGGTGAAGGTGACGAATCAACCGTATTTTCCAGTAGGGCCACACGTTATATGATTTTGGCAATAAAGGAGATGTTACATTTAGCTGATACTACAGGTACCACTAAACAGGGTATTATGTGGGGTGTGAAAAAACTACCAGTAGTTTTTACCGAATCAGAAGAATTAAATGACGTGTGTGATGAAGCGTGGGGTGCCCCGATAAAAAACTGCTAATTTCAAAGAAGTTATTGGCTTTATACCCTTTCCCGCCAGAGGTTAGGGAGCGCTGGGAAACACCTCCTAGGGTGGACAAAGCGCTAACACGCTTATCAAAACAAGTGGCGTTACCCTCTCCTGAGACGGCCGCACTTAAAGATCCATCAGTTAGGAGGATGGAAAATATCCAAAAAGGTATATACACACATGCAGGTGTTATACTACGACCAGCTATTGCGACTGCCTGGATGTGCAGTGCTGGGGTAGTTTGGTCAGAGTCCCTGATCGAAAATGTTGATACCCTGGACGGGGACAATATTTTACTGTCGTTAGAACAAATAAAGGATGCATTTCTTTATATGCGTGATGCACAGAGAGATATCTGCACACTGGCATCACGGGTAAGTGCTATGTCCATTTCGGCCAGAAGAGCTTTATGGACACGACAGTGGACAGGCGATGCGTAGAGGAGTTATTTGGGGTCGGTCTATCGGATTTGGTGGCCACGGCTACGGCCGGGAAATCCACCTTTCTACCTCAAGTCACTCCCCAACAGAAAAAGGCACCGACTTTTCAACCGCAGCCTTTTCGTTCCTTTAAAAATAAGAGAGCAAAGGGCTATTCATATCTGCCACGAGGCAGAGGACGAGGGAAGAGACAGCAACAGGCAGCTCCTTCCCAGGAACAGAAGCCCTCCCCGGCTTCTACAAAAGCCTCAGCATGACGCTGGGGCTTCGCAAGCGGACTTGGGGGCGGTAGGCGGTCGTCTCAAAAATTACAGCGCGCAGTGGGCTCACTCGCAGGTAAATCCCTGGATTCTGCAGATAATATCTCAGGGGTACAGGTTGAAATTAGAGACAGAGCCACCTCGCCGTTTCCTGAAGTCGGCTTTACCAACGTCCCCCTCAGAAAGGGAGACGGTTTTGGAAGCCATTCACAAGCTGTATTCTCAGCAGGTGATAGTCAAGGTACCTCTTCTACAACAAGGGAAAGGGGTATTATTCCACTCTTTTTGTGGTACCGAAGCCGGATGGCTCGGTAAGGCCTATTCTAAATCTGAAGTCCTTGAACCTGTACATAAAGAAGTTCAAGTTCAAGATGGAGTCACTCAGAGCAGTGATAGCGAACCTGGAAGAAGGGGACTTTATGGTATCCTTGGACATCAAGGATGCGTATCTCCACGTTCCAATTACCCCTCACACCAGGGGTACCTCAGGTTCGTTGTACAAAACTGTCACTATCAGTTTCAGACGCTGCCGTTTGGTTTGTCCACGGCACCTCGGGTCTTTACAAAGGTAATGGCCGAGATAATATTTCTTCTTCGAAGAAAAGGCGTATTAATTATCCCATACTTGGACGATCTCCTAATAAGGACAAGGTCCAGAGAACAGCTAGAGATGGGTTTAGCACTATCTCAAGAGGTGCTAAAGCAGCACGGATGGATTCTGAATATTCCAAAATCCCAATTAATGCCGACAACTCGTCTGCTGTTCCTGGGGATGATTCTGGACACAGTTCAGAAAAAGGTTTTTCTTCCCGAAGAAAAAGCCAAGGAGTTATCTGACCTGGTCAGGAACCTCCTAAAACCAGGAAAGGTGTCTGTACATCAATGCACAAGAGTCCTGGGAAAAAATGGTAGCTTCTTACGAAGCAATCCCTTTCGGCAGATTCCATGCAAAGGGATCTGTTGGACAAATGGTCAGGGTCGCATCTTCAGATGCACCTGCGGATAACCCTGTCGCCGAGGACAAGGGTATCCCTTCTGTGGTGGTTGCAGGAGGCTCATCTATTGGAGGGCCGCAGATTCGGCATGCAGGATTGGATCCTGGTGACCACGGATGCCAGCCTGAGAGGCTGGGGAGCAGTCACACAGGGAAGAAATTTCCAGGGAGTGTGGTCGAGCCTGAAAAAGTCTCTTCACATAAGCATTCTGGAACTAAGAGCAATCTACAATGCTCTAAGCCAGGTGGAACCTCTGCTTCAAGGAAGACCGGTGTTGATCCAGTCGGACAACATCACGGCAGTCGCCCATGTAAACAGACAGGGCGGCACAAGAAACAGAATGGCAGAAGCTGCCAGGATCCTTCGCTGGGCGGAGAATCACGTGATAGCACTGTCAGCAGTATTCATCCCGGGCGTGGACAACTGGGAAGCAGACTTCCTCAGCAGACACGACCTTCACCCGGGAGAGTGGGTACTTCATCCAGAAGTTTTCCACATGCTATTAAACCGTTGGGTAAAACCAATGGTGGACATGATGGCGTCTCGCCTCAACAAGACACTGGACAGTTATTGCGCCAGGTCAAGAGATCCGCAGGCAATAGCTGTGGACGCGTTGGTAACACCTTGGGTGTACCAGTCCGTATATGTGTTTCCTCCTCTGCCTCTCATACCAAAGGTATTGAGGATTATACGGCAAAGAGGAGTAAGACTAGTGGCTCCGGATTGGCCAAGAAGGACTTGGTACCCGGAACTTCAAGAGATGGTCACGGACGATCCGTGGCCTCTACTTCTGAGAAGGGACCTGCTTCAGCAGGGTCCTTGTCTTTTTCAAGACTTACCGCGGCTGCGTTTGACGGCATGGCGTTTGAATGCCAGATCCTAAAAGGAAAAGGCATTCCAGAAGAAGTCATTCCTACCTTGATAAAGGCAAGGAAGGAAGTCACCGCGAAGCATTATCGCCGTATTTGGCGAAAATATGTTGCGTGGTGCGAGCAGCGGAGTGCTCCGATGGAGGAATTTCAACTGGGTCGTTTTCCTACATTTCCTGCAATCAGGATTGTCTATGGGTCTCAAATTGGGATCTATTAAGGTTCAAATTTCGGCCCTATCAATATTCTTCCAAAAAGAATTGGCCTCAGTCCCTGAGGTCCAGATTTTTATCAAAGGAGTACTGCATATACAGCCTCCTGTGGTGCCTAAGGTGGCACCGTGGGATCTAAATGTAGTTTTAGATTTCCTCAAATCCAATTGGTTTGAACCACTAAAGAATGTGGATTTGAAATATCTCACATGGAAAGTGACTATGTTACTGGCCCTGGCTTCGGCCGGGAGAGTATCTGAACTGGCGGCTTTGTTTTATAAAAGCCCTTATTTAATTTTCCATTCGACATAGGGCAGAGCTGCGGACGCGTCCGCATTTTCTCCCTAAGGTGGTATCAGCGTTTCACCTGAACCAGCCTATTGTAGTGCCTGCGGCTACAGACGACTTGAAGGACTCCAAGTTGTTGGACGTTGTCAGAGCCTTAAAAATATACATTTAAAGGACGGCTGGAGTCAGAAAATCTGACTCGCTGTTTATACTGTATGCACCCAACAAGTTGGGTGCACCTGCTTCTAAGCAGTCGATTGCTCGTTGGATTTGTAACAAAATTCAACTTGTACATTCTGTGGCAGGCCTGCCACAGCCTAAATCTGTTAAGGCCCATTCCGCAAGGAAGGTGGGCTCATCTTGGGCGGCTGCCCGAGGGGTCTCGGCATTACAACTCTGCCGAGCAGCTACGTGGTCAGGGGAGAACACGTTTGTAAATTTTTACAAATTTGATACCCTGGCAAAGGAGGACCTGGAGTTCTCTCATTCGGTGCTGCAGAGTCATCCGCACTCTCCCGCCCGTTTGGGAGCTTTGGTATAATCCCCATGGTCCTTTCAGGAACCCCAGCATCCACTTAGGACGATAGAGAAAATAAGAATTTACTTACCGATAATTCTATTTCTCGGAGTCCGTAGTGGATGCTGGGCGCCCATCCCAAGTGCGGATTATCTGCAATACTTGTACATAGTTATTGTTAACTAATTCGGGTTATTGTTTAGGAAGCCATCTTTCAGAGGCTCCTCTGTTATCATACTGTTAACTGGGTTTAGATCACAAGTTGTACGGTGTGATTGGTGTGGCTGGTATGAGTCTTACCCGGGATTCAAAATCCTCCCTTATTGTGTACGCTCGTCCGGGCACAGTACCTAACTGGAGTCTGGAGGAGGGTCATAGGGGGAGGAGCCAGTACACACCACCTGACCTGTAAAAGCTTTACTTTTGTGCCCTGTCTCCTGCGGAGCCGCTATTCCCCATGGTCCTTTCAGGAACCCCAGCATCCACTACGGACTCCGAGAAATAGAATTATCGGTAAGTAAATTCTTATTATTTGTTAGGTTTTTTTATTTTCAGGGAGCCTGCTGGCAACAGACTCCCTGCATCGAGGGACTGAGGGGAAAGAAGCAGACCTACTTCTGTGAGTTTCAAGGCTCTGCTTCTTAGGCTACTGGATACCATTAGCTCCAGAGGGATTGGTACGCATGTCTCACCCTCGCCGTCCGTCCCAGAGCTGCGCCGCCGTCCCCCTCGCAGAGCCGGAAGATAGAAGCCGGGTGAGTATGAGAAGAAAAATAAGAATTTACTCACCGGTAATTCTATTTCTCGTAGTCCGTAGTGGATGCTGGGAACTCCGTAAGGACCATGGGGAATAGCGGGCTCCGAAGGAGACTGGGCACATCTAAGAAAGAATTAGGACTACCTGGTGTGCACTGGCTCCTCCCTCTATGCCCCTCCTCCAGACCTCAGTTAGGAAACTGTGCCCGGAAGAGCTGACACAATAAGGAAAGGATTTGGAATCCCGGGTAAGACTCATACCAGCCACACCAATCACACCGTACAACTCGTGATACTATACCCAGTTAACAGTATGAATAACAACTGAGCCTCTCAACAGATGGCTCCAAACAATAACCCTTTAGTTAAGCAATAACTATACACAGGTATTGCAGACAATCCGCACTTGGGATGGGCGCCCAGCATCCACTACGGACTACGAGAAATAGAATTACCGGTGAGTAAATTCTTATTTTCTCTGACGTCCTAGTGGATGCTGGGAACTCCGTAAGGACCATGGGGATTATACCAAAGCTCCCAAACGGGCGGGAGAGTGCGGATGACTCTGCAGCACCGAATGAGCAAACTCAAGGTCCTCCTCAGCCAGGGTATCAAACTTGTAGAATTTTGCAAATGTGTTTGAACCCGACCAAGTAGCAGCTCGGCAAAGTTGTAAAGCCGAGACCCCTCGGGCAGCCACCCAAGAAGAGCCCATTTTCCTCGTGGAATGGGCTTTTACAGATTTAGGATGCGGCAGTCCAGCCGCAGAATGTGCAAGTTGAATCGTGCTACAGATCCAGCGAGCAATAGTCTGTTTTGAAGCAGGAGCACCCAGCTTGTTGGGTGCATACAGGATAAATAGCGAGTCAGTCTTCCTGACTCTAGCCGTCCTGGAAACATAGATTTCCAGGGCCCGGACTACGTCCAGCAACTTGGAATCCTCCAAGTCCCTAGTAGCCGCAGGCACCACAATAGGTTGGTTCAAATGAAACGCTGATACCACCTTAGGCAGAAATTGGAGACGAGTCCTCAATTCCGCCCTATCCATATGGAAAATCAGATAAGGGCTTTTACAAGACAAAGCCGCCAATTTTGACACACGCCTGGCCGAAGCCAAGGCCAACAGAATGACCACTTTTCACGTGAGATATTTTAGCTCCACGGTTTTAAGTGGCTCAAACCAATGCTACTTTAGGAAATCCAACACCACGTTGAGATCCCAAGGTGCCACTGGAGGCACAAAAGGGGGCTGAATATGCAGCACTCCCTTAACAAAAGTCTGAACTTCAGGCAGTGAAGCCAGTTCTTTTTGGAAGAAAATCGACAGAGCCGAAATCTGGACCTTAATGGAACCCAATTTGAGGCCCATAGTCACCCCTGACTGTAGGAAGTGCAGAAAACGACCCAGCTGAAATTCCTCCGTTGGGGCCTTCCTGGCCTCACACCACGCAACATATTTTCGCCATATGCGGTGATAATGTATTGCGGTCACATCCTTCCTAGCTTTAATCAGCGTAGGGATGACTTCCTCCCGAATGCCCTTTTCCTTCAGGATCCGGTGTTCAACCGCCATGCCGTCAAACGCAGTCGCGGTAAGTCTTGGAACAGACAGGGCCCCTGTTGCCGCAGGTCCTGTCTGAGCGGCAGAGGCCATGGGTCCTCTGAGATCATTTCTTGAAGTTCTGGGTACCAAGCTCTTCTTGGCCAATCCGGAACAATGATTATAGTTCTTACTCTTCTCCTTCTTATTCTCCTCAGTACCTTGGGTATGAGAGGGAGAGGAGGGAACACATAAACCGACTGGTACACCCACGGTGTCACTAGAGCGTCCACAGCTATCGCCTGAGGGTCCCTTGACCTGGCGCAATATCTTTTTAGCATTTTATTGAGGCGGGTCGCCATCATGTCCACCTGTGGTCGTTCCCACCGGTGTACAACCAGCTTGAAGACTTCTGGATGAAGTCCCCACTCTCCCGGGTGGAGGTTGTGTCTGCTGAGGAAGTCTGCTTCCCAGTTTTCCACTCCCGGAATGAACACTGCTGACAGTGCTATCACGTGATTCTCCGCCCATCGAAGAATCCTTGTGGCTTCTGCCATGGCCATCCTGCTTCTTGTGCCACCCTGTCGATTTACATGGGCGACAGCCGTGATGTTGTCTGACTGAATCAGCACCGGTTGTTTTTGAAGCAGGGATTCTGTTTTACTCAGGGCATTGTAAATGACCCGTAGTTCCAGAATATTTATATGCAAGGAAGTTTTTGTCCTTGGACGTTTTCTTCCCTGAGTGACTGCCCCCCACCCTCGGAGGCTTGCATTCGTGGTCACCAGGACCCAGTCCTGTATGCCGCATCTGCGGCCTTCACGAAGATGAGCACTCTGCAGCCACCACAGCAGAGACACCCTGGCCCTTGGTGACAGGGTGATCCACCGATGCATCTGAAGATGCGATTCGGACCACTTGTCCAATAGATCCCACTGGAAGATCCTCGCATGGAACCTGCCAAGGGGAAACGCTTCGTAAGAGCTACCATCTTTCCCAGGATTCGCGTGCAGTGATGCACCGACACCTGTTTTGGTTGCAGGAGGTCCCTGACCAGAGATGATAATTCCTGGTCCTTCTCCTCCGGGAGAAAAACCTTCTTCTGTTGTCCAGAGTCATACCCAGGAACAGCAGACGCGTCGCGGGAATCAGCTGCGACTTTAGGATATTCAGGATCCAGCCGTGCTGATGCAGCACTTCCTGAGATAGTGCTACGCTGACTAGCAACTGCTCCTTGGACCTCGCCTTTATCAGGAGATCGTCCAAGTACGGGATAATTATAACTCCCTTCTTTCTAAGGAGTATCATCATTTTGGACATTACCTTGGTAAATACCCTCGGTGCCGTGGACAGACCAAACGGCAACGTCTGGCATTGGTAATGACAGTCCTGTATCACAAACCTGAGGTACTCCTGGTGAGGTGGGTACATGGGGACACCCTCTTCCAGGCTTGTATAACCGCCCTGAGCGATTCCATCTTGAACTTGAACTTCCTTATAGAAGTGTTCAAGAATTTTAAATTTAGGATGGGTCTCACCGAACCATCTGGTTTCGGTACCACAACATTGTGGAATAGTAACCCCGCCCCTATTGAAGGGGGGGGGGGGGGGGGTACCTTGATTATCACCTGCTGGAAGTACAGCTTGTGAATAGCGTCCAGTACTACCTCCCTTTCTTTGGGAGCAGCCGGCAAGGCAGATTTGAGGTAACGGCGAGGGGGAGTGGCCTCTAACTCCAGCTTGTATCCCTGAGATACCACTTGTAGAACCCAGGGATCTACCTGTGAGCGGACCCACTGGTCGCTGAAGTTCCGGAGACGGGCCCCCACCGCACCTGGCTCTGCCTGTGGAGCCCCAGCGTCATGCGGTGGACTTTAGAGGAAGCGGGGGAGGATTTTGGTTCCAGGGTACTGGCTGTCTGGTGCAGCTTTTTCCCTCTTCCCCTGCCTCTGGGCAGAAAGGAAGCGCCTCTGACCCGCTTGCTTTTTTGTGGTCGAAAGGACTGTACCTGATAATACGGTGCTTTCTTAGGCTGTGAGGAAACCTGAGGTAAAAATGTCGACTTCCCAGCTGTTGCTGTGGATACTAGGTCCGAGAGACCCTCCCCAAACAATTCCTCACTCTTATAAGGCAAAACTTCCATGTGCCTTTTAGAATCAGCATCACCTGTCCACTGCCGAGTCCATAATACTCTTCTGGCAGAAATGGACATTGCATTAATTTTAGATGCCAGCCGGCAAATATCCCTCTGTGCATCTCTCATATATAAGACCACGTCTTTAAAATGCTCTATGGTTAGCAAAATAGTATCCCTGTCTAGTATTATCTGACAGGGTATCGGACCAAGCTGCTGCAGCACTACACACTGAAGCAATTGCAGGTCTCAGTATAATACCTGAGTGTGTATATACAGACTTCAGGATAGCTTCCTGCTTTTTATCAGCAGGCTCCTTTAAGGCGGCCGTATCCTGAGACGGCAGTGCCACCTTTTTTGCCAAGCGTGTGAGCGCCTTCTCCACCCTAGGGGACGTCTCCCAACGTAACCTGTCCTTTGGCGGGACAGGGTACGCCATCAGTAATTTTTTAGAAATTACTATTTTCTCATCGGGGGAACCCCACGCTTCTTCACACACTTTATTCAATTCATCTGATGGGGGAAGAACCACTGGATGCTTTTTCTCCCCAACTATAATACCCTTTTTTGTGGTAACTGGGTTAATGTCAGAAATGTGCAACACATTTTTCATTGCCGTAATCATACAACGGATGGCCCTTGTGGATTTTACAATTGTCTCATCGTCGTCTACACTGGAGTCAGACTCCGTGTCGACATCTGTGTCTGCCATCTGAGGTAGCGGGCGTTTTTGAGCCCCTGATGGCTTTTGAGACGCCTGGGCAGGCACGAGCTGAGAAGCCGGCTGTCCCACTGCTGTACGTCCTCTAGCCTTTTATGTAAAGGAGTTGACACTGTCGGTTAATACCTTCCACATATCCACCCACTCTGGTGTCGACCCCGCAGGGGGTGACATCACACTTATCGGCACCTGCTCCGCCTCCATATAATCTTCCTCATCAATCATGTCGACACAGCCGTACCGACACACGCACACACACAGGGAATGCTCTGACTGAGGACAGGACCCCACAAAGTCCTTTGGGGAGACAGAGAGAGAGTATGTCAGCACACACCAGAGCGCTATATAATGCAGGGATTCACACTACACACAGTGATTTTTCCCCTATAGCTGCTATAAATATACAGTTTGCGCCTATATTTAGTGCCCCCCCTCTCTTTTTCACCCTATTGAGCCTGGAAACTGCAGTGTTTTATGCCAATATACGGTACTCTTATTGCAGCCCAGGGCGCCCCCCCCCCCCAGCGCCCTGCACCCATCAGTGACCGGAGTGTGTGGTGTGCATGGGGAGCAATGGTGCACAGCTGCAGTGCTGTGCGCTACCTTAATGAAGACCGGAGTCTTCAGCCGCCGATTTCCTGGACGTTCTTCTTGCTTCTGGCTCTGCAAGGGGGGCGGCGGCGCGGCTCCGGGACCGGACGACCGAGGCCGGGCCTGTGTTCGATCCCTCTGGAGCTAATGGTGTCCAGTAGCCTAGAAGCCCAAGCTAGCTGCAAGCAGGTAGGTTCGCTTCTCTCCCCTAAGTCCCACGTAGCAGTGAGTCTGTTGCCAGCAGATCTCACTGAAAATAAAAAACCTAAATATATACTTTCTTTTCTAGGAGCTCAGGAGATCCCCTAGTGTGCAACCAGCTCGGCCGGGCACAGAATTCTAACTGAGGTCTGGAGGAGGGGCATAGAGGGAGGAGCCAGTGCACACCAGGTAGTCCTAATTCTTTCTTAGATGTGCCCAGTCTCCTTCGGAGCCCGCTATTCCCCATGGTCCTTACGGAGTTCCCAGCATCCACTAGGACGTCAGAGAAAGAAGACTTCAGAGGCGGCAGAAGACTTCATGATCTTCACTGAGGTAACGCACAGCACTGCAGCTGTGCGCCATTGCTCCCATACACCTCACACACGGCAGTCACTGTAAGGGTGCAGGGCGCAGGGGGGGCACCCTGGGCAGCATATAGACCTCTTTTGGCAAAAATAAGTATATGTACAGCTGAGCACTGTACATATATAAGAGCCCCCGCCAAATCTTGAGATTTTCAGCGGGACAGAAGCCCGCCGCCGAGGGGGCGGAGCTTCTCCCTCAGCACTCACAGCGCCATTTTTTCTCCACAGCACCGCTGAGAGGAAGCTCCCTGGACTCTCCCCTGCTTATACCACGGTAGACAGAGGGTTTTAAAGAGGAGGAGGGGGGGGCACAAAATTGGCGCATATTGTATATGTAAACAGCGCTATCTGGGTAAACATAATATTATTGTGTTTTTGTCCTGGGTCATACAGCGCTGGGGTGTGCGCTGGCATACTCTCTCTCTCTGTCTCTCCAAAGGGCCTGGTGAGGAAACTGTCTTCAGATAAGAGGTTCCCTGTGTGTGTGGTGTGTCGGTACGCGTGTGTCGACATGTCTGAGGTAGAAGGCTCACCTAGAGAGGAGGGGGAGCGTATGAATGTGAGGTCTCCGTCGGCGGTGCCGACACCTGACTGGGTGGATATGTGGAATGTTTTAAGTGCTAGTGTGAACTTATTCCACAAGAGATTAGACAAAGCTGAGGCTAAGGAACAGTCAGGGAGTGAACCCGTGTCTGTCCCTATGTCGCCGGGACCTTCAGGGTCTCAGAAGCGCCCACTATCCCAAATAGCAGACACTGATACCGACACGGATTCGGACTCCAGTGTCGACTACGATGATGTAAAGTTACAGCCGAAAGTGGCTAAATGTATTCGATATATGATTATTGCAATAAAAGAAGTGTTGCATATCACAGAGGAACCCCCTGTCCCTGACACAAGGGTACACATGTATAAGGGAAAAAAGCCCGAGGTAACTTTTCCCTCCTCACATGAGTTGAACGAATTATGTGAAAAAGCTTGGGAATCTCCAGACAAAAAACTGCAGATTCCCAAAAGGATTTTTATGGCGTATCCTTTCCCGCCAACGGACAGGGTACGGTGGGAATCATCCCCTAAGGTGGACAAAGCGTTGACACGCTTGTCAAAAAAGATAGCGCTGCCATCACAAGTTACGGCTACCCTCAAGGATCCTGCAGACCGCAAGCAGGAGATTACCTTGAAATCCATTTACACACATTCTGGTACATTACTCAGACCGGCAATTGCGTCGGCCTGGGTTTGTAGCTCGGTTGCAGCATGGACAGATTCCTTATCGGCAGAGATTGAAACCCTAGAAAAAGATACCATTTTGTTGACCCTAGGCAATAGAAATTGTTTCTTAGGTATACAAGCTGGAATTCGAAGAGGTGCCTCCTCACCGGTTTTTCAAATCGGCTCTACCGACTTCTCCCCTGGAAAGGGAGATAGTGTTAAATGCTATTCACAAATTGTGTCTTCAACAAGTGGTGGTCGAAGTTCCCCTACTTCAGAGAGGGAAGGGATACTACTCCACCCTGTTTGTAGTTCCGAAAAATGGTAGTCCTGGGAAAAATGGTGGCAACATACGAGGCCATTCCCTTCGGCAGGTTCCATGCAAGGACTTTCCAATGGGACCTATTGGACAAGTGGTCCGGATCACATCTACAAATTCATCAGCGGATCACCCTGTCCCCCAGGGCCAGGGTATCTCTCCTGTGGTGGCTGCAGAATGCTCACCTTTTGGAAGGACGCAGGTTCGGCATTCAGGATTGGATCCTGGTGACCACGGACGCGAGCCTCAGAGGGTGGGGAGCAGTCACAAGGGGAAGAAACTTCCAAGTACTCTGGACAAGTCAAGAGACTTGTCTTCACATCAACATCCTGGAACTGAGGGCCATATACAACGCCCTATGTCAGGCGGAGAGCATATAAAGGATGCTGTCTTATATATGAGGGATGCTCAAAGAGACATTAGTTTACTGGGTTCCAGAAGAAACGCTATGTCAATCTCTGCTAGACGAGTCCTCTGGACCCGGCAGTGGACAGGTGATGCTGATTCAAAAAGACATATGGAGGTTTTACATTACAAGGGGGAGGAATTGTTTGGGAAAGGTCTCTCGGACCTGGTCTCCACAGCTACGGCAGGTAAATCGAATTTTTTGCCTTATGTTCCCTCACAACCTAAGAAAGCGCCACATTATCAAATGCAGTCCTTTCGTTCAAATAAAAGCAAAAGAGTGCGTGGATCGTCCTTTCTTGCCAGAGATAAGGGCAGAGGTAAAAAGCTGCACAGCACAGCTAGTTCCCAGGAACAGAAATCCTCCCCGGCCTCTGCAAAATCCACCGCATGACGCTGGGCCTCCGCTAGGGGAGTCCGCCCCAGTGGGGGCACGTCTTCGACTTTTCAGCCACATCTGGGTTCACTCACAGGTGGATCCCTGGGCAATAGAAATTGTTTCTCAGGTATACAAGCTGGAATTCGAAGAGGTGCCTCCTCGCCGGTTTTTCAAATCGGCTCTACTGACTTCTCCCCTGGAAAGGGAGATAGTGTTAAATGCTATTCACAAATTGTGTCTTCAACAAGTGGTGGTCGAAGTTCCCCTACTTCAGAGAGGGAAGGGATACTACTCCACCCTGTTTGTAGTTCCGAAACCGGACGGTTCGGTCAAACCCATATTGAATTTAAAATCCCTGAACCTATACTTAAAACGGTTCAAGTTCAAAATGGAATCGCTCAGAGCGGTCATCGCCAGCCTGGAAGGGGGGGGGGGGTTATGGTATCCCTGGACATGAAGGATGCATACCTTCATGTTCCCATATATCCACCTCATCAGGCGTACCTGAGATTTGCGGTACAGGATTGTCATTACCAATTTCAGACGTTGCCGTTTGGGCTTTCCACGGCCCCGAGGATTTTCACAAAGGTAATGGCGGAAATGATGGTGCTCCTGCGCAAGCAGGGTGTCACAATTATCCCGTACTTGGACGATCTCCTCATAAAAGCGAGATCACGAGAGAAGTTACTGAACAGTGTGTCACTTTCAGTGAAGGTGTTACAGCAACACGGCTGGATTCTCAATATCCCGAAGTCGCAGCTGGTTCCTACGACTCGTCTGAGCTTCGTGGGCATGGTTCTGGACACAGACCAGAAAAAGGTTTTTCTCCCGATAGAAAAGGCTCAGGAACTCATGATTCTAGTCAAGAACCTGTTGAAGCCAAAACAAGTGTCTGTGCATCATTGCACTCAAGTCCTGGGAAAAATGGTGGCAACATACGAGGCCATTCCCTTCGGCAGGTTCCATGCAAGGACTTTCCAATGGGACCTATTGGACAAGTGGTCCGGATCACATCTACAAATTCATCAGCGGATCACCCTGTCCCCCAGGGCCAGGGTATCTCTCCTGTGGTGGCAGCAGAGGGCTCACCTTTTGGAAGGACGCAGGTTCGGCATTCAGGATTGGATCCTGGTGACCACGGACGCGAGCCTCAGAGGGTGGGGAGCATTCACAAGGGGAAGAAACTTCCAAGGACTCTGGACAAGTCAAGAGACTTGTCTTCACATCAACATCCTGGAACTGAGGGCCATATACAACGCCCTACGTCAGGTGGAGAACTTACTTCGCGACCAACCAGTTCTGATCCAGTCAGACAATATCACCGCCATGTAAACCGCCAAGGTGGCACAAGGAGCAGGGTGGCAATGGCGGAAGCCACCAAGATTCTTCGCTGGGCGGAAAATCATGTACGTGCACTGTCAGCTGTGTTCATTCCGGGAGTGGACAACTGGGAAGCAGACTTCCTCAGCACCTCAGGCAGTAGCAGTAGACGCCTTGGTGACACCGTGGGTGTTCCAGTCGGTTTATGTGTTTCCTCCTCTTCCTCTCATACCCAAGGTATTGAGAATAATAAGAAAAAGAGGAGTGAGAACAATTCTCATTGTTCCAGATTGGCCAAGAAGGACCTGGTATCCGGATCTGCTGGAAATCCTCACAGAAGATCCGTGGCCTCTTCCTCTACGACAGGACCTGTTACAACAGGGGCCATGTCTGTTCCAAGACTTACCGCGGCTGCGTTTGACGGCATGGCGGTTGAACGCCGGATCCTAGCGGAAAAAGGAATTCCGGATGAGATCATTCCTACGCTGATAAAGGCTAGGAAGGACGTGACATCTAAACATTATCACCGAATATGGCGTAAATATGTTTCTTGGTGTGAGGCCAGGAATGCTCCTACGGAAGAATTCCATCTAGGCCGTTTTCTTCACTTTCTACAAACTGGAGTGAATTTGGGCCTAAAATTAGGCGCCATTAAAGTTCAGATTTCGGCTTTATCCATTTTCTTTCAAAAGAAATTGGCCTCTTTACCTGAAGTACAGACTTTTGTGAAGGGAGTACTGCATATTCAGCCTCCTTTTGTACCTCCGGTGGCGCCTTGGGACCTTAACGTGGTGTTAAGTTTCCTTAAGTCACATTGGTTTGAACCACTTAAAACAGTGGAGTTTAAATATCTCACTTGGAAGGTGGTCATGTTGTTAGCCTTGGCTTCGGCTAGGCGAGTTTCGGAATTGGCGGCTTTATCACATAAAAGCCCCTATCTGGTTTTCCATATGGATAGAGCGGAATTGTGTACCCGTCCTCAATTCCTACCTAAGGTGGTCTCATCCTTTCATATGAACCAACCTATTGTCGTGCCTGTGGCTACACGTGACTTGGAGGATTCCGAGTCCCTGGATGTGGTCAGGGCTTTGAAAATTTACGTGGCCAGAACGGCTAGGATCAGAAAAACAGAAGCACTGTTTGTCCTGTATGCAGCCAACAAGGTTGGCGGCCCTGCTTCAAAGCAGACTATTGCTCGCTGGATCTGTAACACGATTCAGCAGGCGCATTCTACGGCAGGATTGCCGTTACCAAAATCGGTTAAGGCCCATTCCACTAGGAAGGTGGGCTCGTCTTGGGCGGCTGCCCGAGGGGTCTCGGCACTACAGCTGTGCCAAGCTGCTACTTGGTCGGGGTCAAACACCTTTGCAAAGTTCTATAAGTTTGATACCCTGGCTGAGGAGGACCTCCTGTTTGCTCAATCGGTGCTGCAGAGTCATCCGCACTCTCCCACACGTTTGGGAGCTTTGGTATAATCCCCATGGTCCTTACAGAGTCCCCAGGATCCTCTAGGACGTTAGAGAAAATAAGATTTTAAACCTACCGGTAAATCTTTTTCTCATAGTCCGTAGAGGATGCTGGGCGCCAGTCCCAAGTGCGGACTACTTCTGCGAGACTTGTATATAGTTTTGCTTACATAAGGGTTATGTTATAGTTCCATCAGGTTGGACTGATGCTACGTTATTTTTTCATACTGTTAACTGTTTACTTGATACACAAGTTATACGGTGTGATTGGTGTGGCTGGTATGAATCTTGCCCTTGGATTAACAAAAATCCTTTCCTCGTACTGTCCATCTCCTCTGGGCACAGTTTCTCTAACTGAGGTCTAGAGGAGGGGCATAGAGGGAGGAGCCAGTGCACACCCAGACCTAAAGTCTTTCTTAAAGTGCCCATGTCTCCTGCTGAGCCCGTCTATCCCCATGGTCCTTACGGAGTCCCCAGCATCCTCTACGGACTACGAGAAAAAGATTTACCGGTAGGTTTAAAATCTTATTTTTTCCTCAAATAAAATAGTTTGGGGCCTAATTCACTATGAATCGCTATTGAGGCTGAAAAAGTGTTTTTCACAAACTTTAAGTACTACAAATTGCACGTGAAGAGCTGCCCAAAAAGGGTAAAAGACATCCACCGATGTGACACAAATCTGCGTATGCATTATCAGAACTGCAATCCATACACAAAAACCGAGTGCAATTGACAGTTGCTGCTGACCTATGTCTACTCAGAATATTGCAAAATTGCAGTCAATGTTAGTCATCACAGCAGATGACGTCAGATACCCCCCCTGAAAACAGCCATGAGACGCATGCGTTTTCCTAACCACTCCCCACAAATGCCATTTTGCCATCCACGAGCGGTCACTTTATATCAATCAAATTGCGATCACTTTTCCCTTAGGCTGCAAACTTAGGCAGAGCAATCGCATTTTGCCCTTCACGCACAATCTGCAGTGCATGCGTTCTCACGTTTGCAAAGGATAGTGAAGCAGGCCCTTTGTTCACAGCCACATAGGGGTGCATCCATAATAAATATACAATCTCGGAATTACATACCTCTCAACATGCTTGCAGGGTAATAGGGACAGCAGCGCGGCGGAGCCACGTCCGTTTTTTTAAAAGGGGGTGTGACTTGTTGAAAAAGGGCGTGGCTTTGTTGGAGTGCCGCGCTCGTGAGCCACACACCCCGTTTTCGTCACTGAGGGGGCATGCCCAGCGCTCTCTGAGCTGCTGGCATGCCCCCTCTCGCTCTGTCACCTGTGAATAGAAGCAGTGCGCAAGCGCACAGCATCTATTTACCGCTGTTCTGCTAAGCAGGAAGGGCGTGCCTATCTCCACCCAGGGGCATGTCTATCACTATTTTACATTCTCTTAGTAAAATCACATGGCTTAATTTAATTTCTCCCTAGTTCTTAATAATAAAGTAGATCCAAAACACCCCAGAGATATAAAATGAAACATAGTGGTGCGACCACCTGCCGGTACTAACTGTCCGCTACGGCATAACCCTGAGTCCTAGCTGCCGCTGCATCCTATCACTGCTTACACTTCCCCAACCTATAATATACCTTACCCAGTGGTGGAATTAGAGAGTGGGGTGTCTAGGTGCATATGCATCCCCCCCCCTCCAACACACACACACACACCTCATCCCTTGCACCCCCAGTACCTACACCCTTATTTTGAGTGGGCCACTCTGAAAGGTACGGGAGATTTAGGGGGCCGAACATTTGAGTTTTAATATAAGACAAGTAACATTTAAAATGTACACGTGCCATCATAGCCACTTTCTATGCCATCAGTCCCCTCCTTCGCAGAACACCAGCATTTGTCACACATGTCCCCATGCTCACCAGCTACTGAAAGTAGTGCCCCTTATTCACATTACGCCACATGGTACGAGCCGAAATTCACATTATGCCATACAGTATGAGCTCGCACACAGATTCACCAACACCCGGCCACTGCTGCTCAGTCCACTTCTCGGCAGCTGCCGTCCAGCTGAGGACGCTGAAAATGAAGACCGCAGAGCCATGTCGGGTCCTGACTGTGCCTGCCGGCTACAGTCCACTACTGAGATCAATCATAGCAGCATGGGAAGGGCTGACAGCAGCGGCCTCATCCATGCAGCTGTAATAAAATAAAAATATAAATAAAAATCAACTGAACGAACTGGGGGCACGTGCCTGAATCTGCCACCATCTTCAGCACACACAGCATAGATTATATTATGCACAGACACCCCCTCCCCATAGCACACCCATACTATATTACATTATACACAGCCCTCCCTTCCCATAGCACACCCATACTATATTACCTTATTCACAGCACAGCCCTCCCCCATAGCACATCCATAGTATATTATGATATATCCAGCCCCCTCCCCCAAAGCACACCCAAACCCATAGTATTTTACATTAAACACAAGCTCCCCTCCCCCATAGCACACCCATGCTACATTATACACAACCCCCTCCCCCATAGCACACCCATACTGTACTACATTATACACAGCCCCCCCAGCACATCCATAGGATATTACAATATACACAGCCCTCCCACTACCATAATATATTACATTGTACAGAAGCCCCCCCCTCCCCCATAGCACACCCATACTGTACTACATTATACACTGCCCCCCCAGCACATCCATAGGATATTATAATATACACAGCCCTCCCACTCCCATAATATATTACATTGTACAGAAGCCCCCCCCTCCCCATAGCACACCCATGCTATATTATACACACCCCTGAACATTAGGGGGTGCCTGTGCGCACCAGGCACCCCCCCTGCGCACGCCTATCCCCCCCCCCCCCCCCCCCACCGTGGGACACTGCGGCCCGCGGGTGGGAAAGCGGGACAGTCCGCGAAAATCGGGGTAGTTGGGAGGTATGGAATTACTGTAAGTGCAGCATATGCACACACTAGATCACAGGCCCCTCCGTCATAGCTGCGCCAATAAACACATCTTTGCCTATGTAGATATGGATTGATTTTGCTCTTACACCTACTTGCACTTAGAAGTCAATATAAAAGAATTCAAGGGCCAAATAGGCCTGAAGAATAAATAAGCGTCCCGGTTTTTTCAGGAGGGAAGCCTGGGGCTAGGAATTTGGGGAAGGGGGGAGGGGAGGGTAGAGCAGAGAAATTCCTAAGCACATCCTGTAGGACAAGTGGTAGGAGAGTTACCTGTGAGGTACAAAAGATCAGGAAAGGCAGGCAGGCTTCCTCTTCCATGCTGGACAAGGATCCAAGAAGGCACCTCAGCTCCGGGATCCAAGGAAGGTTTAAGTACCATTTTGCTTATTATTATCCATCCCCCCCCCCCCCCTTTAGTCTACCTTTCACAGCACCCTCGGTCATCTGCAGGCCCAGCATTCCCACACACTCCGTCTTATTAACAGCAGCGGCTAATCCCCACTATGCCCAGGCCTCATAGGTTTGCTTCCCCCCCCCCCCCGGCGGCTCATACAGGCGGACACAGGGCCGTCCACGCCAGCGCGCAGCTCTGCTCCCCCTCGCGGGCTCCGGCCTGCGTCGGCGGGACCAGGGCACGGATCCCCCCTCCACACTTAGCTAGCGCGCGGCGGGCCGGAGCCAGGCTCCGGAGTGCAAGGCCAAAGTCCGCCGGATGCCGCGGCCCGCCTCCCCCCGGCGCCGGGAGATCGCGTCACGCCCGGCGCCGGCCAGCTGCAGCCGAATACCGCGGCCCCCTCCCGCCTAGTGCCCGGCGATCGCCCCACACCCGGCGCAGCCCAGCAGCAACTGCATACCATAGCTCCGGCCGGGCTGGCCCCCCCGCCGGAGCCCGTGCATCCGCTCCTCACGCCGCCCAGCACAGCGCAACCCAGCCAAACTTTCCCCCCGCAGCTTACACGAGGCACCCCCCACACACACACGCAGGCAGCACAGGCTGTGTTTACACAGCCAGCAGGCACAGCAGCAACGCAAGTAGGATGGGGGCAGCAGCTTGCAGCGCCCCCCCCCCCCTGGTGGCAGGCAGGGCAGCACCTCCCCACAGCCCATTATCCGCAGTGGGCAAGCTGCTGGCCCACCGCAGCCCACTCCACCTGGTATCAGCCCCCGCCATAATCACCAGGCTGCGCGGGCACTAACCAGTACCAATACCCATATCAGTTCGGCAGCCAGCCTAGCCCAACCCCCCTCCAGCCAAGCGTACTGCCCACTCCCTTAGAGCTCGGTCCGCAGCCATACCAAGGTCAGGCAGTAAAGGCGGGGGTCGGCGGAGTTTCCGGGTCAGAAGTCCTCCAGCAAAACTGAGAAACGCAAGCCCTCCCCCTGCGGCCTGCGCAGCAGCAGCAACCCCCCGAGGAACAGCCTCGGTCGCAAACGGCGGATACTTTACATGTTCCCTCTGCAAGATTACAGGTCACACGCAGCGAAGGATATGGCCAACAGGAGGAAGGGACATCGTCGGATCAAGTCGCGGCGGGCGCACCGCACGACGGGGGACAGAAGGTAACGGCGGAGATGGTCAGCCAGGCACCCTCGTCTTCAGGAACAGGTGAGCAAAAATCCTCCTCCAGCAGCAGCGCTTCATACACAGACTCTAGCGACTCATCTAGCTCGGCAGAAAGGCGCCGGCAGTTCAGAAAATATTTTAAGCGCAAGCGTAGCAGCAAGAAGAGTAGCAAAGACGCAGGGAAGAAAGGGGTTGCAGGGCCAGAATCTCAAGAAAACATGGTTCATTGCGCCAATACAGCGATATTGAGGGGCATTAGGCCAAAAATAAAGGATCGCATACGCAAGGGGAAGTTCGTGGACGTCTTCGCAATGACGGTGTCAGGATTCTGTAACTTTGTCTGTCCCCGGAGGGGGCACTAGTGGGTCAGTGGAGGAGTGATAGAAGAAACGGGGAAACTGACGAAAAGTTCTGCGCATGTGCGCTTGATATTTATTATCACACAGGGATAACGGATGACAGAAACAATGAATAATAACTTAATCCGATAAATTAATATTTCAAAAGTCACTGGTAACAAATGAGCAATGAAGATGAACTTGTAACTTGATATAAATGATAAGGCAATAATGAAATCAGATGCAGCAAATGAAACTCCGATATATAACAAATAGCAATCAAACCACACAGTCTCTGTAGAAGCACACGTCTTTAAGCCAAGCAAGGCCCTAGCAGGAGACAGTTCTAACACAGCAAGTTGTTTAGTGCTGAATGCAATGCACAATGCTAGATGCTGGTAATCAGGTGCACAGGCTGAGTAATGGTGTCACGATCCGGGTATCTGGACGCCATTTCTTACCCATCAGATGCCTCCCAAGGCTGGCTCAGCGCTCCAGGACCGGATCCCATCTGTTATCCTGATGTGTACATTCCTGTATCCTCTCCTGTCACTCTGGGACGCTGTCACAGTAAACGCCATATTACACCTGGCATGGCGTCTCCCGCGGCCTCCGCCGCCGTCCCTGAACTTCTGCATGCAGAGTGTCTGAGTGGCGATTACGTCAGCCGCGGCCTCCGCTGTGTCCGCGTGGTTGGATGTGCATCTGTCAGCCTGGCGCCTCCTGTCTCCGGTGGCCGGCGCCGCCATTACTGTTTTCATTACCACATGGATTACAAACCAAACTTCCCTCCAAGTGTCTGCATGGGCGCAGCCATCTTGGATTCTGTCAGCTGATCATTTCCACCAATCTGTTCTCAGTATTGATAATCTGCATAATTGCCTAGCCAATCCCTTCCTTGCTGCAGGTATAAATACACTGTGCCTGAGCAAGGAAGGCGTCAGTGCTTTGGTTGTCAAACCTAGTTCCTGTTTGTCTCTCTCCTGTGATTGTCTTCCAGGTTCCAGCTCCTGTCTCAAGACTTCCACCATAGAGACCCGCACCAGCATTCCACCTGCGGTGTAGCCTGACTCTCCAATTCATTGTGGATTCATCTGTTTCCAGCTACAACATTACCTGCTTCCAGCTCAGATTCCAGCAGAGTACAGCTTCCCTTAAAGGGCCGGTGTCCTTTCTACACTTTACCACTCTCCACCGGTATTATTATTTCTCCGCTCTCAAGTTCTACATTTCAGTTCATATTTCATCGCTCCCAAGTTCATTTATTATTTAACTGGTTCCAGCCAGTATCCACTCCGTGCTAACAACAGTCTGGTTCCAGCCAGTATCCACAGCAGCTGTTTTATCTTCAGCAACCCAGCTTTTCCTGGAACACCAGCTGGCACAATCCTGGGTTATCTCCATTGCTACAGTCGGGCCTGGTAAGGACTTTCCATCTAGAAGATCATAAGAACTATCTCACACTACCAGTGCCCTGTGGCTCCTGCCATCCTGTAGTACCCAGGAACTGTATTTATTCTTTGCTGACTTTTACGTTTTCTTTTACTGCTGCTGTGTTGCGGAGTTGTCATAATAAACATCATTGACTTTTATCCAAGTTGTCGTGGTCACGCCTTCGGGCAGTTATTATTCATGTTACTTACATGTCCAGGGGTCTGATACAACCTCCCAGGTTCCGGTACATCTCAGCCCCTACAACTGAGGCTGCCTCCCGTCAGCTCAGGCCCTCAGTTGTGACAGTAAGCACTGACCTAATGAATCCAGCCGGAGACCAGGATCAAGCGGCCAGGCCGATGCAAGAACTGGCAGCCCGACTAGAACATCAGGAGGCTGCACAGGGCCACATCATCCGCTGTCTCCAGGATCTCTCTACTCGGCTGGATGGGATTCAGACAACTCTCCGTGGATCAGGCGCGTCTGGTGCGTCAACCACAGTGACTCCAGCTATAACCCCACCCACCTTACCCATTTCTGCTCCACGTCTTCATCTTCCAACGCCAGCAAAATTTGACGGATCTCCAAGATTCTGCAGGGGATTTCTCAACCAGTGTGAGATTCAGTTTGAGCTACAACCTGGCAATTTTCCCAGTGACCGTACAAAAATTGCCTACATTATTTCTCTTCTCAGTGGCTCAGCCCTTGATTGGGCATCACCGTTATGGGAGAGGTCCGACACCCTGCTATCTTCCTACACTGCCTTCGTGTCAACATTCAGGCGCATCTTCGACGAGCCAGGCCGGGTAACCTCAGCTTCATCCGAGATTCTCCGTTTACGCCAGGGGTCACGTACTGTAGGACAATATCTGATACAGTTCCAGATCCTGGCATCCGAACTGGCATGGAACGATGAGGCCCTGTATGCTGCATTCTGGCATGGCTTATCTGAGCGTATTAAAGATGAGTTAGCTACCAGAGACTTACCTTCTAAGTTAGATGAGCTAATCTCACTCTGCACGAAAGTTGATTTACGTTTCAGAGAGAGAGCAACTGAGCGTGGAAGATCATCTGCTCCAAAATCCTCTGCTCCTCCTCCTCGTCAACTGTCACCATCTAAAGATGAGCCCATGCAACTTGGCCGTTCCCGTTTAACTCCTGCTGAGCGCCGAAGACGTCTCTCCGAGTTTCTCTGTCTCTATTGTGCAGCTCCGTCTCACACCATTAATGCCTGTCCCAAACGTCCGGGAAACTCCAAATCCTAGCTCGCCAAGGAGAGGGCCGGCTAGGAGTAATGATCTCCTCTCCATCTCCTCAAGATTGTAATCTCCCAGTCTCGCTTCAAGTTGCTCAACGTTATCGGAACGTCATTGCCCTCCTTGATTCCGGAGCAGCTGGGAACTTTATTACCGAAGCCTATGTTAAACGGTGGTCCCTACCCACCGAGAGACTTCCTTCGTCCATTTCTTTAACTGCCGTGGATGGCAGCAAAATTTTTGATGCAGTTATTTCTTTAAGGACTCTACCAGTTCGTCTGAGAGTGGGAGTTCTTCATTCCGAACTTATTTCTTTTTTAGTGATTCCAAGAGCCACACATCCTGTGGTCCTGGGCCTTCCATGGCTCCGTCTTCACAATCCTACAATTGATTGGACGACTACGCAAATCCTGGCATGGGGTTCCTCCTGTGCTGAAACATGTTTGTTTAAAGTATTGCCTGTCTGTTCTTCCTCCCCCAGGTCGTCTGATGTTCCACCTCCTCCATATCAAGATTTCACGGATGTGTTCAGTAAAGCTTCTGCTGATATCCTTCCTCCTCATAGAGAATGGGACTGTCCGATTGATCTCGTTCCAGGGAAGGTTCCACCTCGAGGCCGAACTTATCCGTTGTCTCTGCCTGAGACGCATTCTATGGAGGAATATATTAAAGAGAACCTAGCAAAGGGGTTCATTCGACCTTCTTCTTCTCCAGCCGGCGCAGGCTTCTTTTTTGTAAAAAAGAAAGATGGTGGTCTGCGGCCGTGCATCGACTACAGAGGTTTGAACGACATTACCATCAAGAACCTTTATCCTTTACCCCTGATTACTGAGCTCTTTGACAGAGTTAGTGGAGCTACCATCTTTACAAAGCTGGACTTGCGAGGTGCATACAATCTCATCCGGATCCGTGAGGGTGACGAGTGGAAGACCGCCTTTAACACCCGTGACGGACATTATGAGTACCTCGTCATGCCCTTCGGATTGAGCAATGCTCCAGCTGTCTTCCAGCATTTTGTCAATGAGATCTTCAGAGACATTTTATACCGTCATGTCGTGGTCTATCTAGACGATATCCTCATTTTTGCCAACGATTTAGAGGAACATCGTTTCAGGGTTAAAGAGGTTCTGTCCCGTCTCCGTGTCAATCATCTCTATTGCAAATTAGAAAAATGCGTCTTTGAAGTCAAGTCCATTCCGTTTCTAGGGTACATTGTGTCCGGTTCCGGACTAGAGATGGATCCTGAGAAACTACAAGCAATCCAAAATTGGCCGGTACCCTTAACCCTCAAAGGGGTCCAGAGGTTCTTAGGGTTCGCCAACTATTACCGAAAGTTTATACGAGACTTTTCCACCATTGTGGCGCCTATTACTGCTTTCACTAAGAAGGGTGCTAACCCGTCCAAGTGGTCTGAAGAAGCCATGCAAGCATTTCATCTTTTAAAACAAAGGTTCATCTCTGCGCCTGTTCTGAAACAGCCTGACATCGACTCTCCTTTCATCTTAGAGGTGGATGCCTCCTCCGTTGGAGTAGGAGCGGTGTTATCTCAGAGGGCTAAAGATGGCCATTTACACCCTTGCAGTTTCTTCTCCCGGAAGTTCTCCCCAGCTGAGCGCAACTATGCCATTGGCGACCAGGAGTTGCTAGCCATCAAGCTCGCTCTAGAAGAGTGGAGGTATCTGTTGGAGGGAGCTTCTCATTCAATCACCATACTTACAGACCACAAGAACCTTTTATACCTGAAGGGCGCACAATGTCTCAACCCTCGTCAGGCCAGATGGGCACTTTTCTTTTCCAGGTTCGACTTTAAACTCCAGTTCTGTCCGGGCTCTCAGAATCGCAAGGCCGATGCCCTTTCCCGCTCATGGGAGCAAGAAAATGAGTCCGAGTCTTCAGACAAGCATCCTATTATAAATCCGTTGGCATTCTCCACGGTAGGGATGGACTCTACGCCCCCATCAGGGAAAAGTTTTGTGAAGCCGATGCTAAGGAAGAAGCTCATGCATTGGGCCCATGCTTCCCGTTTTGCCGGACATACAGGTATCCAAAAAACCCTGGAGTTTATCTCTAGGTCCTATTGGTGGCCAACTCTGAAAAAGGACGTCTTGGAGTTTATTGCATCTTGCCCAAAGTGTGCCCAACATAAAGTATCCCGCCAGTCGCCTGCGGGGCAACTGGTTCCACTATCCGTTCCCCGTCGACCATGGACCCACTTGTCGATGGATTTCATTACAGACTTACCCATGTGCAACAAGTTCAATACCATCTGGGTGGTAGTTGACCGGTTCACCAAGATGGCACACTTCATTCCTCTCACCGGTCTTCCGTCAGCTTCCAAGTTGGCTCAAGTATTCATACAAGAGATCTTCCGACTCCACGGTCTTCCTGAAGAAATTATCTCAGATCGAGGAGTTCAATTCACAGCCAAATTCTGGCGAAGTTTATGTCAAGTCCTCCAAGTCAAGCTAAAGTTTTCCACGGCTTACCATCCTCAGACCAATGGTCAAACCGAGAGGGTGAATCAGGACTTGGAGGCCTTCCTCCGCATCTATGTGTCCTCCTCTCAAGATGACTGGGTTCAATTACTTCCCTGGGCCGAGTTCTGTCATAACAACCAGTATCATTCTTCATCTGCTTCAACACCATTCTTCACTAACTTTGGATTCCACCCTAAAGTCCCTGAGTTCCAACCGCTTCCAGCAACTTCTGTTCCCGCAGTGGATATCACCTTGCATCAGTTTGCCAATATCTGGAAGAGCGTACGATCAGCTCTGCTCAAGGCATCGTTCAGGTACAAGAAGTTTGCGGATAAGAAGCGTCGAGCAGTTCCTGCTCTCAAGGTGGGTGATCGGGTATGGTTATCCACGAAGAATTTGAGATTAAGAGTTCCCAGTATGAAGTTTGCACCTCGCTATATCGGTCCTTTCAAGATTGAACAAGTCATCAATCCTGTTGCTTACAGACTCCAGTTGCCTCCCTTCTTAAAAATACCCAGGACATTCCATGTTTCCCTGTTGAAACCGCTGATCTTGAATCGGTTTCATTCCTCACTTCCTCCAACTCCGAAAGTCCAAACTCAACGAGGCATTGAGTATGAAGTGGCCAAGATCCTGGACTCACGTCACCGTTACGGTCAACTACAATATCTTATTGACTGGAAGGGTTATGGTCCTGAGGAACGTTCATGGACCAATGTTTCTGATGTCCATGCTCCTGCCTTGGTCCGGAGATTCCATTCCAAGTTTCCTCAGAAGCCAAAGAAGTGTCCTGGGGCCACTCCTAAAGGGGGGGGGTGCTGTCACGATCCGGGTATCTGGACGCCATTTCTTACCCATCAGATGCCTCCTAAGGCTGGCTCAGCGCTCCAGGACCGGATCCCATCTGTTATCCTGATGTGTACATTCCTGTATCCTCTCCTGTCACTCTGGGACGCTGTCACAGTAAACGCCATATTACACCTGGCATGGCGTCTCCCACGGCCTCCGCCGCCGTCCCTGAACTTCTGCATGCAGAGTGTCTGAGTGGCGATTACGTCAGCCGCGGCCTCCGCTGTGTCCGCGTGGTTGGATGTGCATCTGTCAGCCTGGCGCCTCCTGTCTCCGGTGGCCGGCGCCGCCATTACTGTTTTCATTACCACATGGATTACAAACCAAACTTCCCTCCAAGTGTCTGCATGGGCGCAGCCATCTTGGATTCTGTCAGCTGATCATTTCCACCAATCTGTTCTCAGTATTGATAATCTGCATAATTGCCTAGCCAATCCCTTCCTTGCTGCAGGTATAAATACACTGTGCCTGAGCAAGGAAGGCGTCAGTGCTTTGGTTGTCAAACCTAGTTCCTGTTTGTCTCTCTCCTGTGATTGTCTTCCAGGTTCCAGCTCCTGTCTCAAGACTTCCACCATAGAGACCCGCACCAGCATTCCACCTGCGGTGTAGCCTGACTCTCCAATTCATTGTGGATTCATCTGTTTCCAGCTACAACATTACCTGCTTCCAGCTCAGATTCCAGCAGAGTACAGCTTCCCTTAAAGGGCCGGTGTCCTTTCTACACTTTACCACTCTCCACCGGTATTATTATTTCTCCGCTCTCAAGTTCTACATTTCAGTTCATATTTCATCGCTCCCAAGTTCATTTATTATTTAACTGGTTCCAGCCAGTATCCACTCCGTGCTAACAACAGTCTGGTTCCAGCCAGTATCCACAGCAGCTGTTTTATCTTCAGCAACCCAGCTTTTCCTGGAACACCAGCTGGCACAATCCTGGGTTATCTCCATTGCTACAGTCGGGCCTGGTAAGGACTTTCCATCTAGAAGATCATAAGAACTATCTCACACTACCAGTGCCCTGTGGCTCCTGCCATCCTGTAGTACCCAGGAACTGTATTTATTCTTTGCTGACTTTTACGTTTTCTTTTACTGCTGCTGTGTTGCGGAGTTGTCATAATAAACATCATTGACTTTTATCCAAGTTGTCGTGGTCACGCCTTCGGGCAGTTATTATTCATGTTACTTACATGTCCAGGGGTCTGATACAACCTCCCAGGTTCCGGTACATCTCAGCCCCTACAACTGAGGCTGCCTCCCGTCAGCTCAGGCCCTCAGTTGTGACAAATGGAAGAACACCTGAAGAAAGTCTTTTACTGCAAGTTGTTGTGGCAAACTGTGGCTGGAGTTCATAGCAGACTGAAGACTGAAGAATGACAACAAGGAAACCATTGGAAACAGGAACTTGCACACTGAATGTGACTCGCAGGAGAGCTGGAGTGGTTGCTGGTACTTGTAGTTCCACAGGAACACTGGAACAGGGAAACAACTTGGAGATGCCAGAAATAGGAGATTGCTGGAAACAAAGAATTGAAGACTGGAAACTGGAACTGGAACGGAACTGGAACTGCTGGGACCTGTAGTTCCACAGGTCCAATACACAGGGGTATCTCTGCAGACAGAGGACTGCAAACAGGAGACGCCTGTTCACAGAATGTGACGTGTTGTCCAAGGCAATGAGACTGAGCCAGGAACTGGAGTTTATACCCCTTGGTCTGTGATGATTGGATGTTGCATCTGTGAGAACACACCCCGCTGGATTGGGTGTTCAGATCAGCTGTGAGTTAGCTGAAGCACTGTGTACTCCAGGCTGCAGTAGACTGAAAACTGGAACTGGAACTGAACTGAACTACTGGAACCTGTAGTTCCACAGTAGTGATGTGATGGAGAATGCAGATTCCTGACAGACGGAGGACGCAAAGCGCAGCCTAGACGCAGCGAAGGCAGCGGGCCCCGGGGCAGAGGAGGTGCGAAGAGATTACGCGCATTGGGCGGAAGGTATGTACGTTTTTGCAGCATGCTACATCGAGTCAAGGCCGAACTAAGCCATGAACATGCCCCGGTACATGCACATGATACATAGCATGTACATGACGGCCAGAGCATGGGTTTGGAGGCACTATGACGAGAAATTTAGAAAGAAACAGGACGGGCTGAAGGTTATTAGCTTTGGGGTGAAAGACGTGGAAGTGTGGCTGGAGGTCACAAATCAGGCAGCGCAAGCAGCTGAGCGCAGACAGCCCTTTCTACCAAAGACAGGCGGAGGCGCCGCGGCAAAAGGGAAGTGCTATGCTTTTAATTTCGTGTCGTGCAACAGAGGAGCAGGTTGCCGCTACAGACACTCATGCGTGCTCTGCAGTGCAACTCACCCAGCCAAGGACTGCAGTCGAGCCCAAGGCAAAAGGGGGGATAAACAGGGCACACTCCCCAATAAATACTGAAGCCTTAGGGCGGTGGCTAGGCCGCTACCCGCTAAGAGTGGAGGCGGCCTTTTTGGGGAGGGGGTTCACCGAGGGATTCACGTTGCCCATAGCAAGGACGGTAGCAGCGGTTGCGAAGAAAAATCTAAAGTCAGCAAGGGATTACCCAGAAGTGGTCAGGGCCAAAGTAGCTGGAGAAATTCAGCGGGGGCGCATGTGTGGCCCATTCCCCTCACTGCCGCTGTGCATCTCACCATTAGGGGTCGTTCCTAAGAAGGAGCCAGGGAAGTTTCGGCTGATTCAGCACCTGTCCTTCCCGGAAGGGGAATCTGTAAACGACGCCTTGGACCCCCAGACTTGTAGTGTATCATGCCAATCATTCGAGCAGGCTCTGACAATGGTGCAGGGCTACGGTGAAGGGGCGCTGCTAGCAAAGGTGGATATCGAGTCCGCATTTCGCCTGCTTCCGCTCCACCCAGATTCCTTCAAGTACATAGGTTTTAAATTGGGCGATCAGTACTACATAGACAAATGCTTACCAATGGGTTGCTCAATTTCCTGCGCTTTCTTCGAGCGATTCAGTTCATTCCTAGAATGGTGCGTGAGGGCAGGGACAGGCTCGGAAGGGATCGCGCATTACCTAGACGACTTCCTGCTAATGGGCCCTAAGGGCAGCCAGGAGTGCAAGGAACTCTTATTCTCAACACGGGCTCTTTTTCGGCAGATCGGGGGCCGATCGCGGTCGAGAAGACCGAGGGGCCCACATCGAGGCTGGCGTTTCTGGGCATAGAAATCGACACGGAGCTCGGCCTTTGCCGGCTACCGGCGGAGAAGGTGGATAAGCTGAGGGACAGGCTGCAGGAATGCACAGGGGCGAAAAAAGTTACGCTTAAGCAAATGCAGTCCCTCTTGGGGTCGTTGAATTTTGCGTGCAGAGTCATCCCCATGGGCAGGGTGTTTTGTCGCAGGTTAGAGAAGGCAACCAGCGGTATCAAAAGGGCGAGATATAGGATACGTATATCGAGCGACCTGAGGCAGGACATGCGGGTATGGTTAGAATTCCTAAAGGGCTTCAATGGGGTCAGGATATGGCTGCCCAAGCCAGTCCATAGCGCAGGCCTGCAATTACACACCGACGCCTCCGGGGCAGTCGGCTTTGGGGCCTACTTCAGAGGGGAATGGTGCGCACAACCCTGGCCGGAGGCATGGCGGGTGGCCGGGTGGACAAAAAACATGCTGCTGCTAGAGCTCTTCCCGATAATAGTAGCAGTGGAGTTATGGGTGGACAGGCTGGCAAACAAGAGCATAGTATATTGGTGCGATAACTTGGGGGTGGTGCAGGCGGTAAGCAATCAGAAGGCGGAGTCACCACAGGCGCTTAAGCTACTGAGGCACCCAATGCTGCGCTGCTTGCAAAAGAACATAGACTTCGCAGCGCGCCACGTCCCGGGAGTGGAGAACGAGATTGCAGACGCGCTTTCAAGGTTACAGTGGGATAGATTCAGGTCGCTCGCGCCTGAAGCCAAGTTGGTAGGCTTACAGTGTCCCGATTATGTCTGGCAGATTATCAAGCCGGTCTAGCAAAGCTAGCGCGAAGGGCCGTAGCACCGCGAACACTGAAGACATACGAGGCAGCCTTCAGCGAGTGGCAGGCATTCCGCATAGGAAAAGGAGAGGCGGGTAAGAACGCTCGCGAGGAGCTGATGGAGTACGTGTGGCAGGGGTATAACAGGGGGCAATCCAAGGCGGCTATGTCCGCGGCGCTAGCAGGGATAGCATACGTCTCAAAGCTAGAAGGGGGGGAGGACCCTACTAAGTCATTTTTGTTGGCAAAGGCCCTAAAAGGGTGGGCGAGAGAGCAAGCGGCGCCAGGCGACGCGCGTAGGCCCATAGGCCGCACCATGCTTAAGAACTTAATAGAAGTGGTCAGCCGCATCGCGGCAGACGAGTATGAGACAGGGCTCTTCCACCTGGCATTCTCCCTCGCCTTCTTCGGAGCCTTCAGGGTAGGGGCGCTAGTAGCGAGCGCCAAAAACTCAAAGGATTCGGGCCTGTTGTCAGGTAACGTAGCGGTGGAAAAGGAGAGGGTGCTCTGCAAAATCCACAAGTCAAAAACTGATAAGTTGGGGCGGGGGCGCTGGGTATCCATAGGCAGACAGGAAGAGGAGAGCACGTGCGCAGTGACACTAGCAAGTAAGTACGAACAGAAGCGCCCTCAAGGGCACTGGCCCCAGTGGCTGGTGCATGGTAACGGTTCCCCTTTGACTAAGTTTCAGTTCCAAAGCATATTCAAGAAAGGGCTGCAGGCGTTGCAGCTTCCCATCGGGCAATACGGGACCCATTCCTTTAGGATAGGGGCAGCAACTTGCGCGGCGGCCGAGGGGTCATCAGCAGGTGAAATAAAAAATTTAGGCAGGTGGAAGTCAGGAGCGTACAAGGTATACCTGCGCGCGGGAAAGCAAGACTAGGGTGCAGGCGCGCAGCGTCTTTCGCGAAACCCAAGGCCTTAAGCTGCCCGCCATTAACTGGGGGAATGAAGGACTTTACCAATTTTGCCCTCAAACAAAATTGGGTTTGTGGTTTTCGTCTTCATATGGGTCGCGCGAAAGTTCGCACTGTAGGTCCGTGTGGAACACGGGTTAACGGCAATGTGTAATTTTGCTTTGCAGGAGGGCCAGCAAAGGCCTTACGAGTGTGGATGGCCGGACACTCATACATTTACTGGGCCAGTAGGCACAAATCAGCAGGGAGTTTGGCGCAAGGGTGGGGGGCAGAATTGGAGTGGATAGGCATCAGGGGTTTGAGGTGGAACGGGCTACGGGAGCTGTTGCTGAGGAACGAGCAGGAAAGAGGTAGACCAGATAGGGTGGTAGTGCACCTAGGGGGCAACGATATAGGAAAAGGCAAAGGGAGCGAGCTAATTATAGCAATCCAAGCCGAGATAGAATGGATGAAGGGGCGGTGGCCTAAGGCGGGGATCACATGGTCAGATATAGTCCCAAGGGCTCAGGGGGGTCCGGGATTAGAAAGGGTCAGAAGAAAGGTTAACAAGGCCGTAGCCCGCCTTTTGACGGGAGAAGGCGATACAATCGCCGGGCACCCGACTTTAAGGTTCGGGGAGGAAGGCATGATCAGGCGGGATGGAGTACACCTGACAGAAAGGGGTTTAGCGATATTCTTGGAGGACATCGGAAAAAGCGTCAGTAGGAGGCTGGTGGTCGCAGCGGGTGGCGGGCCTGGGTTCTAGGAACCAGGCTATGGCGGCAAGCAGTGCTCCTCGGCGGTCTGTAGTAGCGCAACATCGGTTGGCCGGCACTTCCCCCAGATACTCGGCGAGTTCGTCGTGGCCTCAAGGGCCGACACGGTCGTCATCTTAAGGGTGGACCGGTGCTATGCCAATGGTGGGAAGTGGTACCGCTCAGCTAACTTGCGCATGGGCGGGACTTAGGTTCCGCCCCGTTGTTAATTTTAAGAGGAACTTAATATTGAGACTGGAGCCGGGGGTACGCACTGCTTTCTCGCCACCCACTTATTAAGAGTACCAATTCTAATTCGATCAATAAATTTGGCTGTGACCTTTTAAATCGCAATTCAGTTGTCCGAGTGATTATTGGGGAGAAAGGAGGTAGGGGGTGAGGGGCGAGTGTATTAATAAAACCAATGGACGGCTTATTGAATGCGAAGGGTGCGAGTTGCCATTGCCAAGGCACCTACCGCGGCCTGATTTCAACACAAATTCACCCAAAAGTTCTTGCATACCTATGGCCCTGCGAGCACTTTTCTGTGAGTTTGGCTGGCATAAAGCGCAGCTGTTGCCACGCTGACAAGCAAATGCGCATTTCTGGCACCTAATTGTTGGACTGAGACAGGATGGAGGTTGGCAAATTGCAGTAAGGTCATGTTTAGCCAAATATGTCCCATGCAGATTATAAGCAATATGCAAATCTGCCTGTCAGGATGCATATCAATTGTGGGTGGTAGAACCCTAATGCAAAATATGTAATGGGTCACTGTTTTGTATTATAGTTATGCAATTTACCTGATTCATTTCTATGGGAAAGGCAGAGGGGCTTATACCACACACCCTCTTTTTACACATATGTAGTTAAAGGGCACAGAGCAATTTCCACTCCGCAATTTGCTCCAACTCTAATCTCGTTTAAATCAACAGAATATAAAAATGTTGTTTGTTGAAACTGAGGAGGCATACATTCCAAAAGAGTTCTGGGGGCTGGGCGCAGACATGGCTACATCTTTTGACTGTCGCCCATTGCGATTTTATGCAAATGGCATTATAAATCTGTTCACTGGAGTACTACCGTGCGTCTATATGTGCAAAAACTAAGACGCCCACTATGTGCATCTGTAGATGCTGTACTACTGCTTGGTGCGTCGGTAGACGCCACCATCAGTCGCACCATTGAAACTTGCACCAGTCCTTTGGAATATGCAGATTTTCCGTGGAGTAAGGCTTCCAATGTGAACGATGAAGCATCTGTATGCTTCAGTGACACACCTGTGGCACTCCCATAATACGCCCATAAAAAGAACCATTTCTGTTTAGCCACCTCCCATGAACATTCATCACTTTTCAAAGACATTTCTGTTGCCTTGCGTGTCAGTTACAACTGTGCCTTTGTGTGTATAAACTGTGCAACACAATCACCGTACAAGTTTTTAGGGATTTTGCGCATTAGCAAAGAAATCGCTGAACTTCATGATCATTAACATTATGTATGACTCAGGCCCATTGTCTCCTATAGACAAGGACGCAGATAGGGGGAAATTAAGGGGGTAATTCTGAGTTGATTGCAGCAGCAACTTTGTTAGCAGTTGGGCAAAACCATGTGCACTGCAGAGGAGGCAGATATAACATGTGCAGAGAGAGTTAGATTTGGGTGGGTTATTTTGTTTCTGTGCAGGGTAAATACTGGCTGCTTTATTTTTACACTGCAATTTAGATTGCAGATTGAACACACCCCACCCAAATCTAACTCTCTCTGCACATGTTATATCTGCCTCCCCTGCAGTGCACGTGGGCCCTCATTCCAAGTTGATCGCTAACTGCCATTGTTCGCAGCGCAGCGATCAGACTAAAAATCGGCACTTCTGCGCATGCGTATGGTGCGCACTGCGCACGCGCGACGTACTTTCACAAAAGCCGATACAGTTTTACACAAGCTCTAGTGACGCTATTCAGTCGCACTGCTGGCCGCAGAGTGATTGACAGGAAGTGGGTGTCTCTGGGAGGTAACTGACCGTTTTCGGGGCGTGTGTGTAAAAACGCAGGTGTGCCAGATAAAAACGCAGGAGTGGCTGGGAAAACGTAGGCGTGGCTGGCCGAACGGAGGGCGTGTTTGTGACGTCAAAACAGGAACTAAACAGACTGAAGTGATCGCTAGCTAGGAGTAAGTCTCGAGCTACTCAGAAACTGCACAAACTTTTTTTGTAGCAGCGCTGCGATCCTTTCGTTCGCACTTCTGCTAAGCTAAGATACACTCCCAGAGGGTGGCGGCTTAGCGTTTGCACTGCTGCTAAAAGCAGCTAGCGAGCGATCAACTCGGAATGAGGGCCATGGTTTTGCCCAACTGCTAAGAAAGTTCCTGCTACGATCAACTTAGAATTACCCCCTAAATTCCTAATATTGAGATGATACTGCATTCCAGAACAGTACATCGCAACCTGTCGGTATCACACATTTTCCCGTACACTCAATAGAGGCATGAGGGAAAACTTGCAATGTCGGCATTACTGTAATGGACACAGTGGGGCTTCATGGTGATGACCGGAAGCACTTTCCACACAATTGAATTCCCTACATAGATTGTGGCATAACCGCCTAAGAAAACATGATATAAATGTAGTAATTAGGTTTTTAAAGATGGAGGGAACATACATTTTACAGACAGTAGGTTAACTAATCTGATCATGTCATAATGGGGAGAATTTAATTCAGCTCTGGGGATGAGTGCACGGAATTATTCAATTGGCTGAACTGTAAACATGCAACTAGAGGAATTCTGCTCACACCTCCAACATAACTAGTGCTGCTATGATAGATGAGTAATTACCCTGTGTGCTGACAGCATTGCGCCTGATACTTAAGTCAGGCAATGCTGTTTACTGCCACTAAGTCAAGGGCATTAGTCACGGTAAATGGCAACTCCTCACCTAAAGGGTGGGTAAACATGGAGAGATCTGTGCTTAAATTCTAAGGAATCTGACTAGATTGCTTAGAAATTAAACACGGATTGCTCTGTGTGTAGAGTGTCCCGGCGATAGCGATGTGCGCCGCGACCCCATGCGTCGCTATTGCCGGCTCTAGATTTGGCATGCATGCATGCCAAATCTGGTGAGATTGCTTATTTTTCACCGCTGGGTGAAATGAGCGCTCCCCCCTCGCTCAGCACACACAGCGCTGAGTCCGAGCGGGGGAGAGGTGTCTGCTGAGCGGTCTGTGCTAGATCGCTCAGCACCCATCTCCCCCGTGTTTACGGGGCTTAAGTTCTGGGTGTGATGCTTTCTACTGAATAGCTCCAGGCACTTAACCCATAATTATACATTCCCCCACAGTGATTTGTAGATTACACAGATAAACACAAATTTTAATACACAGAAATGTACTTGGGTACTTCTGAAAGTATAGCAAATGCCGGGATGCCTTCCTAAGTAATTAGATAATACTGGTATCCAAACAAGGAAGGGATCAGGCTGCACTCCAACATACCTCCCAGCTTTGACATCTCTGGAAGAGGGACCACATCGCGCGCTGAAGGCGCGCGCCCTATTTTTAGGGGGCGTGGCCTAATGAAAGGGGATGGCCTCGCAGCAAGTGCCGCGATCGCAAGCCACGCCCCCGTTTTCGTCATTATGGGGGCATGAACAGCGCTGTGTGAGAGCTGCTGGTCATGCCCCCTGTCCTTCTCTGCCGTGAATAGATGCTGTGCGTATGCGCACAGCATCTAATCACCGCTGCTCTCCTCAGAGCAGCGAGTGACAGGGGGGGATCTCCCAACTGCCCCCCCACCCGCGGGACACTGCAACCCGCGGGTGGGACAGCGGGACAGACCGTGAAAAACGGGACTGTCCCGCCAAAATCGGGACAGTTGGGAGGTATGCTCCAATGGTCTTTGAAAATCTTGATGAAGTTAAGTTTATTCAGCCAACATTTCAAAGCCGTAACATTTTTTTCATCAGGGTGTGCACACCCTGATTGCACACCGTCACGACAAAGCTGTTTTCAGAGACCGTTGAAGTGCCAACTGATACCTTGCTTGATTGGATGCCGGTAGTATCACTTATTCTAATCCGTATAAGAAGTTAGCAGAATGTTGTTATGAATTCAGTTTATACCAGGCATTCCCAACCACGATCCTCAAGGCACACCAACAGTGCAGGTTTTAGTGATATCCAGGCTACAGCACAGATGGTTAAATCAAAATAACTGAGGTACTAAGTAAGTCACCTGTGCTGAAGCCTGGATAGCACTCAAACATGCACTGTTAGTGTGCCTTGAGTACCGTGGTAGGGAATGCCTGGTTTATACCATTAACTAACCTGCTGAATTCTTGCTGTTTTACGGGGTCATTCCGACCCGATCGCACACTGCAGTTGTTCGCAGCGCAACGATCAGGTCGAAACTGCGCATGCGCCGGCGCTGAAGGCCGTAGTTACCTAGCAATTGCCTCTGCCTGATTGACAGGCAGAGGCATTCGCTGGGCGGGAGGGGGCAGTATGGCGGCATTCGGCCGCTGTTTTCGGGGCACGGTCCGGCCAATGCAGACGTGGCCGGACCACGCGGGGGGGCGGGCCGCAGCGGCTGCTTAACGTCACACGCAGCCGCTGCGACCCGGGGCGGCGACGAGTAACTCCCGGCAAGCCGCAGGAGCTGCACTGGCCGGGAGTTACTTATCAAGTACAAAAGCATTGCCGCTGTGCAATGCTTTTGTACTTGTGCGGGGGGGCAGACTGACATGTGGGGAGTCCCCCAGCATGTTTGGGAAGATGATCGTAGCTGTGCTAAATTTAGCATAGCTACGATCAACTCAGTATTGTCAGCGTCCGGAGTCTTACCGGTACGCTGGGGCCGCGGGGCTGGCTTCCTTGGCGAAGTGCGGGCGGAGGTGGGCTGCTGCGCCAGATCCGTGGGCAGCAGTAGCGGTGGTGAGGGGGTCCGCTCGTGACGGCGGGACACCACTACAGCGAGTCGCTCTTGCTGAGCCGTTGCTAGGAGACCAGGGGCAGTGAGCAATGTGGCTTTGCAAAAAGGTCTGCATTACTGGGCGCCGCCATGTTGGAGACCAAGTTTTAAGCATAGTTCCTGTTTCCTGTTTCTTCCAGCCAATCCAGGGGAAGCTCTTCCTATGAAAGGGGGCTGGTTTAGGACAGGGAGGCCAGTGCTTCAAGTTACAACCCTGTTGTAGGTGCTTTAGCCTGTGCTCCCAGGATTCCTGCTGTATTCTGGTTCCTCCTGATCCTGCTTGGTCGGTTCTCTGTTACTGCTGCAGCCCTGCCGTTTCTAGCCTGCTACTGCTACTGCCTGTGGAAGCGCTCCTGGAAAACCCGGTCCAGTAAGACTCTCTGGGCACAGTCGGCCCTGGGTCTTCTGCCTCGTCTTTCAAGCCACACTCCACAGATCTCCTTCACTAGCCACGCCTTTGTACCACCGACCATAGCCTGCAGATTATCTTCAGCCTCGTTTTCCAAACCACAGTCCACAGTCCTTGTCTCCAGCCACGTCTTCAACCACCATCCACAGTTCCACAGTTCATCATCTACAGTCTCGTCTTTCAAATCACAGTCCACAGTTCTTCGCCTCCAGCCACATCTTTAACCATCGTGCTCCAGCCTCGGTTCTCTACCTCAGCCCTGTACATAATAAATACTTTCCATTGACTCTCAAACCCCGCCTACGTTCTTCATTGCTCCGTGTCCCATGCGAAGGAACTATATCCAGCCCCCTCACCTGGTTCATTCACAGTCTGCTACCTCCTCGGGCAAATCTCAGCTGCCGGATCCTCAAACTTTGCTAGACATGACAGTAAGCACTGGCCCAATGGATTCGACGGGTGATCTGGCCTCAGGAGGGGATTCAACTGCAGATATCTGGTCTCGCTTAAGTAAGCAGGAGGCCACACAATCTCAAATCGTGCAGTTCATGCAGAGTATGTCCGAACGTCTCGATTCTCTCTGTGTTGCCATGACGGCCCCTCAAGTATCTACAGCTGTTCCCACATTAGCACCTTTGGTCCCACTTCCTCCTTTACCAGTACCACTTCCACGGTTGCATTTGCCACCTCCCAGTAAATTCGATGGGAATCCAAAACAATGCCGCGGGTTTCTTAACCAGTGCGAAATCCAGTTCGAACTACAGTCGGCCAACTTCCCATCAGCACGAACCAAAGTAGCCTATATAATTTCTTTACTTACCGGGCAAGCGTTAGAATGAGCTTCACCTTTGTGGGAGAGGATGGATCCCATCTTATCTAACTCTCCAGAATTCGTAGCCACCTTTCGAAGAATCTTCGACGAACCGGGCAGGACTTCTGCCGCCTCATTGGAGATCCTGCGCCTGCATCAGGGCACGCCTACGGTCAGTCAGTACGTGATCCAGTTTCGCACCCTTTCCTCAGAACTGAACTGGAACGAGGAGGCTCTCATTGCAGCTTTCTGGAGCGGTCTCTCCGAAAAGATCAAAGATGACCTCGCAACTTAGGACGTACCTGATAAGTTGGATAAACTAATTTCTTTATGCAATAAGTTAGACCTGAGGTACAGAGAACGCTATATGGAGAGGTTGCGGTCAGATCGCCCTAAGCTTAGAGTTGTTCTTCCACCAACACCATCATCACCAATTGCGGAAGAACCCATGCAGATTAATCGCTCCCACCTCTCCAATGAAGAACGTCAGAGACAGCGACAAGGGAACCTCTGCCTGTATTGTGGTGCATCTGATCACTTTGTTAAAACTTGCAATCTATGTCCAGGAAACGCCCGCTCCTAGTTTGTGCTGGAGAGGTCAAGCTAGGAGAATTCTCAGAATTATATACCAAGAAAGAGTCTGTCCTGTTAACCCAATTGGAGCTCCCTTCTTCTTCTCTTCTCATCCCTGCACTACTCGACTCCGGAGCCGCCGAAAGCTTCATTACGTCAGCTCTGGTCAAACGATCTGGAATACAAATGGTTCCTTTGGATCGTACCATTTCTGTTACCGCAGTGGATGGAAGTTATATCCCTGAGGGTATTATACCCTTTCGTACTATTCCTCTCAAGATGAAGGTCGGAGTTCTCCATTCAGAAGAAATCTCTTTCCTTGTAATTCCTAAAGCCTCTCATGAACTAATCCTAGGGTTTCCATGGTTAATCAGACACAATCCCCACATAGATTGGCAAACTATGGATGTTCTCTCTTGGGGACAAGACTGCTTTCAGAACTATTTACCTTCAGTTAGACCTCTCTGTTCTTCCAGCCCTTCCAGCCTTCCTGTAGAGTACCAAACTTTTCAAGATGTTTTCAGTAAGCATGGGGTGGACACCTTGCCTCCGCATCGTACTTGGGATTGTCCCATTGAGCTAGTACCTGGTAAGACTCCTCCCCGAGGTCGAATTTACCCTCTCTCACTTCCCGAGACACAGGCCATGTCGGAGTATATCCGGGAGAACTTGGAGAAAGGGTTCATCAGGTCTTCTACATCTCCAGCCGGAGCGAGGTTTTTCTTCGTCAAAAAGAAGGATGGGGGTAGCGGCCCTGTATTGACTATAGAGGTCTCAATGACATAACAGTTAAGTACAGATATCCGTTACCTCTGATTCCAGAACTGTTCGATCGTGTTAAAGGAGCTACTGTATTTACTAAGTTGGACTTACGGGGGGCCTACAATCTTATACGTATTCGCCCAGGGGACGAATGGAAGACGGCATTTAATACCCGCGACGGCCATTACGAATACCTGGTAATGCCTTTTGGCCTATGTAATGCCCCAGCCGTCTTTCAAGAGTTCGTTAACGAAATCTTCAGAGATCTCCTCTATGACTGCTTGGTAGTGTATCTGGATGACATCCTCATTTTTTCTAGGGATCTGAAGACCCATCAAGAACAAGTCAAAGAAGTGTTAACTCATTTACGGAGGAATCAGGTATTCTGTAAGTTAGAGAAGTGCACCTTTGAAGTACCCACGATTCCATTCCTCGGTTACATTCTTTCCGGGCAGAGATTACAGATGGACCCCGCTAAAGCCCAGGCGATTCAGGATTGGGCACTTCCAGCTACCCTTAAAGGAATTCAACGATTCCTGGGGTTTGCTAACTTCTACCGAAGATTCATTCAAAATTATTCTTCTGTCATAGCTCCTATAACCGCATTAACTAGGAAGGGAGCCGATCTTGCCAAGTGGTCTCCGGAGGCTTTAGAAGCTTTTTCATCTTTAAAGGAGGCCTTCACGACTGCTCCAGTTCTTCGACAACCCGATCTCAGCCGTCCGTTCTTGGTGGAGGTTGATGCCTCTACTGTAGGAGTAGGAGCAGTATTATCCCAGCTTTTTGAGGACAAGAAGGTCCATCCTTGTGCATTCTTCTCGCGAAGATTCTCCCCCGCTGAACAGAATTACGCTATTGGGGAACAGGAATTACTGGCAATTAAGTTGGCCTTTGAGGAGTGGAGGTATTTGTTGGAGGGAGCTCAGCATCCGATTTCTGTGACCAGTCAGCCCGATGTCTGAACCCACGCCAAGCAAGATGGGCACTCTTCTTTACCCGTTTTAATTTTAAACTCAGTTACCGACCAGGTTCCCTCAACAAAAAGGCAGATGCATTATCTCGCTACCTAAGTTCAGAAGAACTCTCTGACCGTTCAAAAGAGCAATTTATCCTGGAATCCACCTCTTTTTCTGCAACTAATACCTCCCCACTTCCTCCAGGGAAGATCTTCGTTGCACCAAATCTTCGCAAAAAACTTCTTACATGGGCTCACTCCTCCTCCTTCATGGGCCATGCGGGCGGTCATAAGATACTTAAATTCATTCAGCGCTCCTACTGGTGGCCTCATCTCAGGACTGACGTTCAGGAATTCGTAGCTGCCTGTCCAAAATGTGCCCAGCATAAAAGTCCCAAAGGTCCACCAGCCGGGTTACTCCATGCTTTGCCGGTACCACTAAGACCATGGACGCATATTTCTATGGACTTTATTACAGATTTAGTCAAATCTAACTTATTGAGAGACTCTCAATTTTTTACACTTTTTTGAAGACTAACCATCTTTTTATGTATCTATTAATTTTAGTCTTTATTGTAATAAATTCATGAATTAATCTTTTATTGAAAATCTATATCCGTTCATTATTTGAAATCCAGCCGGCGCCAGTTCATTCTTTTTCTTTTGATTCCTATTTCATTAGGGACTAACCATCCCTGTACAGGCTGCCGTTGACAGCGCACCCACTTATACATATATATATATATATATATATATATATATATATATATATATATATATATATATATATATATAATCTTTTTCTGTTTATTACAGATTTACCTACGTCTGGTGGGCGGAACACCGTATGGGTCATAGTTGATCGATTCTCTAAAATGGCACATTTTGTTCCTCTGGCTAATCTTTCATCGGCATCCCAGTTGGCAAAATTGTTTATAGCAGAGATCTTTCGACTCCATGGTCTACCACAGGAAATCGTGTCTGATAGAGGTCCTCAATTTGTGGCCAAGTTTTGGAGATCCCTATGTTCTGCTTTTGGCGTGAAATTAAACTTTTCCTCAGGATATCATCCCCAAATGGATGGTCAAACAGAGAGAGTGAACCAGGATCTGGAGACTTTTCTGCGTCTGTTCATGTCCTCCTCACAGGACGACTGGCTGGACTTCCTCCCGTTCGCAGAATTTGCCCATGACAATCTTTATCACTCTGCCACAAAATCTTCTCCATTCTTCATTAATTATGGTTACCATCCAAGAGTTCCTGACTTCTGCCTACGCTCGAGGTTCCTGCCGCAGAGTCAACACTTCGACAATTTACTGAAGCCTGGAAACAAGTTCACAAGACTTTGCTCAAGACATCCAAGAGATATAAGACCTATGCAGATCTGAAACGAAAAGCTGTACCAAGCCTTAAGGTAGGAGATCGGGTTTGGGTTTCCACACGTAACCTAAGATTAAAGGTTCCTACAAAAAAGTTTGCTCCCAGATTTATTGGGCCTTACCCAATCGAAAAAGTGTTGAATCCTGTGGCTTACAAAGTGAAATTACCTCCGCAGTTAAGAATTCCTAATGCATTTCATATTTATCTCTTAAAACCATTGGTACTTAATCGGTTTAGAGCCGCTCTGCCTAAATCACCCAAGATCCAATCAGCACATGGAGACGAATTTGAGATTCACAAGATCCTCGCAGACGTTATGGTCGCATCCAGTACCTTGTTGATTGGAAGGGGTATGGGCCAGAGGAGAGATCTTGGGTAGATGCAGAGGATGTCCATGCTCCAAGACTTCTTCGGACATTTCATGCCAAGTTTCCAACTAAACCACATAGGTGTCCGGAGTCCACCTGCAAAGGGAGGGGTACTGTCAGCGTCCGGAGTCTTACCGGTACGCTGGGGCCGCGGGGCTGGCTTCCTTGGTGATGTGCGGGCAGCGGCGGAGGTGGGCTGCTGCGCCGGATCCGTGGGCAGCAGTAGCAGCGGTGAGGGGGGGCGCTCGTGACGGCGGGACGCCGCTACAGCGGGTCGCTCTTGCTGAGCCGTTACTAGGAGACATGCGGCAGTGAGCAATGTGGCTTTGCAAAAAGGTCTGCATTACTGGGCGCCGCCATGTTGGAGACCAAGTTTTAAGCATAGTTCCTGTTTCCTGTTTCTTCCAGCCAATCCAGGGGAAGCTCTCCCTATAAAAGGGGGCTGGTTTAGGACAGTGACGCCAGTGCTTCAAGTTACAACCCTGTTGTAGGTGCATTAGCCTGTGCTCCCAGGATTCCTGCTGTATTCTGGTTCCTCCTGATCCTGCTTGGTCAGTTCTCTGTTGCTGCTGCAGCCCTGCCGTTTCTAGCCTGCTACTGCCTGTGGAAGCGCTCCTGGAAAACCCGGTCCAGTAAGACTCTCTGGGCACAGTCGGCCCCGGGTCTTCTGCCTCGTCTTTCAAGCCACACTCCACAGATCTCCTTCACTAGCCACGCCTTTGTACCTCACCTGGTTCATTCACAGCCTGCTACCTCCTCAGGCAAATCTCAGCTGCCGGGGACATGAACTATAACTCTGTAATCAGAGCTGAACACCACCTATTCCCTCATAAAAACTTCTGGATCTTTAAAAGTGTAAGGATACGTTGTAGATTTACATTTTTACACACAATAAAAGTTAAACGGATTAAGAGGTGATAGGGCCGTCTCGAGGCCCCTTCCAGCGGAGTGGCCACACAAGGCACCCTATAGTGTGTGCAGTGTCGTAGCCTCTGCCATGACTGGTACCCACCATGCTGCAACATTTATTTTTGTTTTGAACAATTATAGCTTCTGCTAACACTCTGGGTGGGCACTGTGGGTGGGCACGAGAAGGGGGGTCACCCGCTGAACCATGCCAACAACACTGCTGCTTCCAGACGGATATGTGGTGTGGGCAGATGGACAAGCACTGAAGAGTTGGGGTCAGGTGTCACAGTAAGGCGCCCCAGCCTGCGCTCATATACGCCAGCCTGACACAGGTGGGCAGTCATAACGTGGGTTTTACTCAAGCTGCCACCACAAAGAGTATAGGCTATGTGCTCTTGTGATTCCCCAAGCACTTACAGCACCCTTAAAAATTCACAGTTATTACAAATATGTAGCATGGACCTTTCCAGGTATGTGAATTCAAAGAGCACAGAGATAGCACTGATACATTTTTAGGATTTATTGAGAAAATATCTCCAGGGTTAAATTACAAAGGATAACAGGTAAATAAACAAATCATACAGTTAAGATATGCACAGATTAACTTCAAGTGAAAAAAAGGAATAAAACATCAGAACCCTAAATTATCTTACTCTGAGGTAGAGATGAGCGCCTGAAATTTTTCGGGTTTTGTGTTTTGGTTTTGGGTTCGGTTCCGCGGCCGTGTTTTGGGTTCGAACGCGTTTTGGCAAAACCTCACCGAATTTTTTTTGTCGGATTCGGGTGTGTTTTGGATTCGGGTGTTTTTTTCAAAAAACCCTAAAAAACAGCTTAAATCATAGAATTTGGGGGTAATTTTGATCCCAAAGTATTATTAACCTCAAAAAACATAATTTACACTCATTTTCAGCCTATTCTGAACACATCACACCTCACAATATTATTTTTAGTCCTAAAATTTGCACCGAGGTCGCTGTGTGAGTAAGATAAGCGACCCTAGTGGCCGACACAAACACCGGGCCCATCTAGGAGTGGCACTGCAGTGTCACGCAGGATGTCCCTTCCAAAAAACCCTCCCCAAACAGCACATGACGCAAAGAAAAAAAGAGGCGCAATGAGGTAGCTGACTGTGTGAGAAAGATAAGCGACCCTAGTGGCCGACACAAACACCGGGCCCATCTAGGAGTGGCACTGCAGTGTCACGCAGGATGTCCCTTCCAAAAAACCCTCCCCAAACAGCACATGACGCAAAGAAAAAAAGAGGCGCAATGAGGTAGCTGTGTGAGAAAGATAAGCGACCCTAGTGGCCGACACAAACACCGGGCCCATCTAGGAGTGGCACTGCAGTGTCACGCAGGATGTCCCTTCCAAAAAACCCTCCCCAAACAGCACATGACGCAAAGAAAAAAAGAGGCGCAATGAGGTAGCTGTGTGAGTAAGATTAGCGACCCTAGTGGCCGACACAAACACCGGGCCCATCTAGGAGTGGCACTGCAGTGTCACGCAGGATGGCCCTTCCAAAAAACCCTCCCCAAACAGCACATGACGCAAAGAAAAAAAGAGGCGCAATGAGGTAGCTGACTGTGTGAGTAAGATTAGCGACCCTAGTGGCCGACACAAACACCGGGCACATCTAGGAGTGGCACTGCAGTGTCACGCAGGATGTCCCTTCCAAAAAACCCTCCCCAAACAGCACATGACGCAAAGAAAAAAAGAGGCGCAATGAGGTAGCTGACTGTGTGAGAAAGATAAGCGACCCTAGTGGCCGACACAAACACCGGGCCCATCTAGGAGTGGCACTGCAGTGTCACGCAGGATGTCCCTTCCAAAAAACCCTCCCCAATCAGCACATGATGCAAAGAAAAAGAAAAGAAAAAAGAGGTGCAAGATGGAATTATCCTTGGGCCCTCCCACCCACCCTTATGTTGTATAAACAAAACAGGACATGCACACTTTAACCAACCCATCATTTCAGTGACAGGGTCTGCCACACGACTGTGACTGATATGACGGGTTGGTTTGGACCCCCCCCAAAAAAGAAGCAATTAATCTCTCCTTGCACAAACTGGCTCTACAGAGGCAAGATGTCCACCTCATCTTCACCCTCCGATATATCACCGTGTACATCCCCCTCCTCACAGATTATCAATTCGTCCCCACTGGAATCCACCATCTCAGCTCCCTGTGTACTTTGTGGAGGCAATTGCTGCTGGTCAATGTCTCCGCGGAGGAATTGATTATAATTCATTTTAATGAACATCATCTTCTCCACATTTTCTGGATGTAACCTCGTACGCCGATTGCTGACAAGGTGAGCGGCGGCACTAAACACTCTTTCGGAGTACACACTTGTGGGAGGGCAACTTAGGTAGAATAAAGCCAGTTTGTGCAAGGGCCTCCAAATTGCCTCTTTTTCCTGCCAGTATAAGTACGGACTGTGTGACGTGCCTACTTGGATGCGGTCACTCATATAATCCTCCACCATTCTATCAATGTTGAGAGAATCATATGCAGTGACAGTAGACGACATGTCCGTAATCGTTGTCAGGTCCTTCAGTCCGGACCAGATGTCAGCATCAGCAGTCGCTCCAGACTGCCCTGCATCACCGCCAGCGGGTGGGCTCGGAATTCTGAGCCTTTTCCTCGCACCCCCAGTTGCGGGAGAATGTGAAGGAGGAGATGTTGACAGGTCGCGTTCCGCTTGACTTGACAATTTTGTCACCAGCAGGTCTTTCAACCCCAGCAGACCTGTGTCTGCCGGAAAGAGAGATCCAAGGTAGGCTTTAAATCTAGGATCGAGCACGGTGGCCAAAATGTAGTGCTCTGATTTCAACAGATTGACCACCCGTGAATCCTTGTTAAGCGAATTAAGGGCTGCATCCACAAGTCCCACATGCCTAGCGGAATCGCTCCGTGTTAGCTCCTTCTTCAATGCCTCCAGCTTCTTCTGCAAAAGCCTGATGAGGGGAATGACCTGACTCAGGCTGGCAGTGTCTGAACTGACTTCACGTGTGGCAAGTTCAAAGGGCATCAGAACCTTGCACAACGTTGAAATCATTCTCCACTGCACTTGAGACAGGTGCATTCCATCTCCTATATCGTGCTCAATTGTATAGGCTTGAATGGCCTTTTGCTGCTCCTCCAACCTCTGAAGCATATAGAGGGTTGAATTCCACCTCGTTACCACTTCTTGCTTCAGATGATGGCAGGGCAGGTTCAGTAGTTTTTGGTGGTGCTCCAGTCTTCTGTACGTGGTGCCTGTACGCCGAAAGTGTCCCGCAATTTTTCTGGCCACCGACAGCATCTCTTGCACGCCCCTGTCGTTTTTTAAAAAATTCTGCACCACCAAATTCAAGGTATGTGCAAAACATGGGACGTGCTGGAATTTGCCCATATTTAATGCACACACAATATTGCTGGCGTTGTCCGATGCCACAAATCCACAGGAGAGTCCAATTGGGGTAAGCCATTCCGCGATGATCTTCCTCAGTTGCCGTAAGAGGTTTTCAGCTGTGTGCGTATTCTGGAAAGCGGTGATACAAAGCGTAGCCTGCCTAGGAAAGAGTTGGCGTTTGCGAGATGCTGCTACTGGTGCCGCCGCTGCTGTTCTTGCGGCGGGAGTCCATACATCTACCCAGTGGGCTGTCACAGTCATATAGTCCTGACCCTGCCCTGCTCCACTTGTCCACATGTCCGTGGTTAAGTGGACATTGGGTACAACTGCATTTTTTAGGACACTGGTGAGTCTTTTTCTGACGTCCGTGTACATTCTCGGTATCGCCTGCCTAGAGAAGTGGAACCTAGATGGTATTTGGTAACGGGGGCACACTGCCTCAATAAATTGTCTAGTTCCCTGTGAACTAACGGCGGATACCGGACGCACGTCTAACACCAACATAGTTGTCAAGGACTCAGTTATCCGCTTTGCAGTAGGATGACTGCTGTGATATTTCATCTTCCTCGCAAAGGACTGTTGAACAGTCAATTGCTTACTGGAAGTAGTACAAGTGGGCTTGCGACTTCCCCTCTGGGATGACCATCGACTCCCAGCGGCAACAACAGCAGCGCCAGCAGCAGTAGGCGTTACACGCAAGGATGCATCGGAGGAATCCCAGGCAGGAGAGGACTCGTCAGACTTGCCAGTGACATGGCCTGCAGGACTATTGGCATTCCTGGGGAAGGAGGAAATTGACACTGAGGGAGTTGGTGGGGTGGTTTGCGTGAGCTTGGTTACAAGAGGAAGGGATTTACTGGTCAGTGGACTGCTTCCGCTGTCACCCAAAGTTTTTGAACTTGTCACTGACTTATTATGAATGCGCTGCAGGTGACGTATAAGGGAGGATGTTCCGAGGTGGTTAACGTCCTTACCCCTACTTATTACAGCTTGACAAAGGGAACACACGGCTTGACACCTGTTGTCCGCATTTCTGGTGAAATACCTCCACACCGAAGAGCTGATTTTTTTGGTATTTTCACCTGGCATGTCAACGGCCATATTCCTCCCACGGACAACAGGTGTCTCCCCGGGTGCCTGACTTAAACAAACCACCTCACCATCAGAATCCTCCTGGTCAATTTCCTCCCCAGCGCCAGCAACACCCATATCCTCCTCATCCTGGTGTACTTCAACACTGACATCTTCAATCTGACTATCAGGAACTGGACTGCGGGTGCTCCTTCCAGCACTTGCAGGGGGCATGCAAATAGTGGAAGGCGCATGCTCTTCACGTCCAGTGTTGGGAAGGTCAGGCATCGCAAACGACACAATTGGACTCTCCTTGTGGATTTGGGATTTCAAAGAACGCACAGTTCTTTGCGGTGCTTTTGCCAGCTTGAGTCTTTTCAGTTTTCTAGCGAGAGGCTGAGTGCTTCCATCCTCATGTGAAGCTGAACCACTAGCCATGAACATAGGCCAGGGCCTCAGCCGTTCCTTGCCACTCCGTGTGGTAAATGGCATATTGGCAAGTTTACGCTTCTCCTCCGACAATTTTATTTTAGGTTTTGGAGTCCTTTTTTTTCTGATATTTGGTGTTTTGGATTTGACATGCTCTGTACTATGACATTGGGCATCGGCCTTGGCAGACGACGTTGCTGGCATTTCATCGTCTCGGCCATGACTAGTGGCAGCAGCTTCAGCACGAGGTGGAAGTGGATCTTGATCTTTCCCTAATTTTGGAACCTCAACTTTTTTGTTCTCCATATTTTATAGGCAGAACTAAAAGGCACCTCAGGTAAACAATGGAGATGGATGGATTGGATACTAGTATACAATTATGGACGGACTGCCACGGTTAGGTGGTATAAAAAAACCACGGTTAGGTGGTATATATTATAATAATAATACAATTATGGATGGACGGACTGCCTGCCGACTGCCGACACAGAGGTAGCCACAGCCGTGAACTACCGCACTGTACACTGGTTGATAAAGAGATAGTAGTATACTCGTAACAACTAGTATGACACTATGACGGTATAAAGAATGAAAAAAAAACCACGGTTAGGTGGTATATATTATAATAATAATACAATTATGGATGGACGGACTGCCTGCCGACTGCCGACACAGAGGTAGCCACAGCCGTGAACTACCGCACTGTACACTGGTTGATAAAGAGATAGTAGTATACTCGTAACAACTAGTATGACACTATGACGACGGTATAAAGAAAGAAAAAAAAATACCACAGTTAGGTGGTATATATTATAATAATAATACAATTATGGATGGACGGACTGCCTGCCGACTGCCGACACAGAGGTAGCCACAGCCGTGAACTACCGCACTGTACACTGGTTGATAAAGAGATAGTAGTATACTCGTAACAACTAGTATGACACTATGACGACAGTATAAAGAATGAAAAAAAAACCACGGTTAGGTGGTATATATTATAATAATAATACAATTATGGATGGACGGACTGCCTGCCGACTGCCGACACAGAGGTAGCCACAGCCGTGAACTACCGCACTGTACACTGGTTGATAAAGAGATAGTAGTATACTCGTAACAACTAGTATGACACTATGACGACGGTATAAAGAAAGAAAAAAAAATACCACAGTTAGGTGGTATATATTATAATAATAATACAATTATGGATGGACGGACTGCCTGCCGACTGCCGACACAGAGGTAGCCACAGCCGTGAACTACCGCACTGTACACTGGTTGATAAAGAGATAGTAGTATACTCGTAACAACTAGTATGACACTATGACGACGGTATAAAGAAAGAAAAAAAAATACCACAGTTAGGTGGTATATATTATAATAATAATACAATTATGGATGGACGGACTGCCTGCCGACTGCCGACACAGAGGTAGCCACAGCCGTGAACTACCGCACTGTACACTGGTTGATAAAGAGATAGTAGTATACTCGTAACAACTAGTATGACACTATGACGACGGTATAAAGAATGAAAAAAAAACCACGGTTAGGTGGTATATATTATAATAATAATACAATTATGGATGGACGGACTGCCTGCCGACTGCCGACACAGAGGTAGCCACAGCCGTGAACTACCGCACTGTACACTGGTTGATAAAGAGATAGTAGTATACTCGTAACAACTAGTATGACACTATGACGGTATAAAGAATGAAAAAAAAACCACGGTTAGGTGGTATATATTATAATAATAATACAATTATGGATGGACGGACTGCCTGCCGACTGCCGACACAGAGGTAGCCACAGCCGTGAACTACCGCACTGTACACTGGTTGATAAAGAGATAGTAGTATACTCGTAACAACTAGTATGACACTATGACGACGGTATAAAGAAAGAAAAAAAAATACCACGGTTAGGTGGTATATATTGTAATACAATTATGGATGGACGGACTGCCTGCCGAGTTCCGACTGCCGACACAGAGGTAGCCACAGCCGTGAACTACCGCACTGTACTGTGTCTGCTGCTAATATAGACTGGTTGATAAAGAGATAGTATACAATACATACAACAATATACTACTATACTGGTGGTCAGGCACTGGTCACCACTAGTCACACTGGCAGTGGCACTCCTGCAGCAAAAGTGTGCACTGTTTAATTTTAAATTAATATAATATTATGTACTCCTGGGGGCTCCTGCTATAACAACCTGCAGTGCTCCCCAGTCTCCCCCACAATTATTATAAGCTTTGCCTTTTATACATTGATGTGCAGCACACTGGGCTGAGCTGAGTGCACACAGACTGAGTCACACTGTGTGACTGGCTGCTGCTGTGTATCGTTTTTTTTCAGGCAGAGAACGGATATAGCAGAGAACGGATATATTATATTAAAATAAATAAAAGTTAACTAACAACAACTGCACTGGTCACTGTGGTAAACTCTGACTGACTCTGCACAATCTCTCTCTCTCTTCTAATCTAATTTCTAATGGAGAGGACGCCAGCCACGTCCTCTCCCTATCAATCTCAATGCACGTGTGAAAATGGCGGCGACGCGCGGCTCCTTATATAGAATCCGAGTCTCGCGAGAATCCGACAGCGTCATGATGACGTTCGGGCGCGCTCGGGTTAACCGAGCAAGGCGGGAGGATCCGAGTCTGCTCGGACCCGTAAAAAAAACATGAAGTTCGTGCGGGTTCGGTTTCAGAGAAACCGAACCCGCTCATCTCTACTCTGAGGTTTAGGTGATCTGCGTAGGGGGGACCACATGAGGCAGAAGAGTGGACCACTCCTAGCACAAAGCTAGTCCCTTGTAGAGTAAACCCAGAGTAATGTCTGCTTCTGATCCTTATAGTCCCACAATCACTCTGCCACCAGCAGGCTGAAAAGGACTGCTCACAAGACCTGTGTAGATGTAAATTAGGTTGTTTCCAGGGACACTAAATGTCATACTGTATAACCCTCTTGCTTAAAGCTGGGAACACACTTGTTCGATACATGGCTGGTCAGGTAAAATGCTCCTGATCAGTCGAGCTGTGTGTATATCCAGCTGTGACTCCCATGACCTCTTGTGAGGTGGGGACAGCAGCGGGGAAAAAGCAGCTCCTCTATTGGGATTGGGTGCAGCACATAAGATGTGATCTCCCAGTCTAAACCTTTGCAGAAGCGTTATAAGCCATTTATTGGCTAACACTCATGCATCATCACTGCATACACACCTATACATTCAACGGCCATTCACCCAATTCCGGGAGATCAGGACGAAGATTGTATAGTTGTGTACCCAGCTTTTATGGCAGGAAAATCTGAACAAATGACTGATAAGCTGACCCTCTTCCAGACTACCTGTCAGTGTCCAAGGTCTTGAACAAGGCCCCCTTATTGTGAAAAGCACACATTATTTCCAAGGAAGTCTAGCCTTCAAAAGATGATTCTTAATTAATACCTCACCACTTGGTTCAGCAAGTAGCTTAGATACAGTTTTGAAAGTAGCAATTCATATCACACAGACATTCATGACATACATTTTGGAAGAACTTTAATAATTCAGATCATGGTCATGGTCTGATAACTCTTAGGACTGTGAGCACAGTTTACCCATGGCACACAGAATGCATACAGTCATGACACATGACTTTGAGGAATTGCTGTAGCCCATGGCAACGGTCACACTTGCCTACTTTTGAAAACTTGTTTCAGGGAGATTATGGTTGGTAGTTGAATGTGTAACTCTATATTGAGGGTGCGTGTCATGCTCTGCCCAAAGGGCATGTCTAGATCCACTTATGGGTGTATCTACTGACACTCAGGGGTTTTTCCTGCAGTATTATCTCCCCCATGAGGCCCCGTTCTCCATGTCTCTGCTTTCTTTCCCCCGGACAGTGTCATCTCTCTCAGAGCCCCCACTCTCCATAGGTTTCTGTCCCCCCACCCCCATGGCAGTGTCATCAGCCCCCTGAGCCCCTACTCTTCATGTGATGTAGACATTTGGAATGTCAACCTTTTGATTACATCCCACATAGACATGTAGTGAGCATAAGTAATATATAGCCACTATGTTCCACTACAAAGTTGTCACATACAACTTTGCATGTCCTACTAATGAGAGGTCTGAAGTTAATAATATTTTACACAGGATAACAAATAATGAGGTACTAAATAGATAAAATATATTTCATGTTTTTCTGCAAAGCTGTAGGATTATTGTCACGATCCGGGTAACTAAACGCCATTTCCTACCGGTCAGATGTCTCCAGAGATTGGCTCAGCGTGCCAGGGCTGGGTTATAACTATGTTTTCCTTATAACTCTTATGGTATTGCCCACAGAGCTGGTTCAGCGGCCTTCTTAGTGTGCTCACTTAACTGTGGTATGGCGCTTTTAGTCCTTTCGCGGCCGTCACCGCCGCGCGCATGGTCTCACCTCATGGAAGCTGAGTGAGGTGTCCTCCGTGTGCTGCGGCCGCTGCCGCCATACCTCTGGCCACTGTGCGTAGGTGGGAATGAGTGGAGCCTCTGCTGCTGAGGCCTCTGCCGCCATTGCCGTTTGACACGTGGTTCCTCAGGATCATCTTTTCCCCTTCAAACTTGGTAATGGGCGCAACCGTGTTGGAGTGAATCACATGTTGCTCTCCTCACCAATCCGCAGCGCTGCTGCTACTGCCTCTGCATAATTGTCAGCCAATCCCTGTTATCCTGCAGGTATAAATATCCTGTCCCAGCACCCAGAAGATTGTCAGTGCTTCAATTGTCTCTCCAGTGAATCTAGTCTGCAGCTTCACTAAAGACTTTCCTGTGAATGCTCCCTGCGGTACAGCCTGACTCTCTTGTGTCTACCCTCTGCAGTGCAGCTCCAACTCTCCTGGGGTTATACTCTGTGGTGCAGCCTGTCTCCATTGCTCCCGCACCCAGTATCTGCAGAGTGTGTACTCTGGCTTCCAGCAGCCACTCTCCAGCGGTTCTCTGTTTCCACTACCATCAGCAACTCACTATTATAGTGGAGTAATATTCCTGCGATCCCCAGCATCACTAAGTACTTTACCTGCGATCCCCAACATCACTAAGTACTTCACCTGCGATCCCCAGCATCACTAAGTACTTTACCTGCGATCCCCAGCATCACTAAGTACTTTACCTGCGATCCCCAACATCACTAAGTACTTTACCTGCGATCCCCAGCATCACTAAGTACTTCACCTGCGATCCCCAGCATCACTAAGTACTTTACCTGCGATCCCCAGCATCACTAAGTACTTCACCTGCGATCCCCAGCATCACTAAGTACTTCACCTGCGATCCCCAGCATCACTAAGTACTTTACCTGCGATCCCCAGCATCACAAAGTACTTCACCTGCGATCCCCAGCATCACAAAGTACTTCACCTGCGATCCCCAGCATCACTAAGTACTTTACCTGCGATCCCCAGCATCACAAAGTACTTCACCTGCGATCCCCAGCATCACTAAGTACTTTACCTGCGATCCCCAGCATCACTAAGTACTTTACCTGCGATCCCCAGCATCACAAAGTACTTCACCTGCGATCCCCAGCATCACAAAGTACTTCACCTGCGATCCCCAGCATCACTAAGTACTTTACCTGCGATCCCCAGCATCACAAAGTACTTCACCTGCGATCCCCAGCATCACTAAGTACTTTACCTGCGATCCCCAGCATCACTAAGTACTTTACCTGCGATACCCAGCATCACTAAGTACTTTACCTGCGATCTCCAGCATCACTAAGTACTTTACCTGTGATCTCCAGCATCACTTTATGCTTTACCTGCGATCCCCAGCATCACTAAGTACTTTACCTGCGATCTCCAGCATCACTTTATGCTTTACCTGCGATCCCCAGCATCACTAAGTACTTTACCTGTGATCCCCAGCATCACAAAGTACTTTACCTGTGATCCCCAGCATCACTAAGTACTTTACCTGTGATCCCCAGCATCACAAAGTACTTTACCTGTGATCCCCAGCATCAGTAAGTACTTTACCTGTGATCCCCAGCATCACTAAGTACTTTACCTGCGATCTCCAGCATCACTAAGTACTTTACCTGCGATCTCCAGCATCACTTTATGCTTCACCTGCGATCCCCAGCATCACAAAGTACTTCACCTGCGATCCCCAGCATCACTAAGTACTTCACCTGCGATCCCCAGCATCACTAAGTACTTTACCTGCGATCTCCAGCATCACTTTATGCTTTACCTGCGATCCCCAGCATCACTAAGTACTTTACCTGTGATCCCCAGCATCACTAAGTACTTCACCTGCGATCCCCAGCATCACTAAGTACTTCACCTGCGATCCCCAGCATCACAAAGTACTTCACCTGCGATCCCCAGCATCACAAAGTACTTCACCTGCGATCCCCAGCATCACTAAGTACTTTACCTGCGATCCCCAGCATCACTAAGTACTTTACCTGCGATCCCCAGCATCACTAAGTACTTTACCTGCGATCCCCAGCATCACAAAGTACTTCACCTGCGATCCCCAGCATCACAAAGTACTTCACCTGCGATCCCCAGCATCACTAAGTACTTTACCTGCGATCCCCAGCATCACTAAGTACTTTACCTGCGATCCCCAGCATCACTAAGTACTTTACCTGCGATCCCCAGCATCACAAAGTACTTCACCTGCGATCCCCAGCATCACTAAGTACTTCACCTGCGATCCCCAGCATCACTAAGTACTTCACCTGCGATCCCCAGCATCACTAAGTACTTTACCTGCGATCTCCAGCATCACTTTATGCTTTACCTGCGATCCCCAGCATCACTAAGTACTTTACCTGTGATCCCCAGCATCACTAAGTACTTCACCTGCGATCCCCAGCATCACTAAGTACTTCACCTGCGATCCCCAGCATCACAAAGTACTTCACCTGCGATCCCCAGCATCACAAAGTACTTCACCTGCGATCCCCAGCATCACTAAGTACTTTACCTGCGATCCCCAGCATCACTAAGTACTTTACCTGCGATCCCCAGCATCACTAAGTACTTTACCTGCGATCCCCAGCATCACAAAGTACTTCACCTGCGATCCCCAGCATCACTAAGTACTTCACCTGCGATCCCCAGCATCACTAAGTACTTCACCTGCGATCCCCAGCATCACTAAGTACTTTACCTGCGATCCCCAGCATCACTAAGTACTTTACCTGCGATCCCCAGCATCACAAAGTACTTCACCTGCGATCCCCAGCATCACTAAGTACTTCACCTGCGATCCCCAGCATCACTAAGTACTTCACCTGCGATCCCCAGCATCACTAAGTACTTTACCTGCGATCCCCAGCATCACTAAGTACTTCACCTGCGATCCCCAGCATCACTAAGTACTTCACCTGCGATCCCCAGCATCACTAAGTACTTTACCTGCGATCCCCAGCATCACTAAGTACTTCACCTGCGATCCCCAGCATCACTAAGTACTTCACCTGCGATCCCCAGCATCACTAAGTACTTCACCTGCGATCCCCAGCATCACTAAGTACTTTACCTGCGATCCCCAGCATCACTAAGTACTTCACCTGCGATCCCCAGCATCACTAAGTACTTTACCTGCGATCCCCAGCATCACTAAGTACTTTACCTGCGATCCCCAGCATCACTTTATGCTTTACCTGCGATCCCCAGCATCACTAAGTACTTCACCTGCGATCCCCAGCATCACTAAGTACTTTACCTGCGATCCCCAGCATCACTTTATGCCTTACCTGCGATCCCCAGCATCACTAAGTACTTTACCTGCGATCCCCAGCATCACTAAGTACTTTACCTGCGATCCCCAGCATCACTAAGTACTTCACCTGCGATCCCCAGCATCACTTAATACTTTACCTATGCTTCAAGCATCACAAGGCATTTCAAACTAATGCTCCGGTTACTGGTCTCAACCAGTAGGAACTCAGAGACTCTCTCTTTGACAGTTATTGTTTTGTTGCACTTTCTTTGACTTTATTATTTAATAAACACCCTTAAAGGCACCTCCTGTTGTCGTGGTCACGCCTTTGGGCTTTGGTACTACTGCTTCTGCGCATGTCTAGGAGTCCCATTCACCTCCTAAGTTCAGATACCCGTCAGTCCCTACAACTGAGGCTTCCCGCTACCGACACCAGCCCTCAGTTCTGACAATTTCTCAGTGGCAGCAGGCATGTCATAATAACATGAGGCCTAATTTTACAAAATCTTATGCAAGATAACACAGGCCATCTACCTAATGTTGAGGTAGTAGAGGAGTCATCAGCTTTGTAGCATGCCATGCTCTGCTACATAGTTCAAAGAGGGTTTCTCATGTCCTTGTTAATTGGGTTCTATCTGCATGAAATATCACATAGGATACAATAGGCCTGGAATAACCACAGGTAATATATACTACCATGTTCCACTACAAAGTTCAGCAGAGTTCATCTGTGGTGTCATCTAACTCCTAGGTAAGTATACTGTATTTTGTGTGTTTATAAATCGCATGCAGGAAAACAGACCTTGGACTAAACCTATACAGTAGAGGTATTCTCAGATACCCTGTATGCCACATTCTGCTACAAAGTAGCAGGAGGATTCCTCAATGGTGGCAGCCACATCCAAGTAACATGGCTCCCAATTCTATGATATATAACTGCTGGATAACACATACAGTATTTGGGATTACAATATTTCCAGTAACTAGAAGAGCCATTGGTTAATATTTCTGCAGTGCTCTGCTACATAGTTGCAGGAGGGTTCCATAGTGATGACAGCCATGTCCTAGTAATGAGTACTGAGTCTATTCTATATAATTCAGTCTATCACACTCCTGGGATTTTTGCTTATAATGAGGTATTAGAGAACCGTCATGGTCACATGGCCACTCAGTGCCCCCCTACTTTATACCTGTGCACATTTGGGTTCCGGTATGAATGGTCGACCATGTTATGGTCGACAGTCATTAGGTCGACCACTATTGGTCGACATTGACATGGACACATGGTCGACACATGAAAATGGTCGACACGTGAAAAGGTCGACACATGAAAAAGTCGACATGAGTTTTTTTAACTTTTTTTGGTGTCGTTTTTTGCGTAAAGTGACTGGGAACCCCAATTAGTGCACCGCGTCCCCTCGCATGGTGCCTTCGCTCCGCTACCGCTTCGCTCGGCACAGATTACCGTTCTAATCCTAGTCCACGTGGATCGTAAAGTATGGAAAAGTTCCCCAAAAGAAAAAAAAGTTAAAAAAACTCATGTCGACCTTTTCATGTGTCGACCTTTCATGTGTCGACCATGTCAATGTCGACCAATAGTGGTCGACCTAATGACTGTCGACCATAACATGGTCGACCATGTGAACGGATACCGCACATATGATATGACTGCCTACGTCTTCCAGCAAATTAGCCTACTGTACAAAAACCTGCCTCTATGCATCACTGTTGGCAAGTAAAAGGTCTTACCATCTTGGCTTCCATCACTGCAGTGTGTTGCTAATCTTGTGTTTGACCCAGCCTGACTTGACTATCCTGCATGTCTGCTGTTACTCTACCTTAGGGGGTAATTCAGACCTGATCGCAGGGCAGCGATTTTTGCTGTCCTGCGATCAGATAGTCACCGCCTATAGGGGAGTGTATTGTAGCTGTGCAAGTGTGTGAACACATGTGTAACAGAGCTGCACAAACTAATTTTGTGCAGTCTCTGCGCAGCCCAGGACTTACTCAGCCACTGCGATCACATCAGGCTGTTCAGGACCGGAATTGACGTCAGATACCCTCCCTGAAAACGCTTGGACACGCCTGCGTTGTTCCAGACACTCCCTAAAAATGGTCAGTTGCCACCCACAAACGCCCTCTTCCTGTCAATCTCCTTGTGATCACTTTTTTCGCACCATCCCGTCGCTATGCACCATTGCCCGGTGCAGTTGTCCAATGCGCCTGTGCATTGCGATGCATACACATGCGCAGTTCGGATCTGATTGCAGGCTGTGAGAAAACGCAGCCTAGCGATCATGTCTGAATAACCCCTAGTTTGACCTTTTGCTATTCTCCTGACTACCCAACCTTGTGGCTTTATTGACCCCAACTTGTTGAATACTATCTCTCTCCAGTTACATCAGTTTATGAGCCTAATTCAGGGGGTAATTCAGACCTGATCGCTCGCTAGCATTTTTTGCAGCGCTGCAATCAGATCAGAACTGTGCATGCGTATGCACCGCAATGCGCAGGTGCGTCGCACGGGTACAAAGCGGATCGTTGCTGTGCGATGGGTTTGACAAAGAATCCATTTGCACAGCTGATTGCAAAGAGATTGACAGGAATAAGGCGTTTGTGGGTGGCAACTGACCGTTTTCTGGGAGTGGTTGGAAAAACGCAGGCGTGTCCAAGCGTTTGCAAGGAGGGTTCCTGACATCAATTCCAGACCCGGACATGCTGAAGTGATCGCAGTGGCTGAGTAAGTTCTGGGCAACCCAGAAACTGCACAAAGTTTAGTTGTACCACTCGGCAGCACATACGTTCGCACACTTGCACAGCTAAAATACACTCCCCTGTAAGCGGCGACTATCTGATCGCAGCGCTGCAAAAAACTGCTAGCGAGCGATCAGGTTAGCAGATGGGCAAAACCATGTGCACTGCAGGAAGGGCGTAGGCAGGGCCGGCTCCAGGCATGTTCGACTAGAGCGGCCGCGCGGGGCGCCACTCTTACAGGGCGCCGCACGCTGCGGCCGCCATTTTCCTGCCTGGAGCCAGCCTCTGTGTGTCCGACTCCGACTCCCGGCCGCTTGTGTGCGCGCTATGCAGCGCGCTGTGCGGCGCCGGCGTCTGACGTTGGACGCCGGCGCCGCGCAGCGTGCATAGCGCGCACACAGTTTTGTTCCTCCGTCCGCGGCCCGCCCACAGCAGTATTCCCGGCTCCCAGCAGCACCGCAGTGTCAGTGACAGACAGGTAAGTTAAAATCTGTCTGGCACTGTGTGGGGCCGTTTATTTTTCTGGCACTGTGGGGGCATTATTTTTCTGGCACTGTGGGGGCATATCTGCACTGTGGGGGCATTATTTTTCTGGCACTGTGGGGGCATTGTTTTTCTGGCACTGTGGGGGCATATCTGCACTGTGGGGGCATTATTTTTCTGGCACTGTGGGGGCATATCTGCACTGTGGGGGCATTATTTTTCTGGCACTGTGGGGGCATATCTGCACTGTGGGGGCATTATGTTTCTGGCACTGTGGGGGCATTATTTTTCTGGCACTGCGGGGGCATATCTGCACTGTGGGGGCATTATTTTTCTGGCACTGTGGGGGCATTATTTTTCTGGCACTGTGGGGGCATATCTGCACTGTGGGCATTATTTTTCTGGCACTGTGGGGGCATATCTGCACTGTGGGGGCATTATTTTTCTGGCACTGTGGGGGCATATCTGCACTGTGGGGGCATTATTTTTCTGGCACTGTGGGGGCATATCTGCACTGTGGGGGCATTATTTTTCTGGCACTGTGGGGGCATATCTGCACTGTGGGGGCATTATTTTTCTGGCACTGTGGGGGCATATCTGCACTGTGGGGGCATTATTTTTCTGGCACTGTGGGGGCATTGTTTTTCTGGCACTGTGGGGGCATATCTGCACTGTGGGGGCATTATTTTTCTGGCACTGTGGGGGCATATCTGCACTGTGGGGGCATTATTTTTCTGGCACTGTGGGGGCATATCTGCACTGTGGGGGCATTATGTTTCTGGCACTGTGGGGGCATTATTTTTCTGGCACTGCGGGGGCATATCTGCACTGTGGGGGCATTATTTTTCTGGCACTGTGGGGGCATTATTTTTCTGGCACTGTGGGGGCATATCTGCACTGTGGGCATTATTTTTCTGGCACTGTGGGGGCATATCTGCACTGTGGGGGCATTATTTTTCTGGCACTGTGGGGGCATATCTGCACTGTGGGGGCATTATTTTTCTGGCACTGTGGGGGCATATCTGCACTGTGGGGGCATTATTTTTCTGGCACTGTGGGGGCATATCTGCACTGTGGGGGCATTATTTTTCTGGCACTGTGGGGGCATATCTGCACTGTGGGGGCATTATTTTTCTGGCACTGTGGGGGCATTGTTTTTCTGGCACTGTGGGGGCATATCTGCACTGTGGGGGCATTATTTTTCTGGCACTGTGGGGGCATATCTGCACTGTGGGGGCATTATTTTTCTGGCACTGTGGGGGCATATCTGCACTGTGGGGGCATTATGTTTCTGGCACTGTGGGGGCATTATTTTTCTGGCACTGCAGGGGCATATCTGCACTGTGGGGGCATTATTTTTCTGGCACTGTGGGGGCATTATTTTTCTGGCACTGTGGGGGCATATCTGCACTGTGGGCATTATTTTTCTGGCACTGTGGGGGCATATCTGCACTGTGGGGGCATTATTTTTCTGGCACTGTGGGGGCATATCTGCACTGTGGGGGCATTATTTTTCTGGCACTGTGGGGGCATATCTGCACTGTGGGGGCATTATTTTTCTGGCACTGTGGGGGCATATCTGCACTGTGGGGGCATTATTTTTCTGGCACTGTGGGGGCATATCTGCACTGTGGGGGCATTTATGTTTCTGGCACTGGGGGCATTTATGTATCTGGCACTGTGGGGGCATATCTGCACTGTGGGGGCTTTTATGTTTTGTGGCACGGCGGGCATTTATTTATCTGGCACTGTGGGGGCATTTATGTTTTGTGGCACTGGGGGCATTTATGTATCTGGCAGTTATGTATCTGGCACTGTGGGGTCATTGATGCATCTGGCACTGTGGGGGCACTTATGTATCTGGCATTGTGTGGTCATTTATGTATCTGGCATTGTGGGGGCATTTATGTATCTGGCACTGGGGGCATATCTGCACTGTGTGGCCATTTATGTATCTGGCACTGCTGGGGGGCATGTCACGTGTAGCTGGCACTGCTGGGGGGTATGTCACGTGTAGCTGGCATTGCTGGGGGGCATGTCACGTGTAGCTGGCACTGCTGGGGGGCATATCATGTAGTGTATCTACTAGGCATCTGTGGCTAGGCAATGTGTCTATCGTGCGCTGCCTGGCGCAAAGTGTCTATCGTGCGCTGCCTGGCGCAAAGTGTCTATCGTGCTCTGCCTGGCGCAAAGTGTCTATCGTGCTCTGCCTGGCGCAAAGTGTCTAACGTGCTCTGCCTGGCGCAAAGTGTGTAGGAGGTTCTACCTGGTGCAATGTGTATTAGCTGCACTACTATGTGGTGTAATGCGAATTGCCACTACTCTGTGGTCATGCACCTTCCCCACGAAGCAACGGCCCTAAATTTTTGCTGCGCGCCTTCGGCGCGCACTGTCCCTGCTTCAGCATGTGGGTGGAGGAGCACCAAGTATTACAGTATGTACATCATTTTGCCCTCCTTACTTAAAAATGTGCCCTCCTTGTGATCAGCACCCTGCCCTAAAACGTGAACACTATCATGTGTAGCTGGCACTGCTGGGGGTCTATTGTGTGTAGCTGGCACTGTTGAGGGGCATGTCATGTGTAGCTGGCACTGCTGCGGGGCATGTCATGTGTAGCTGGCACTGCTGCGGGGCATGTCATGTGTAGCTGGCACTACACTGGAGACATTGTGTGTAAGGAACACTACTGTGGCTGTTCTGCATAAGGCTGCTAATTGTGTGCATAGAGGGGGTGTGAAAAAATATATTTATTTATAGTTTAATAATATGAAGTTACGAGGCCACACCCACTTTCCCAGGAGGCCACGCCCACTTTCCCCGAAGCGCGCGCGCCTTCGGCGCGCGCATAGGGGTTAGGGGGCGCTTTTACATTTTCTCGCACAGGGTGCTAGTAGGCCTGGAGCCGGCCCTGGGCGTAGGGCAGATTTAACATGTGCAGAGAGAGTTAGATTTGAGTGGGTTATATTGTGTCTGTGCAGGGTAAATACTGGCTGCCTTATTTTTACACTGCAATTTAGATTTCAGTTTGAACACACCCCGCCCAAATCTCTGCACGTTATATCCGTCCCCCTGCACTGCACATGGTTTCTCTTATGTCCTTGGGGATACTGGGAATCCAGTTAGTACGATGGGTATAGACAGATCCACTAGGAGCCTTGGGCACTTTAAGAATTTGATAGTGTGCGCTGGCTCCTCCCTCTATGCCCCTCCTACCAGACTCAGTTTAGAAAATGTGCCCGTGTAGCTGGTCACATGGCTGGAAGCTCCTGAAGAGTTTTCTGAATTTATTTTGTATGTTTGTTATTTTCAGGCAGGACTGGATGGCACCAGCCTGCCTGCTTTGTGGGACTTAGGGGGCGGGGGGGGGGGGGGGGGGGGACGGCCCAACCTCTTGAAGGGTTAATGGTCCCGTTCCCCGCTGACAGGACACTAGCTCCTGAGAGAACTATTTGCAAGCTCCACCACGGCGAGCGTACATTCCCGCAGCACGCCGCCACCCGTAACAGAGCCAGAAGATAGAAGAGTGGTGAGTACTAAGCCGTCGTCCCGGTTAGCGGGTCGCCAGCCATTGTGGCGGCATGAGGGTACTTAGACGCACGGCTTCTACATGGGGCGGCTGGGTCTCCAGACTCAGTACACAGTGCAGACGCACCACTTCTGAGGGAGCGAACTGAGTCTAAGTACACTATGTGTGTATACAGTACCCAGACAGACATTACAGACTAAAAAGGGGGGCTGACTCCATTTTAAGCACTAAAATTACCTCAGCCAGTATAAAAAAGTGCGGGAAGAACGTGCGCCATTGAAGGAGCGGGGCTTCACTATGGCCCTCATTCCGAGTTGTTCGCTCGCAAGCTGCTTTTAGCAGCATTGCACACGCTAAGCCGCCGCCTACTGGGAGTGAATCTTAGCTTAGCAGAATTGCGAACGAAAGATTCGCAATATTGCGAAAAGATTTCTCTGTGCAGTTTCTGAGTAGCTCGAGACTTACTCTTCCAGTGCGAACAGTTCAGTGCTTGTCGTTCCTGGTTTGACATCACAAACACACCCAGCGTTCGCCCAGACACTCCCCCGTTTCTTCAGCCACTCGGAAACGGCAGCGTTTTTTCACATACTCCCATAAAACGGTCAGTTTCCGCCCAGAAACACCCACTTCCTGTCAATCACACTCCGATCACCAGAACGAAGAAAAAACCTTGTAATGCCGTGAGTAAAATACCAATCTTCATAGCAAATTTACTTGGCGCAGTCGCAGTGCGAACATTGCGCATGCGCAATTAGCGGAAAATCGCTGCGATGCGAAGAAAATTACTGAGCGAACAACTCGGAATGAGGGCTAATGAGCAGATCCAGCAGCTCACCAGCGCCATTTTCCCTCTGCAGTGGACACAGATGCTGACTGACAGGGATGTGCAGCTCCCCTGGAGAGACTCCAGATTACCTCAGCGGTACCATGGGGTCATATCAGGTGGAGAGCACTTTCTAGTGTACTAAATCCCCAATCTGAGTACTTAGTCTACAACCTGGCTAAGCTTAACACTAGCAGTAAGGGCGCTGTGTGCTGGCTCCATACTATCTCCGTGTCTCTCTGGAAGGGCTCTTTGTGGGTTAATTGTGCATTTAACCTGTTCCTGTGTGTGTGTGCTGTCACTGTCACAGTACGTCACACAAAGAGTGTGTTTCATGTAAGGCACAGTGTTCCTCTTCTCCAGGGGGTTCACTGCAGTGTACTCAGTGCAGTGTACCCTCCCAGGCTAACGGGGCAGAGCCAGCTTGGCTGGATTCCATTAGGGCAATGATTTCCAATATTTCTTCTAAATTGTCTCGCAATGAGAAAGAGACGCAATACTTAAGACAATCGATGACTGAGTTTATGAACAGAGACTCAGTACCCAAACCAGCGTCTCAGTCCCCTGCCACTTGTCAGCAAAAATGTCCTTTGACCCATATCCTGCAGTCTGACTCTGATGATGACGGGTCAGACATGGAGAAGGGGGAGGTAGACTCAGAGGTGGGGGAGGCTACTCTGTCACAGGGGATAGAGGCTCTCATAGAAGCCATCAGAAACGTTCTGCATATCCCTGATAAGGTAATAGAGGAGACTGAGGAATCTTATTTTAATATAAAAAATAAATCCTCAGCCACTTTCCTGTGTCAAAGGAACTAAATACCCTGTTGGAAGAACCGTGGGTTAATCCTGATAGGCAATTTCAAATTCCTAAAAGGTTGATATCATCTTTTCCTTTTCCTCCTGAGGATAGGAAAAAATGGGAAAATCCACCAATAGTGGATGCATCAGTATCCAGGCTGTCACAGAAAATTGTACTGCCTGTCCCGGGTGCAGCTTCCCTAAAAGACACGGCAGATCGTAGAATTGAGAATACACTCAAATCTTTGTATACAGCCGCTGGGGTGACCCAGAGACCCACTATAGCATGTGGGTGGATTACTAAAACCATTGCCAAATGGTCGGGTAACCTAATTGAGGGGTTAAGTACTTTACTTCAGGGGGAGTTTATTTTACTCCTGCAACATATACAGGACTCTGCGAATTTTATGGTGGAAGCCATAAAAGAAATAGGCTTGCTTAATGCACGCACCACTGCTATGGCAGTGTCAGCACGCAGAGGCTTATGGCTACGCCAGAAGACTGCTGACGCGGACTCCAGGAAAGGCGTGGAAGGCCTACTCTTCACAGGAGAGGCCTTATTTAGAGATGAACTAGACAAATGGATGTCCAAAGCTACTGCGGGTAAGTCCACGTATCTTCCTTCTGTAGATCCACCAGCCAGGAAGGCCTACTCAGGACCTAATCTAAAGTCCTTTCAGACTGCCAAGTTTAAGGGCAAGACCAGAGGTTCTTCTACAGCCACCAGAGGCGCTAGAGGTAAATCATGCAAACCAGCAACTGCCGGTTCACAGGAACAGCTCAAGCTCTGCTTCCTCAAAGCCTTCAGCATGACGGTGGACCGCAATGCCTGGAGGACTGGCAGGTGGGAGCCCAACTAAAAAAATTTCAGTCACATCTGGACAGGTTTGTGCCAGGATCCCTGGGTCATAGATCTTATTTCCCAGGGCTACAGACTGGAGTTTCAGTAGCTCCGACCTCAAAGATTATTCAAATCAGGCTTACCAGTTTCACAAGAGGCAAGTATAACCTTACTGGACGCCATTCAAAAACTGGTACAGATTCAGGTCATTGTTCCAGTTCCACCTCATCTGCAAAACAAGGGGTATTATTCCAACTTGTTTGTAGTACCGAAACCGGACGGTTCGGTAAGACTGATTTTGAACCTCAAGTCGTTGAACCCGTACTTACAAGTGTTCAAATTCAAGATGGAGTCTCTGAGAACGGTGATCTCAGGTCTGGAGGAGGGGAATTCCTAGTGTCTCTGGATATCAAGGATGCGTACCTTCACATTCTGATCTGGCCGCCTCATCAGGCTTATCTACGGTTTTGTCATGACTGTGGTTTTGTGAACCCGGTGTTAGTGAAGTCTGTGCGGGCAACTGGAGGACTATGTTAATATTAGGCTGGTCTGTAGGAATCAGCGAGAAGAAGGAGCAATCCCTGACCGGGGATCGAACCCGGGCCTCAGCAGAGGAAGCCGTATCCTGACCACTGGATCACCAGGGACTTTGATAGCAGGATGATGAATGTATAGGTGAGATTGTACTTGATATAGTGTCACAGGAGTAGGTGCTTATGTACTCAAGGTTACTGGCAAGATAGTAAGACGGACTGGTTACTGGTGAGACTGGGATGCAACTGTAATGCGGGCTGGTACCAGATATAACTGGAAACGCAACTGAAAGTAGAACGATGACTGTGGCTATAACTCTAGTACGAGGCTGAAGAACCCTGCGGCTGTGATGGTAGAATACTGCAGCTGTGGTTTTCAGTTGAGACTGGAATACTGCGACTGTACTTTTAAGATGAAACACTGCAACTGTGCCTTTAAGTTGGGACTGTGGAATACTGTACTGTGCCTTTAAGATGAAACACTGCAGCTGTGTCTTTAAGTTGAGACTGTGGAATACTGTACTGTGCCTTTAAGATGAAACACTGCAACTGCGCCTTTAAGTGGAGACTGTGGAATACGGTACTGTGCCTTTAAGATGAAACACTGCAACTGTGCCTTTAAGTGGAGACTGTGGAATACGGTAATGTGCCTTTAAGATGAAACACTGCAACTGTGCCTTTAAGTGGAGACTGTGGAATACCGTACTGGATATCAATGGCAACACAAATGTAATCCAAACTGGGTAACAAAGAAACAGAGTTTTTACAGGAACTGAAGTACAAGGGTTACCTTTAGGGAGCTCAGCTTCAAAGCTCACACAGAGCTGTGTGTGACACGAGGAACTCGCAGCGTTTCCAACTCCAGACTTCAGACTTATACTTCCTGGTCCTTGGTGATTGGTGAGCAGTGTCAGGTGATTCAGAGAGTCTCAGGCTGGCACAGGATTGGACAGCTCTGGGTCAGGTGAAACAGTCACTGTCATGTGAGGACTCTAGACTAGGCTGTGAAGTGGAGCGAGGCCTAGCAGGCCGAGAGAACATTGAAGCCTGAACTTCTGCAAACACAGGATGCTGGCCTTTTAGGCCTAAACTTCAGATTGCTGAATTCAGACTCACACAGACGATCACCACAGGTGGAGCTCGTTAACTATTACCCTCCAGGCAGAGAACTCAGGAAACTCATGGTATTGGCATGCTGTTTATCTCAGTGAGCAAAAAGGCACAGGATCCAGGACAGATGGCAGGGGTAAGTCACCAAATACGAGAACTACAGTCAGGATCGTGACAGTACCCCCCTCTTCAAGGGTGGACTCTGGACACCCATCTTTGGTCTTAGAGGAACTTTTGTTTTGACCAGGGAGAGCGGAATCTACTGTAAAGAAAAAACTTCCTTAGAAAACATGGGACCTCCCCTGAAAGAATTAGCATCATAAACTGGATCAAATTCAGAGTCTGAGTCCAAGTCTATTGGAAGATACCAGTCTTCTTTGGGAGTAACTACATCCGTTTTGTAAGATGCATTAACAAGTTCAGAACAACACAAGGCACTTGGAGTGGAATCAATGGAAACATAACCTACGCTTAAATCAACAGACTGTTGTCTTTGTACTGTTTTCCAATTCTTGGCATTCCTGAAATTCCTAATGTATTGGTTCATCAAGGCATTATCTTGCTCAGAAAGCGATGGGTCAGAAAACGGAGCATTGGCTAAATGTTCTGAAAACTGAATGGAGGGTGAAATTGGACTCAAGGAAACAGAGGCCACTGAAACAACATTAGACTGAGGTACCCATTCAGACATTAGGTCAATAGCCTTGGTATTTTTCTTGACTTTAGATGCTACAGCAGAATTATCCCGACATCGAGGAGAAGAGGTATTAGAATTCCCCGCAGAAGCTGTGGACTCAGTGCTGGAAGACAAGGAAACAGAATCAGAGACAGATTGAAGTCTAATTTTAGAACTAGATGGTGGATGTCCTTTACTGGGACCAACTGACAAAAGTTCTTTACTTGGACCAATGCTTGGAATCGGTTTGAGTCCAGATGAGCTTGAACAGACTGAAACTGGAGAAATCTTTGGCTGGACGAGTAGGACTGGATTGGATCCGAGGATACTTAAATTGGCTGGAGCCAAAGGAGACTGACCAGGCTGGTCCTGGAGTATTGCTGGACCGGCTGGAACCGGGATGGACTGACCAGGCTGGACCTGGAGTATTGCTGGACCGGCTGGAAGCGGGACGGACCTACCAGGCTGGACCTGGAATATTGATGGACCGGCTGGAACCGGGACGGACTGACCAGGCTGGACCTGGAGTATTGCTGGACCGGCTGGAACCGGGACGGACTGACCAGGCAGGGCCTGGAGTATTGTTGGACCGGCTGGAACCAGGACGGACTGACCAGGCAGGACCTGGAGTATTGCTGGACCGGCTGGAACCGGCACGGACTGACCAGGCAGGGTCTGGAGTATTGCTGGACCGGCTGGAACCGGGACGGACTGACCAGGGAGGATCTGGAGTATTGCTAGACCGGCTGGAACCGGGACGGACTGACCAGGCTGGACCTGGAGTATTGCTGGACCGGCTGGAAGCGGGATGGACTGACCAGGCTGGACCTGGAGTATTGCTGGACCGGCTGGAACCGGGACGGACTGACCAGGCTGGACCTGGAGTATTGCTGGACCGGCTGGAACCGGGACGGACTGACCAGGCAGGGCCTGGAGTATTGCTGGACCGGCTGGAACCGGGACGGTCTGACCAGGCAGGGCCTGGAGTATTTGCTGGACCGGCTGGAACCGGCACGGACTGACCAGGCAGGGCCTGGAGTATTGCTGGACCGGCTGGAACCGGGACGGACTGACCAGGCAGGGCCTGGAGTATTGCTGGACCGGCTGGAACCGGGACGGACTGACCAGGCTGGGCCTGGAGTATTGCTGGACCGGCTGAAACCGGAGGAGATGGATTCCGGCTGGAACCAGAGTGAGTAGAATTTAAGTGTTCAGATGGTCCATCCTGGACCTGAACCATGCTGGATGCCAACATGGTGGTGTTCTCAGAAGACGGCAAACAGGAGTTCATAACTGCATCTGTAGCACAAAGATTCCCATCTGGAAACTTGACTCTGGATACCTCCCTTGGGGCTGAAACTGTGGTGACCCCTCCTGGGGTTGATGAATCAGATACCTCTCTCAGGGTTGCTATCTCCAGCACCCCTCCTGGGGTTGACAGATCAGATACTCCTTTTTGAGTAGAAGACTCATATACCCCTACTAGAGCCTGAACACTAGATAACCCTCCTTGGGCTGCACACTCGGAACCCCATCCTGGGGCTGGATGCTCTAAACCCCCTCCTGGGGCTGTAGACACGGACGCCCCTCCTTGGGCTGTAGACACGGACGCCCCTCCTTGGGCTGTAGACATGGAAGCCCCTCTTTGGGCTGTAGACACGGACGCCCCTCCTTGGGCTGTAGACACGGACGCCTCTGTGACTCTAAATGGCTTGAACATTCTTCTCTGGACACCTAACTTGGGATAAGGCCTTTTAATCACCGGACCCCAGTCATAAATTTGAGTCTCTTTCAGAGTAGCCTTCTTGATACCCCCGTCAGCAGTAGCAGGATCGGCTACTGTGGATGACTTGTAGACATGAGCACTATGATACTGAGATTTGTCACCATTCCCTGGCTTGCGAAGAATGCAGTCTTTAACAAAATGACCGGAATTTCCACAGTAAAGACAGAGGTGTAGCTCCCTACGCCGCTGATGTTCAGCTTCAGAGAGCTTGGGCCGTGGATAGCTCTGATGAAAAACTTTTCCTTGCACGGAGGAAGAGACTCTATTAACTGGATGGGACAAAACAGGATCAACAACGTTGGTAGTATTCCTGAAGAGATCAGGCATCACAGAAAGAATACTAGACAAAAGTTCTTGTAACTATTGACAATGCCTATTCTATACCTTGTATAAAACACTCTAAAAGGTTAAAGAACACAGTACGCAATTGGCGTATGGAATACCGTAAGAGTACGCACGTAGCGTAACGAACGTTTAGCCGTGGACGAGACGCACGAGCGACACGTTCGCTCACGGCTTAGAGCGTAAAGGCAAGCACGCTATAGGCTGCCGACTAACGTAATGATACGATATCAGCGTAGCGGACGCTCGGGACCACGAGGAGATCACAAGCGGCGCTGACGCTCACAGAGTTAAACCTTTATAACTATACCATAAACAATGTACTTATACTGTAAACCCTTGTGCAGTGATAAGGTGTAAATGCAACACAGTGTAACCTTGTTAGTTTAAAAGCTGTATGAGCGTATGTGACGCTCTGAGAACCCCTTAGCAATATAATAAACACTCAAATACCGGTCTAAGGGTCTAACGCCTTTTAAGGAAATGAATGAACGTTCAATTGCAAAAGAATAATACAATACAAGTTATACACTACCAAGATAACATAAAATACCTAACCGAATCACTACACATAAAATACAATAAAGATACAATTACATTTAAGGGGGAAGGAGAGAGAGAATGGCTTATAACATTAAATAAGAGACAATATGGTTGCAGAGAACTTACGCACCAGGGGAAACAATCGCAAGCGCCTTTCTGGATATCCAGCTCCCGATTATCAGCAATGAGAACCGTTGAAGAGAGTAGAGAGCTGGCCCAGATCGGCTTGTCCTTTTATACACTACACACAATACAGTACAATGGTCCCTACATTCTTATCGTTCATTGGACACAGGAATTCGTCTTCGCATTATAACAAAAGGTCATAGGTTGGTTCATACAGGTGGGCTGTGACTATTCCTAACTGCTCAGGTGGGTGGGAAACTGGGTTTCCCGCCGCATGGGTAATAAAGTGCAAATATAGTAAATGTCCATAAACTTCTTATGTCCATAACTATACGCACGAGCGATTAATCCGCTTCAAACCAACACCGGAATATTGTTAATTATATTCTCTTCCGATGGATACTAAACACCACTGTGTAACCCCTGTCTGACCCTTCGTATCAAACAAAGAGGGATCTCTTTGTCCCCGAACATACTACATTAACTAAACTTTCAGATTCTATCAAAGGGACCATAATCTACAAAATACATTATATGAATAAAATATGTTACGATTGAGTCGCCCGCTAGACAAACACAAACTCTACCGTAAATGCGCATACCGCGCGTCCGCGAGTGCACGCGACCGCGAGTATACGCACGCACGGGAGGGCTCATGCACGTGCAGCGGGCACACGCATGAGGTGCATATATGGCAGTGTGCAGCGTGATATTTTTCTGACTTTGACAGTCCACCCTTTGGCAGTCACCAATAACTGCCATTTCCTAAAACAGTTCAAAAAGAGAAAAATATATGTCATGTATAATACATTTCTATGATTGGGTAGGGGAGGAGAGGAGAAGGTAGGAAAAGGGTATGACCTAGTGAGATAGCAGAAGCATGTGTGTATGAATCCATGTTTGGGGGGTCATGTATCATCGTGCCGTACGTGTTTTAAATCAAGCTTCGAGGTATTGCGAAGTATACATTTGAATTCCTTCTTATCCCGTGGTACGGGTCTGTGGATGGGCTGTCAAACTTTACCGAGCTCTTTTCGGCTTTTGGTTGCGACAAAATGGGGGAGCACATTTTAGTTGATGATACATGAATGGGGGGAATATGTGGGTGCTGATATCTGTGCCTATATTCCCTATCGACTATGTGTGTTATTACCTGAAGGTTGTAGAGATGAAGATAAAGAACAATTATGGTAAATGCAGTGATAAACTATGTGAGTTTAATATACATTTGCCGATTGAGGTCTTGTCTTGTGTCTTGTCTTGTCTTGTCTTGTCTCGATGTACATGTTGACTGTAGTCTCCCGATGCTTTTGCTATAAACGGTGTGCAAAAAGCTTTTTCAATGTCCATAGACTTACAAAAAAGTGTTGGGCTAGCGTAAAATTTAAAGTACTAGGGATATGGGGGGTCTATGGCATAGTCCATCAGTTGTCTGTGTAAAAGGTTGTCAAATTCTTCTTCCAAGCGGATGTCTTTGTACCTTGGAGGAAAACAAAGGAGAAACGGGTGAAAGAAACGGACCGTGGAATCACATTTTCATCACAACATTGTCTCTATCGTTGGGTCATAAACCAAATCAGTCGTTGTTATTACAGTATCTTCACTTCTTAAACTCATCACTCGGGCGCTACGTTTACACTTTGTTAAAACCCGAACGCATCTAAATATCAGACCGACCAATATGATGACTCCAAGAGTACACAAAAGAAAATTCCCTACATCCATGATAATTCCTTGAGTCCATTCTCCTAAACCAGAGAACCAATTTCGTGGGTTCAACCTTGACACCCAACTGGTCAGCTCATTACCCACAGCGGCAAGGGTGAGATTGTGTTTCCTTCGGAACTCCCATTTTAATTGCAAAATGTCATCCATCTTTTGGTCTATGACCTCGGCCGGGTCCTCGGTGCTGTTTGTAATATATGTGCAGCACTTTATTCCATACTGAGTCGCTAGGGTAACACAATACCCGCCTGTCACAGCTGTGAGATAATTGAGAATCATCCTATGCTGAACCAGTTCTGTTTTATAAGCTTGGAGCTCCCTTCCGGTATACCTGAATGTGTCATCATACATTTCAGTGATATTGTCTAATAAATTTGCAAGCGCAGATATATATTTATAATTTATCACTCCTCTGGCGGTACGAGTGATATGTAACGCGATTAGGAATTGAATCCCGGTGGATTCATGGATCAGGTCAGAGGCCGGATGCTCTGTTCTTTCTATCAGGTGCCGTTTAACGATGTGCTCGTAATGAGTGTGAGTATAAGGAGCTTGGGCACTGCGGTGAATATCCTTCATTTTAGTGTGGGATACGGTCATTACCTCAGGCAGTACTTTTCCAATATAACATAACCCTTCTGAGTTTGGGGCAAGCCACTTATACGCCTTCCTCCCGCATATGAAATATGCATCATCGGGGAGAACATATGGGACGGAGTAGGACATTACCATATTACACATTTTCCATATGAAATCTCCTAACCCTAATTCTCCCATCTGTTTAGTACACGTATCAGTTTGTACGATATGTGCACAGTATCCTGGTGATACTTCTCCAACTCTCATGATCCTACTTCCTAGGGTATACCTATATCGGAAATATTTCCCACTACCGGCTATGTGGCGTATAAGTTCTGTATCTGTAGGCATTCTATCGGCTCTGTATGAAAAGGTCATGGTTTGGTTATTCCATGGCACTTCCCAATTTCCCGGCTTTCGGGGATTGGAAATGTTAAAACATACTAGGGATCTATCCACATGATATTGGTGGAGCTTCAAACTAGGAGGACTGGAGATATTAAACCTCCTGTCCACCGGCCTCCCACCACTTAGCTCAAGTACCTCCCCTATAGTTAAAGGGAAGGGCACTAATCCTGATTTGCTATGGCCTTGAGGTACTTGAGAGCATACCCAACAATCTGTCTGATTTAACACTTTACCCACTAAGGAATGATAGTCACTCAATGGATGCCGGTCCATGTGGATATTAAAACTGGATTGGCATTTCTTGATGCACCCATCCTCAACTATCACAGTGTCTACAGATACAGTTCTTTTCAGTTAACATTCCTTCACAATGTTTACAAATAACATGGCTGCTAGATCGTTTCCGGTACTCGCCTTTGCTCGGTGATTGTGTTGCTATTGGAAATTTACACCTCCGTCTTAGTCATCAGAAACCCTTCTGGATCCTTTCTCGACCTCACTGGTACTCTCACCGAAACAGACTGCTCTGGTCAACATCATGGTCAACAGGAAAATCCATATCACAGTCTGTTGGGGCAAGTCCATCTTACAGGAGGAGAAAAGGAGAAATTTGTAATGGGGGTACAAAAAAAACAGTTTGAGGGGGGAGAGAAACTTGTTACGATAATTAGTTCTCTAGTCTTGTTGTTCTTCTTGTTCTGCTGTCATCTCAAAGATGCTGTCTCTCAGTCTTCTAACCGAACACTCCGGTGATACAATATTTCTTCCAAACCAGCGATCTTTCTGTAAGGAGCAAAAATCTTGCATCACCATTTGTCTAACTGATGTGTGACATACCATCTTTAAAACATGAAAACATGAGTGAGAAGAGAGAAAAAAAAAAAAAAAAAAGAGAGAGAGAACAATTCATATACATATATATTACATAAACCAACAATAAACAACAACAGGAAAAAAAACATTTTTCAAACATTTTTTAAAACATTGTCAGATCTGCCGTTCATCATCAGGCTGTCATCTCTACATGTCCAATGGTATCCTTGCGCAGTCCCTCCCACCAGCACCTCCATACTCCACCCTTTGTATCTGGCCAGGATACATTGATGCGGGTAGGTCATGCTGGGGTTTGGTAGACTTCTGCAAAGACCAAGTAGCTATGCAATGTTTGAGTCCTGCTGATGACCGTCAGAGATGGGGAAAAAAGAAAACATTTCACAGATACATTACAAATTTTACCCGGTCATTCCTGTGTCTTCAGGGAATGACCTCCCAATTTATTAACCGTTACCTCAGGCTTACCATCAGTCCTAATTATCACCTTTTCCTGACTACATATCATGGGTGTGGCCCAAAATTCTTCCTATGTGATCCCTGATTATAATTTGGTGTGTCATAACTTTGCTCATATTCATGTCTAGGGGGTCTGACTTTATGTGGGCTGTTGCAGTTGCTGGCATAATGCCCTTCTCTTTTACAAAGATAACAAACCCTTGGCTTCCTCCATGTGCCAGTGGCCTGGGGTTTCGGTCGATTTGATGCCTCCTCAAACGCTTGGATGCTCATCACCATCAACCGCTTTCCCTGTACTTCCCTGACTCCTTGGATACCATGGTTATGTTGTTGTCTAGGGGGTTGATATGACTTTTGTCTACTTCTTGATCTACAATCTCTTGCAAAATGTCCCTCTTTGTGACAATGGTAACAAACTACCACATTTGAATTTCTCACAGGATTTTGGGTCTTAAGCTGGTGTGGCTTTTTGGTTAGAGCCTGTATACTTACAGCCATCAGCTTATTACTCCGTGACTCCCTGTGTCTGGTGATGTTCTGATCATGATCAATAACGGCCTCTCTTAATGTAGCCACCGAGATATTTCTCCAGTTTGGGTTGGTGGTCTGTACCCTTGTTCTCAACACCTCCTTTAAACCATTCATTAATAACTTAACCGCTACTTCTTTATGCTGTGCATTTGTTTTGATGTCTGTGATCCCAGTGTCTCTAGCCATTACTTGCAGTGCTCGATTGAAGTAGTCAGAAGTACTTTCCCTTTCTCTTTGTCTTATGGAGAGGATTTTGTTCCACTTGGCAATGGCTGGGAAATATACTCCTAACTGCTGGTTGATCTGCTTAATACATTCCTGATTGTTTTCCTCCGTACGAGGTACCTCTGTGTTTAATTTACAATCAGCAATAAATTTCGCAGGGTCAACACTGGAGGGCAAACATGCCCTCAGCACTGTCCTCCAATCTTTGTTGGTGGGTTCTGTGGAGTTTCCTAATTCTTTAATAAATCTCTGACATGCAACTAAATCTTCCCTGGGATCAGGGAATTCAGACATGATTGATCTCAATTCTGTCCGGGACCAGGGACGGCGCATTGCACTGTCCTTGACGGGAATGATTCCCTGATCGTCAGTCTTCCCATTGGGGACTGTGATCACCCTGACAGGACTTATATCAATTACATCACCTTGTGTTGGTTCTACAATGTGAGGTACATTTGTTTGTGCGTGATATATAACACCGTACGTATCTGTGGACACGACCTCACCTGACCCTCCGTTAGGGGGTTTGATTACTGCCTTTACCGATTTGGTCGTGTCCACCTGGATGTCTTGTAGGATGGCTTCTGGAAGAGGTACCGACATCGTGCTGGGCTCACTTTCTTGTTTGTAATCCTGAGGGAAGTTTAACATGGGGTGCAACTTGCATGGGTTAATAGTTGTACATTTAACAGTATTACAATTATCATCGTTACGTTTATTACAATTAGTCTTATCATCTATAATACAGTTGCTAAGTGCGTTTTTATCGTACACCATTGCGCCATTCTCTGCAACCATAATCCTCTCCATTGCCATGTCTCTCTTCCCAAGATGAGAGTCAGATATGTAAGTTAAATTTCTTTGCATTTCACTTTCCTGTTGCCACAATTTTAAATCATCATAATGTCTAATACGCCTTTTTGAAGACTTAATCAGGCACACTCTTCTCCTTAAATTCTGTAACACTTCTGGGTTAAAAGTACCTACCCGGGGAAACTTTTCCCCGTCATGCACAGTCATACTTTCCCATTCATTGCATAATATTTCTGTGTGATGACCATCTTGGTCTGATTTCTCACACATGACCTTGCCGACCTGATTGATCGGTTTCAAATCAACCTGAACCAGGGTTGATCGCCCCTTACCTGAACAAGTGGCCCCCATCTCTGCAGGCGTTGCTTTCACTACCTCTGACTTCCAATCAGGGTCTCCGGCAACCCTCACAGAAAACCAAAATGTCCGGGGTAAGGCTGCGGTGGGGGTTTTGCCTCGAAGTCCGCCCACTTAACTCCGCCCACGTTGGCCAGTACTGCAATCACTGTTCCCAGAGCTGCTGTACCCAACCTAGGGCCCCTATGAACCTTTATTTACTGGGGCGTGTTGGACCTTCCAGTCCCCAGCAAGTATCGGTTGTTGGAATGTCCCCGAGTGATCAGGCTACTTCCCTTAAAATAAAAAAAATTACACAAATCACGTTAACAATGTGCAAGTAGCGTTCTTCTGAATTCAAGACACGCTAATGCACACAATCACATGCGGTACAATCGTATCTGCACACAAGCAACTAATCTTATGTACGGAACGATCAGTGGAATTGAAAATTTCTGCTGCAAATTCCTTCAGCGATGAGCTTCTTTGGCCTATATGGGTCTCGCACCAAACCCTCTTCGGTTGTGCTCTCTACTTCTAGTCTGCTGTACCTGAACCTCTTGTTCTGTGACCTCCTGGTCTGTGACCTCCTGGTCTGTGACCTCCTGGTCTGTTATGTACAGCAGACTCTACTGCTCATTAATGTGTCGAGTCTAACAAGGGACGCCTCCCAAGCCACCCCACGATATCACTCTCGCTGGTGTATCTCTTTCTACTGGCCTATGGTTCCCACTTCCGTATTAAAAGATAAATCTTATATATACACACACTCTTACCACATGTACACTTTAATTTTTATTTCTGCGCAGAAATCCTTTCATTCGGTATTAGCCTAACCCAGAAGAATTGCAACAGAGAAAGTCTTTTTCTTTTAACTTTTAAACTTTTGGATTTGAGATAAATTTGTGTTATTTTTTGCGTTATTTCCTTATCGCTTACTAAACAATACTATCGTGCGGTTTGTATCATGTGGGCGTATCCGTACGCTCCGTTGCGTAATACACGCTCCGTGCGTCGACCCTTGCTGCGTACGCCCTGCCCTTGTTAGGACACGTGTACACAGACCAAGTACGTCCACAGTTACACACTACACGTTTATCAATGTGAATGATCTTTAACAGTAATCCTTCACTGACCACCACTCAAATCTCCCTTGTATTCTAGGCGAGATTGTGTGCGTGCCTTTTACAATTATTCCCTTAAATATTACTTTTAACTATTAATAACAACAAATGTCTCAACACGTTTATCACTAGTATGTGGCAATCAGGAGAATGAGGCACGAAAACAATACTAAACAAGAAATACAGATGTGTATGCTTATTGCTTACGTTCGCAAAACAGAAACTAAACAGGTTTTAAAAGACAATAACGTACTGTTCCTACCTTTTGGTTCCGGATTCCTTCAGCACTCCTTACTAAGCGAAGCAGACGCTTATCTGGTCAGCACTACGATGAATATTACCTCCCGCCTTTTGCTGACCGATAATGTCTGCTGAAATTACCTAGTGCAGATATGTGAAGAGCGGGCGAGTCCCCAATTGACAATGCCTATTCTATACCTTGTATAAAACACTCTAAAAGGTTAAAGAACACAGTACGCAATTGGCGTATGGAATACCGTAAGAGTACGCACGTAGCGTAACGAACGCTTAGCCGTGGACGAGACGCACGAGCGGCACGTTCGCTCACGGCTTAGAACGTAAAGGCAAGCACGCTATAGGCTGCCGACTAACGTAATGATACGCTATCAGCGTAGCGGACGCTCGGGACCACGAGGAGATCACAAGCGGCGCTGACGCTCACAGAGTTAAACCTTTATAACTATACCATAAACAATGTACTTATACTGTAAACCCTTGTGCAGTGATAAGGTGTAAATGCAACACAGTGTAACCTTGTTAGTTTAAAAGCTGTATGAGCGTATGTGACGCTCTGAGAACCCCTTAGCAATATAATAAACACTCAAATACCGGTCTAAGGGTCTAACGCCTTTTAAGGAAATGAATGAACGTTCAATTGCAAAAGAATAATACAATACAAGTTATACACTACCAAGATAACATAAAATACCTAACCGAATCACTACAGATAAAATACAATAAAGATACAATTACATTTAAGGGGGAAGGAGTGTTAGGCGCCGGGGTCCGCTCGTCGGTGCGGCCCGGCGCCTAGCAACCAGCGACGCCGTACGCATACAGTCGCCGGCTCCCTGGCAACGCTAGACGCCGGGCGCACGGAGCCGCACGGACCCTAGCAACGGGGACGCCACTGGCGGACCGCGTTCCCCGTTGCTGGGTCCATTTAAATTAAGTAAGGGCACCTGTTTCCTGGCCGTGCAGCAAGGCAGCTGCACGGCATTCACGCAATTAGCCCTGTCAGCAGTTGATTGGAGGGCTTCAGTTTATATGCTCTTGCAGTGCCTCACACAGACGCCGGTAATAGCTTCCTGCATGCTGTATCTGTTTGCTGAGAGTGTTTCCAGTCTTGCTGTATCCGGTCGTTCCTGTCCTCAGTTGTCCTGCACTCGGAAGTCGTCGTCTTGTTCCTGGAGTCCTGACTGAGCACCGTTTAAACATCCAGTGGTGTTCGTGAGTCGCGGCGTTGCCGTGTGTTGCGGCTTGGCCGCTTTATTATTTATTACTTATTATTTGTGTTTCGGAGCATTTTGCGGAGGATTCCGCTCCCACAGATCCACTCTGGTATCCAGCGGTGCTGGGTAGGAGTAATGGACTAGTGGATTTTGGTTGTCCTTTTACCTGGCGGTTTTTCCGCACATACTTCAGGTTTGGTTAGTTAGCTTGTTGCCCTTGGCCTGTTCTTAGTCAGAGGTCCTCTTGTCATCATCCTGCCTCGGATTTCCCTTTGTCTCTCACTAAGACCGGGGGGCACCGGAGTTGGGCAGACATAATCCGCCTTTCAAACGTGACTGCCAGGGGCTCAAGAAACCATAGTCTCGCAAGGGATTTCCGATAGCACGGGTGAGACAATAGAGTTAGGGCGCCAGGGGCAACTAGTCTTTCCTGCTCCCGTAACCAGCATTCCCTTCCAGTACTCTGGCCATTGTCATAAGATCTCCTCCGGTCAGGAGTACTGGAATCATAACATTATTACCGGCCTTACCAAAACTTAAAATTAAACAGGGTTTAATTTTTTCCTTATTCAGTTTTGTAAGAGTTATCGGCCTCATGAATCCCACAGGTTTAGGGCCAAATCGTGGTCAGCTCCTAGTCAGCCAGATTCAAGAACTTACTCAGATGGTTCAGGATCTTTCCCTTCGGGTGAAGTCGCAGGAAGATCTTTTACGAACTTCCCCGAGGGTAGTCCCTGAACCAAAAATGCACTTGCCTGACCGTTTTTCTGGTGATAGGAAAGAGTTTTTTAATTTTAAAGAATCCTGTAAACTTTATTTTCGTTTAAGACCGATCTCCTCAGGTACTGAATCTCAGCGGGTCGGGATTATTATTTCTTTGCTCCAGGGGGATCCTCAGACCTGGGCATTTGGTTTAAAAGCAGAGGATCCGGCGTTGTTGTCAGTAGACGCTTTTTTTGGGTCTTTAGGGCTTTTGTATGATGACCCTGATAGAGAGGCATCCGCTGAGAGTCAGTTGCGCGCTCTCAGACAGGGTAGAAATCCTGCAGAGGTTTATTGTACAGAGTTTCGCCGTTGGTCGAACGACTGTGGCTGGAATGACCCAGCCCTGCGCAGTCAGTTTCGCCTCGGCTTATCAGAGTCTATAAAAGACAGTCTCCTTCAGTATCCCACTCCTGAGACTCTCGATAAACTCATGGAGCTTTCTATTAAGATTGATCGTCGTCTCAGAGAGCGGAGGGCTGAAAAAGGAGCACCTGTCAGGTCTACTCCATGTGTATATTCCATTCCTGAGGACGTAGAGGAGCCCATGCAGATGGGTCTCTCCCGGCTGTCTCCAGAAGAAAGAGCCAGAAGGCAAAACTCTGGTCTTTGTTTGTACTGTGGGGGTAAGGGACATTTTGCCCGTAATTGTCCGAACAAGTCGGGAAACGCCTCGACCAAGTGAATTGTGAGGGGGTTCACTTTGGTCTGCAGCTTATCTCCTCGAATAACTCCCTTTTAGTCCCAGCTAAAGTTTCCTTTGGCAGCCTCAGTTCTTCGGTGTCGGCTTTTGTTGACAGTGGAGCTGCAGGGAACTTTATGGACTTAACTTGGGCCAAGGCCTTAGGCATTCCGCAGTTAGCCTTGGGTAGGTGTATCACCATGCATGGTTTAGATGGGAGTCCTTTGTCCAATGGGGTTATTTCCCACTGTACACCCCCTGTACTACTTACGGTAGGAGCTCTTCATTCCGAAAAGATCGAGTTCTTCCTTACCCATTGCCCAGCAGTTCCAGTGGTTCTGGGTCACCCTTGGCTGGCCTTTCATAATCCCACCATTGATTGGCGGTCGGGGGAGATTTCACAATGGGGTACCATCTGTAATAAGGAATGTATTACGTTTCCCGTCAGAATAGCAGCTGCCATTCCCGAACTCATTCCCGTGGAATACCAGGACTTTGTTGATGTGTTTTCCAAGGGCAATGCGGACATTCTGCCTCCCCATCGGCCTTATGATTGTGCTATTGAGCTAATTCCTGGTGCCACATTGCCAAAGGGAAGGTTATATGCTTTATCCGGGCCAGAAACTGCGGCCATGAATGAGTATGTTAAGGAGAGCCTAGGGAAAGGATTTATCAGGCCATCTAAATCCCCTTTAAGTGCAGGCTTCTTCTTTGTGGAGAAAAAAGATGGATCACTCAGACCTTGCATTGACTTTAGAGCCCTGAATAAGATCTCAATTAAAAATACTTATCCTCTGCCGCTGATTTCTGTCCTCTTTGATCAGCTGCGTTCGGCTGTGATTTTATCTAAAATTGACCTAAGGGGAGCGTATAACCTCATCCGAATCAAGTCTGGAGATGAGTGGAAGACGGCTTTCAGTACTCAGTCGGGTCACTACGAGTATCTGGTGATGCCGTTCGGCTTGTCTAACGCTCCGGCAGTTTTCCAGGATCTCATTAACGATGTGCTCTGTGACTTCCTAGGAAGATTTGTGGTCGTTTACTTAGACGACATCCTGATTTATTCTGACTCAATTGAACAACATGTTACCCAGGTGCGTCAGGTTCTTCAAAAATTACGTGAAAATCATCTATATGCCAAGCTGGAGAAGTGTGAGTTTCATGTCACGGAGGTATCCTTTTTAGGGTACATTATTTCCCCTCGGGGATTCTGCATGGAACCTAAGAAGCTCCAAGCCATCCTTAGTTGGGCGCAACCCACCAATTTAAAAGCAATTCAGCGCTTTTTAGGGTTTGCGAATTATTATAGAAGATTTATTCATTCTTTTTCCGACCTGGTTGCTCCCATTGTGGCACTGACTAAGAAGGGAGCGGATCCTACCAACTGGTCACGTGAAGCTGAGTTATCCTTTCAGGCCTTGAAACAAGCTTTTGTCTCAGCTCCAGTCCTCAGACATCCCAACCCAGAATTGCCCTTCGTTGTTGAGGTTGATGCCTCGGAGGTTGGAGTGGGGGCTATCCTATCTCAAAAGGATCCGGAGTCTCTGGAACTACATCCTTGTGCCTTTATGTCCAGGAAATTCTCATCCGCTGAATCCAACTACGATGTTGGTAACCGGGAGTTACTGGCTATTAAATGGGCTTTCGAGGAGTGGAGGCATTGGCTTGAGGGAGCAACACATACCATTTCAGTATTGACTGACCACAAAAATCTTCAGTACATCGAATCAGCTAAGCGGCTGAATGCCCGGCAGGCTCGTTGGGCTTTATTTTTTACTCGTTTCAAGTTTATTATCACTTTTAGGCCAGGTTCCAAGAATACCAAGGCGGATGCCCTGTCACGCAGTTTTCTTCCAGTTCATAATAACAGTCCTGTTACTCCCATACTTCCGTCTTCAGTCATTTGGGCAGGCCTCACACAAGATTTATTTACCCAGTTAAAGCAGCTTCAACATCAAGCTCCTGGAAATACTCCTGCTGGTCGTCTTTACGTCCCTGAGTTTTTGAGAGCTACTGTTTTGACTGAGTTTCATGATAGCAAAGTTGCCGGGCATCCGGGGATCTCTAAGACTTTGGAATTAGTCTCCCGCTCAGTATGGTGGCCTGGTCTTTCTAAAGACATTAAGGAGTTTGTTTTTTCTTGTCAGGTCTGTGCACAGTATAAGGTTCCCCGTTCCTTGCCTATCGGGCAACTTATGCCCTTAAATGTTCCTCTCAGGCCATGGTCTCATATTTCCATGGATTTTGTGGTAGACCTCCCTCTGTCAGCCGGATTCCGAGTCATATGGGTGGTAGTGGACCGTTTTAGCAAGATGGCTCATTTCATTGCTCTTCCCCGACTGCCATCTGCCCAGGGATTGGCTGTTTTGTTTCTCCGCCATGTTTTCAGACTTCATGGGTTGCCCACTGATATTGTTTCTGATCGGGGTCCACAATTCATTGCACAATTCTGGAAGTCTTTTTGTGCTTCATTAAAGATGAAATTGTCTTTAACATCCGGCTACCATCCCCAATCCAACGGGCAAACCGAGCGAGTTAATCAATCATTAAAACAGTATTTGCGTTTGTACTCAGCCAAACTCCAGAATGATTGGTCTGAGTTTCTTCCTTTGGCGGAGTTTGCTTACAATAATTCTTGTCATTCCTCCACTAATGTGTCTCCATTCTTTTCAGTTTTTGGTTTTCACCCCAGAGCTAATTCTTTTTTTCAACATTCTTCAGTTTCCTCGCTAACCTTAACCTCTCATCTCAGAGTCATTTGGAAAAAAGTGCACCTTGCTCTCAGAAAAGCGGCCTTTCGAGAGAAAAATTTTTCTGACAGGCTCCGACGTCCTTGCACTTTTAAGGTGGGAGATAGGGTATGGTTGTCGACTCGTAACATTAGACTTCGACAATCCTCAGCTAGATTGGGCCCCAAATTTATTGGACCATTTCATATTATTAAAAAAATCAACCCAGTTGCTTTCCGGTTACGTTTACCAAGAGCTCTCCGGATCGGAAATACGTTCCATTGCTCCCTGTTGAAACCATACGTTTCTTCCAGTAGATTTCCTCGGAAGATCTCTCAGGGGAAATCACCAGTAGATGTACAGGGACAACAGGAGTTCTTGGTGGAGAAGGTTCTCGATTCCAAATTGTCCCGGGGTCGGCTTTATTTTCTGGTGCACTGGAGAGGCTATGGTCCAGAGGAAAGGTCTTGGGTCCTGGATAAGGATCTCCATGCCCCGAGGCTCAAGAGGGCATTTTTTCGGGAATTTCCTCGGAAACCTGGCTTTAGGGGTTCCTTGACCCCTCCTCAAGGGGGGGGTACTGTTAGGCGCCGGGGTCCGCTCGTCGGTGCGGCCCGGCGCCTAGCAACCAGGGACGCCGTACGCATACAGCCGCCGGCTCCCTGGCAACGCTAGACGCCGGGCGCACGGAGCCTAGCAACGGGGACGCCACTGGCGGACCGCGTTCCCCGTTGCTGGGTCCATTTAAATTAAGTAAGGGCACCTGTTTCCTGGCCGTGCAGCAAGGCAGCTGCACGGCATTCACGCAATTAGCCCTGTCAGCAGTTGATTGGAGGGCTTCAGTTTATATGCTCTTGCAGTGCCTCACACAGACGCCGGTAATAGCTTCCTGCATGCTGTATCTGTTTGCTGAGAGTGTTTCCAGTCTTGCTGTATCCGGTCGTTCCTGTCCTCAGTTGTCCTGCACTCGGAAGTCGTCGTCTTGTTCCTGGAGTCCTGACTGAGCACCGTTTAAACATCCAGTGGTGTTCGTGAGTCGCGGCGTTGCCGTGTGTTGCGGCTTGGCCGCTTTATTATTTATTACTTATTATTTGTGTTTCGGAGCATTTTGCGGAGGATTCCGCTCCCACAGATCCACTCTGGTATCCAGCGGTGCTGGGTAGGAGTAATGGACTAGTGGATTTTGGTTGTCCTTTTACCTGGCGGTTTTTCCGCACATACTTCAGGTTTGGTTAGTTAGCTTGTTGCCCTTGGCCTGTTGTTAGTCAGAGGTCCTCTTGTCATCATCCTGCCTCGGATTTCCCTTTGTCTCTCACTAAGACCGGGGGGCACCGGAGTTGGGCAGACATAATCCGCCTTTCAAACGTGGCTGCCAGGGGCTCAAGAAACCATAGTCTCGCAAGGGATTTCCGATAGCACGGGTGAGACAATAGAGTTAGGGCGCCAGGGGCAACTAGTCTTTCCTGCTCCCGTAACCAGCATTCCCTTCCAGTACTCTGGCCATTGTCATAAGATCTCATCCGGTCAGGAGTACTGGAATCATAACAAGGAGAGAGAGAATGGCTTATAACATTAAATAAGAGACAATATGGTTGCAGAGAACTTACGCACCAGGGGAAACAATCGCAAGCGCCTTTCTGGATATCCAGCTCCCGATTATCAGCAATGAGAACCGTTGAAGAGAGTAGAGAGCTGGCCCAGATCGGCTTGTCCTTTTATACACTACACACAATACAGTACAATGGTCCCTACATTCTTATCGTTCATTGGACACAGGAATTCCTCTTCGCATTATAACAAAAGGTCATAGGTTGGTTCATACAGGTGGGCTGTGACTATTCCTAACTGCTCAGGTGGGTGGGAAACTGGGTTTCCCGCCGCATGGGTAATAAAGTGCAAATATAGTAAATGTCCATAAACTTCTTATGTCCATAACTATACGCACGAGCGATTAATCCGCTTCAAACCAACACCGGAATATTGTTAATTATATTCTCTTCCGATGGATACTAAACACCACTGTGTAACCCCTGTCTGACCCTTCGTATCAAACAAAGAGGGATCTCTTTGTCCCCGAACATACTACATTAACTAAACTTTCAGATTCTATCAAAGGGACCATAATCTACAAAATACATTATATGAATAAAATATGTTACGATTGAGTCGCCCGCTAGACGAACACAAACTCTACCGTAAATGCGCATACCGCGCGTCCGCGAGTGCACGCGACCGCGAGTATACGCACGCACGGGAGGGCTCATGCACGTGCAGCGGGCACACGCATGAGGTGCATATATGGCAGTGTGCAGCGTGATATTTTTCTGACTTTGACACTGTAATAACATCTGGTAGAAAATCTGCAGTTGGTCAGGAGTCTTAGTGCAGAAGGTCAGAGAATCTCTGGAGAACGAATTCCGCTGCAGACACTGTGCCAATTGATGCTGAGTCGACTCCAAACCTTCCAAGCGTCCTGCAACATTGCTTAGGAGGTCCTGCATCAGACAAACACTTCCGGCCGGGTCCATGTGGCCAGTTCCTACTGTCATGACTGTGGTTTTGTGAACCCGGTGTTAGTGAAGTCTGTGCGGGCAACTGGAGGACTATGTTAATATTAGGCTGGTCTGTAGGAATCAGTTAGAAGAAGGAGCAATCCCTGACCGGGGATTGAACCCGGGCCTCAGCAGAGGAAGCCGTATCCTGACCACTGGATCACCAGGGACTTTGATAGCAGGATGATGAATGTATAGGTGAGATTGTACTTGATATAGTGTCACAGGAGTAGGTGCTTATGTACTCAAGGTTACTGGCAAGATAGTAAGACGGACTGGTTACTGGTGAGACTGGGATGCAACTGTAATGCGGGCTGGTACCGGATATAACTGGAAACGCAACTGAAAGTAGAACGATGACTGTGGCTATAACTCTAGTACGAGGCTGAAGAACCCTGTTGCTGTGATGGTAGAATACTGCAGCTGTGGTTTTCAGTTGAGACTGGAATACTGCGACTGTACTTTTAAGATGAAACACTGCAACTGTGCCTTTAAGTTGGGACTGTGGAATACTGTACTGTGCCTTTAAGATGAAACACTGCAGCTGTGTCTTTAAGTTGAGACTGTGGAATACTTTACTGTGCCTTTAAGATGAACACTGCAACTGTACCTTTAAATGGAGACTGTGTAATACGGTACTGTGCCTTTAAGATGAAACACTGCAACTGTGCCTTTAAGTGGAGACTGTGGAATACGGTACTGTGCCTTTAAGATGAAACACTGCAACTGTGCCTTTAAGTGGAGACTGTGGAATACCGTACTGGATATCAATGGCAACACAAATGTAATCCAAACTGGGTAACAAAGAAACAGAGTTTTTACAGGAACTGAAGTACAAGGGTTACCTTTAGGGAGCTCAGCTTCAAAGCTCACACAGAGCTGTGTGTGACACGAGGAACTCGCAGCGTTTCCAACTCCAGACTTCAGACTTATACTTCTTGGTCCTTGGTGATTGGTGAGCAGTGTCAGGTGATTCAGAGAGTCTCAGGATGGCACAGGATTGGACAGCTCTGGGTCAGGTGAAACAGTCACTGTCATGTGAGGACTCTAGACTAGGCTGTGAAGTGGAGCGAGGCCTAGCAGGCCGAGAGAACACTGAAGCCTGAACTTCTGCAAACACAGGATGCTGGCCTTTTAGGCCTAAACTTCAGATTGCTGAATTCAGACTCACACAGACGATCACCACAGGTGGAGCTCGTTAACTATTACCCTCCAGGCAGAGAACTCAGGAAACTCATGGTATTGGCATGCTGTTTATCTCAGTGAGCAAAAAGGCACAGGATCCAGGACAGATGGCAGGGGTAAGTCACCAAATACGAGAACTACAGTCAGGATCGTGACAGTACCCCCCTCTTCAAGTGTGGACTCTGGACACCCATCTTTGGTCTTAGAGGAACTTGAGAAATTCATATAGAAGAACTTAGGACCTTCGTTGATGCCTCTTCTTCTTACGAGAACATTTTGTTTTGACCAGGGAGAGCGGAATCTCCTGTAAAGAAAAAACTTCCTTAGAAAACATGGGACCTCCCCTGAAAGAATTAGCATCATAAACTGGATCAAATTCAGAGTCTGAGTCCAAGTCTATTGGAAGATACCAGTCTTCTTTGGGAGTAACTACATCCGTTTTGTAAGATGCATTAACAAGTTCAGAACAACACAAGGCACTTGGAGTGGAATCAATGGAAACATAACCTACACTTAAATCAACAGACTGTTGTCTTTGTACTGTTTTCCAATTCTTGGCATTCCTGAAATTCCTAATGTATTGGTTCATCAAGGCATTATCTTGCTCAGAAAGCGATGGGTCAGAAAACGGAGCATTGGCTAAATGTTCTGAAAACTGAATGGAGGGTGAAATTGGACTCAAGGAAACAGAGGCCACTGAAACAACATTAGACTGAGGTACCCATTCAGACATTAGGTCAATAGCCTTGGTATTTTTCTTGACTTTAGATGCTACAGCAGAATTATCCCGACATCGAGGAGAAGAGGTATTAGAATTCCCCGCAGAAGCTGTGGACTCAGTGCTGGAAGACAAGGAAACAGAATCAGAGACAGATTGAAGTCTAATTTTAGAACTAGATGGTGGATGTCCTTTACTGGGACCAACTGACAAAAGTTCTTTACTTGGACCAATGCTTGGAATCGGTTTGAGTCCAGATGAGCTTGAACAGACTGAAACTGGAGAAATCTTTGGCTGGACGAGTAGGACTGGATTGGATCTGAGGATACTTAAATTGGCTGGAGCCAAAGGAGACTGACCAGGCTGGTCCTGGAGTATTGCTGGACCGGCTGGAACGGGGATGGACTGACCAGGCTGGACCTGGAGTATTGCTGGACCGACTGGAAGCGGGACGGACTGACCAGGCTGGACCTGGAATATTGATGGACCGGCTGGAACCGGGACGGACTGACCAGGCTGGACCTGGAGTATTGCTGGACCGGCTGGAACCGGGACGGACTGACCAGGCAGGGCCTGGAGTATTGTTGGACCGGCTGAAACCGGGACGGACTGACCAGGCAGGACCTGGAGTATTGCTGGACCGGCTGGAACCGGCACGGACTGACCAGGCAGGGTCTGGAGTATTGCTGGACCGGCTGGAACCGGGACGGACTGACCAGGCAGGATCTGGAGTATTGCTAGACCGGCTGGAACCGGGACGGACTGACCAGGCTGGACCTGGAGTATTGCTGGACCGGCTGGAAGCGGGATGGACTGACCAGGCTGGACCTGGAGTATTGCTGGACCGGCTGGAACCGGGACGGACTGACCAGACTGGACCTGGAGTATTGCTGGACCGGCTGGAGCCGGGACGGACTGACCAGGCAGGGCCTGGAGTATTGCTGGACCGGCTGGAACCGGGACGGACTGACCAGGCAGGGCCTGGAGTATTTGCTGGACCGGCTGGAACCGGCACGGACTGACCAGGCAGGGCCTGGAGTATTGCTGGACCGGCTGGAACCGGGACGGACTGACCAGGCAGGGCCTGGAGTATTGCTGGACCGGCTGGAACCGGGACGGACTGACCAGGCTGGGCCTGGAGTATTGCTGGACCGGCTGAAACCGGAGGAGATGGATTCCGGCTGGAACCAGAGTGAGTAGAATTCAAGTGTTCAGATGGTCCATCCTGGACCTGAACCATGCTGGATGCCAACATGGTGGTGTTCTCAGAAGACGGCAAACAGGAGTTCATAACTGCATCTGTAGCACAAAGATTCCCATCTGGAAACTTGACTCTGGATACCTCCCTTGGGGCTGAAACTGTGGTGACCCCTCCTGGGGTTGACGAATCAGATACCTCTCTCAGGGTTGCTATCTCCAGCACCCCTCCTGGGGTTGACAGATCAGATACTCCTTTTTGAGTAGAAGACTCATATACCCCTACTAGAGCCTGAACACTAGATAACCCTCCTTGGGCTGCACACTCGGAACCCCATCCTGGGGCTGGATGCTCTAAACCCCCTCCTGGGGCTGTAGACACGGACGCCCCTCCTTGGGCTGTAGACACGGACGCCCCTCCTTGGGCTGTAGACATGGAAGCCCCTCTTTGGGCTGTAGACACGGACGCCCCTCCTTCGGCTGTAGACACGGACGCCTCTGTGACTCTAAATGGCTTGAACATTCTTCTCTGGACACCTAACTTGGGATAAGGCCTTTTAATCACCGGACCCCAGTCATAAATTTGAGTCTCTTTCAGAGTAGCCTTCTTGATACCCCCGTCAGCAGTAGCAAGATCGGCTACTGTGGATGACTTGTAGACATGAGCACTATGATACTGAGATTTGTCACCATTCCCTGGCTTGCAAAGAATGCAGTCTTTAACAAAATGACCGGAATTTCCACAGTAAAGACAGAGGTGTAGCTCCCTACGCCGCTGATGTTCAGCTTCAGAGAGCTTGGGCCGTGGATAGCTCTGATGAAAAACTTTTCCTTGCACGGAGGAAGAGACTCTATTAACTGGATGGGACAAAACAGGATCAACAACGTTGGTAGTATTCCTGAAGAGATCAGGCATCACAGAAAGAATACTAGACAAAAGTTCTTGTAACTGTAATAACATCTGGTAGAAAATCTGCAGTTGGTCAGGAGTCTTAGTGCAGAAGGTCAGAGAATCTCTGGAGAACGAATTCCGCTGCAGACACTGTGCCAATTGATGCTGAGTCGACTGCAAACCCTCCAAGCGTCCTGCAACATTGCTTAGGAGGTCCTGCATCAGACAAACACTTCCGGCCGGGTCCATGTGGCCAGTTCCTACTGTCATGACTGTGGTTTTGTGAACCCGGTGTTAGTGAAGTCTGTGCGGGCAACTGGAGGACTATGTTAATATTAGGCTGGTCTGTAGGAATCAGTGAGAAGAAGGAGCAATCCCTGACCGGGGATCGAACCCGGGCCTCAGCAGAGGAAGCCGTATCCTGACCACTGGATCACCAGGGACTTTGATAGCAGGATGATGAATGTATAGGTGAGATTGTACTTGATATAGTGTCACAGGAGTAGGTGCTTATGTACTCAAGGTTACTGGCAAGATAGTAAGACGGACTGGTTACTGGTGAGACTGGGATGCAACTGTAATGCGGGCTGGTACCGGATATAACTGGAAACGCAACTGAAAGTAGAACGATGACTGTGGCTATAACTCTAGTACGAGGCTGAAGAACCCTGTGGCTGTGATGGTAGAATACTGCAGCTGTGGTTTTCAGTTGAGACTGGAATACTGCGACTGTACTTTTAAGATGAAACACTGCAACTGTGCCTTTAAGTTGGGACTGTGGAATACTGTACTGTGCCTTTAAGATGAAACACTGCAGCTGTGTCTTTAAGTTGAGACTGTGGAATACTTTACTGTGCCTTTAAGATGAACACTGCAACTGCGCCTTTAAATGGAGACTGTGGAATACGGTACTGTGCCTTTAAGATGAAACACTGCAACTGTGCCTTTAAGTGGAGACTGTGGAATACGGTACTGTGCCTTTAAGATGAAACACTGCAACTGTGCCTTTAAGTGGAGACTGTGGAATACCGTACTGGATATCAATGGCAACACAAATGTAATCCAAACTGGGTAACAAAGAAACAGAGTTTTTACAGGAACTGAAGTACAAGGGTTACCTTTAGGGAGCTCAGCTTCAAAGCTCACACAGAGCTGTGTGTGACACGAGGAACTCGCAGCGTTTCCAACTCCAGACTTCAGACTTATACTTCCTGGTCCTTGGTGATTGGTGAGCAGTGTCAGGTGATTCAGAGAGTCTCAGGCTGGCACAGGATTGGACAGCTCTGGGTCAGGTGAAACAGTCACTGTCATGTGAGGACTCTAGACTAGGCTGTGAAGTGGAGCGAGGCCTAGCAGGCCGAGAGAACACTGAAGCCTGAACTTCTGCAAACACAGGATGCTGGCCTTTTAGGCCTAAACTTCAGATTGCTGAATTCAGACTCACACAGACGATCACCACAGGTGGAGCTCGTTAACTATTACCCTCCAGGCAGAGAACTCAGGAAACTCATGGTATTGGCATGCTGTTTATCTCAGTGAGCAAAAAGGCACAGGATCCAGGACAGATGGCAGGGGTAAGTCACCAAATACGAGAACTACAGTCAGGATCGTGACAGTACCCCCCTCTTCAAGGGTGGACTCTGGACACCCATCTTTGGTCTTAGAGGAACTTGAGAAATTCATATAGAAGAACTTAGGACCTTCGTTGATGCCTCTTCTTCTTACGGGAACATTTTGTTTTGACCAGGGAGAGCGGAATCTCCTGTAAAGAAAAAACTTCCTTAGAAAACATGGGACCTCCCCTGAAAGAATTAGCATCATAAACTGGATCAAATTCAGAGTCTGAGTCCAAGTCTATTGGAAGATACCAGTCTTCTTTGGGAGTAACTACATCCGTTTTGTAAGATGCATTAACAAGTTCAGAACAACACAAGGAACTTGGAGTGGAATCAATGGAAACATAACCTACACTTAAATCAACAGACTGTTGTCTTTGTACTGTTTTCCAATTCTTGGCATTCCTGAAATTCCTAATGTATTGGTTCATCAAGGCATTATCTTGCTCAGAAAGCAATGGGTCAGAAAACGGAGCATTGGCTAAATGTTCTGAAAACTGAATGGAGGATGAAATTGGACTCAAGGAAATAGAGGCCACTGAAACAACATTAGACTGAGGTACCCATTCAGACATTAGGTCAATAGCCTTGGTATTTTTCTTGACTTTAGATGCTACAGCAGAATTATCCCGACATCGAGGAAAAGAGGTATTAGAATTCCCCGCAGAAGCTGTGGACTCAGTGCTGGAAGACAAGGAAACAGAATCAGAGACAGATTGAAGTCTAATTTTAGAACTAGATGGTGGATGTCCTTTACTGGGACCAACTGACAAAAGTTCTTTACTCGGACCAATGCTTGGAATCGGTTTGAGTCCAGATGAGCTTGAACAGACTGAAACTGGAGAAATCTTTGGCTGGACGAGTAGGACTGGATTGGATCCGAGGATACTTAAATTGGCTGGAGCCAAAGGAGACTGACCAGGCTGGTCCTGGAGTATTGCTGGACCGGCTGGAACCGGGATGGACTGACCAGGCTGGACCTGGAGTATTGCTTGACCGGCTGGAAGCGGGACGGACTGACCAGGCTGGACCTGGAATATTGATGGACCGGCTGGAACCGGGACGGACTGACCAGGCTGGACCTGGAGTATTGCTGGACTGGCTGGAACCGGGACGGACTGACCAGGCAGGGCCTGGAGTATTGTTGGACCGGCTGGAACCGGGACGGACTGACCAGGCAGGACCTGGAGTATTGCTGGACCGGCTGGAACCGGCACGGACTGACCAGGCAGGGTCTGGAGTATTGCTGGACCGGCTGGAACCGGGACGGACTGACCAGGCAGGACCTGGAGTATTGCTAGACCGGCTGGAACCGGGACGGACTGAACAGGCTGGACCTGGAGTATTGCTGGACCGGCTGAAACCGGAGGAGATGGATTCCGGCTGGAACCAGAGTGAGTAGAATTCAAGTGTTCAGATGGTCCATCCTGGACTTGAACCATGCTGGATGCCAACATGGTGGTGTTTTCAGAAGACGGCAAACAGGAGTTCATAACTGCATCTGTAGCACAAAGATTCCCATCTGGAAACTTGACTCTGGATACCTCCCTTGGGGCTGAAACTGTGGTGACCCCTCCTGGGGTTGACGAATCAGATACCTCTCTCAGGGTTGCTATCTCCAGCACCCCTCCTGGGGTTGACAGATCAGATACTCCTTTTTGAGTAGAAGACTCATATACCCCTACTAGAGCCTGAACACTAGATAACCCTCCTTGGGCTGCACACTCGGAACCCCATCCTGGGGCTGGATGCTCTAAACCCCCTCCTGGGGCTGTAGACACGGACGCCCCTCCTTGGGCTGTAGACACGGACGCCCCTCCTTGGGCTGTAGACATGGAAGCCCCTCTTTGGGCTGTAGACACGGACGCCCCTCCTTCGGCTGTAGACACGGACGCCTCTGTGACTCTAAATGGCTTGAACATTCTTCTCTGGACACCCAACTTGGGATAAGGCCTTTTAATCACCGGACCCCAGTCATAAATTTGAGTCTCTTTCAGAGTAGCCTTCTTGATACCCCCGTCAGCAGTAGCAGGATCGGCTACTGTGGATGACTTGTAGACATGAGCACTATGATACTGAGATTTGTCACCATTCCCTGGCTTGCGAAGAATGCAGTCTTTAACAAAATGACCGGAATTTCCACAGTAAAGACAGAGGTGTAGCTCCCTACGCCGCTGATGTTCAGCTTCAGAGAGCTTGGGCCGTGGATAGCTCTGATGAAAAACTTTTCCTTGCACGGAGGAAGAGACTCTATTAACTGGATGGGACAAAACAGGATCAACAACGTTGGTAGTATTCCTGAAGAGATCAGGCATCACAGAAAGAATACTAGACAAAAGTTCTTGTAACTGTAATAACATCTGGTAGAAAATCTGCAGTTGGTCAGGAGTCTTAGTGCAGAAGGTCAGAGAATCTCTGGAGAACGAATTCCGCTGCAGACACTGTGCCAATTGATGCTGAGTCGACTCCAAACCCTCCAAGCGTCCTGCAACATTGCTTAGGAGGTCCTGCATCAGACAAACACTTCCGGCCGGGTCCATGTGGCCAGTTCCTACTGTCATGACTGTGGTTTTGTGAACCCGGTGTTAGTGAAGTCTGTGCGGGCAACTGGAGGACTATGTTAATATTAGGCTGGTCTGTAGGAATCAGTGAGAAGAAGGAGCAATCCCTGACCGGGGATCGAACCCGGGCCTCAGCAGAGGAAGCCGTATCCTGACCACTGGATCACCAGGGACTTTGATAGCAGGATGATGAATGTATAGGTGAGATTGTACTTGATATAGTGTCACAGGAGTAGGTGCTTATGTACTCAAGGTTACTGGCAAGATAGTAAGACGGACTGGTTACTGGTGAGACTGGGATGCAACTGTAATGCGGGCTGGTACCGGATATAACTGGAAACGCAACTGAAAGTAGAACGATGACTGTGGCTATAACTCTAGTACGAGGCTGAAGAACCCTGTGGCTGTGATGGTAGAATACTGCAGCTGTGGTTTTCAGTTGAGACTGGAATACTGCGACTGTACTTTTAAGATGAAACACTGCAACTGTGCCTTTAAGTTGGGACTGTGGAATACTGTACTGTGCCTTTAAGATGAAACACTGCAGCTGTGTCTTTAAGTTGAGACTGTGGAATACTTTACTGTGCCTTTAAGATGAACACTGCAACTGCGCCTTTAAATGGAGACTGTGGAATACGGTACTGTGCCTTTAAGATGAAACACTGCAACTGTGCCTTTAAGTGGAGACTGTGGAATACGGTACTGTGCCTTTAAGATGAAACACTGCAACTGTGCCTTTAAGTGGAGACTGTGGAATACCGTACTGGATATCAATGGCAACACAAATGTAATCCAAACTGGGTAACAAAGAAACAGAGTTTTTACAGGAACTGAAGTACAAGGGTTACCTTTAGGGAGCTCAGCTTCAAAGCTCACACAGAGCTGTGTGTGACACGAGGAACTCGCAGCGTTTCCAACTCCAGACTTCAGACTTATACTTCCTGGTCCTTGGTGATTGGTGAGCAGTGTCAGGTGATTCAGAGAGTCTCAGGCTGGCACAGGATTGGACAGCTCTGGGTCAGGTGAAACAGTCACTGTCATGTGAGGACTCTAGACTAGGCTGTGAAGTGGAGCGAGGCCTAGCAGGCCGAGAGAACACTGAAGCCTGAACTTCTGCAAACACAGGATGCTGGCCTTTTAGGCCTAAACTTCAGATTGCTGAATTCAGACTCACACAGACGATCACCACAGGTGGAGCTCGTTAACTATTACCCTCCAGGCAGAGAACTCAGGAAACTCATGGTATTGGCATGCTGTTTATCTCAGTGAGCAAAAAGGCACAGGATCCAGGACAGATGGCAGGGGTAAGTCACCAAATACGAGAACTACAGTCAGGATCGTGACAGTACCCCCCTCTTCAAGGGTGGACTCTGGACACCCATCTTTGGTCTTAGAGGAACTTGAGAAATTCATATAGAAGAACTTAGGACCTTCGTTGATGCCTCTTCTTCTTACGGGAACATTTTGTTTTGACCAGGGAGAGCGGAATCTCCTGTAAAGAAAAAACTTCCTTAGAAAACATGGGACCTCCCCTGAAAGAATTAGCATCATAAACTGGATCAAATTCAGAGTCTGAGTCCAAGTCTATTGGAAGATACCAGTCTTCTTTGGGAGTAACTACATCCGTTTTGTAAGATGCATTAACAAGTTCAGAACAACACAAGGAACTTGGAGTGGAATCAATGGAAACATAACCTACACTTAAATCAACAGACTGTTGTCTTTGTACTGTTTTCCAATTCTTGGCATTCCTGAAATTCCTAATGTATTGGTTCATCAAGGCATTATCTTGCTCAGAAAGCAATGGGTCAGAAAACGGAGCATTGGCTAAATGTTCTGAAAACTGAATGGAGGATGAAATTGGACTCAAGGAAATAGAGGCCACTGAAACAACATTAGACTGAGGTACCCATTCAGACATTAGGTCAATAGCCTTGGTATTTTTCTTGACTTTAGATGCTACAGCAGAATTATCCCGACATCGAGGAAAAGAGGTATTAGAATTCCCCGCAGAAGCTGTGGACTCAGTGCTGGAAGACAAGGAAACAGAATCAGAGACAGATTGAAGTCTAATTTTAGAACTAGATGGTGGATGTCCTTTACTGGGACCAACTGACAAAAGTTCTTTACTCGGACCAATGCTTGGAATCGGTTTGAGTCCAGATGAGCTTGAACAGACTGAAACTGGAGAAATCTTTGGCTGGACGAGTAGGACTGGATTGGATCCGAGGATACTTAAATTGGCTGGAGCCAAAGGAGACTGACCAGGCTGGTCCTGGAGTATTGCTGGACCGGCTGGAACCGGGATGGACTGACCAGGCTGGACCTGGAGTATTGCTTGACCGGCTGGAAGCGGGACGGACTGACCAGGCTGGACCTGGAATATTGATGGACCGGCTGGAACCGGGACGGACTGACCAGGCTGGACCTGGAGTATTGCTGGACCGGCTGGAACCGGGACGGACTGACCAGGCAGGGCCTGGAGTATTGTTGGACCGGCTGGAACCGGGACGGACTGACCAGGCAGGACCTGGAGTATTGCTGGACCGGCTGGAACCGGCACGGACTGACCAGGCAGGGTCTGGAGTATTGCTGGACCGGCTGGAACCGGGACGGACTGACCAGGCAGGACCTGGAGTATTGCTAGACCGGCTGGAACCGGGACGGACTGAACAGGCTGGACCTGGAGTATTGCTGGACCGGCTGAAACCGGAGGAGATGGATTCCGGCTGGAACCAGAGTGAGTAGAATTCAAGTGTTCAGATGGTCCATCCTGGACTTGAACCATGCTGGATGCCAACATGGTGGTGTTTTCAGAAGACGGCAAACAGGAGTTCATAACTGCATCTGTAGCACAAAGATTCCCATCTGGAAACTTGACTCTGGATACCTCCCTTGGGGCTGAAACTGTGGTGACCCCTCCTGGGGTTGACGAATCAGATACCTCTCTCAGGGTTGCTATCTCCAGCACCCCTCCTGGGGTTGACAGATCAGATACTCCTTTTTGAGTAGAAGACTCATATACCCCTACTAGAGCCTGAACACTAGATAACCCTCCTTGGGCTGCACACTCGGAACCCCATCCTGGGGCTGGATGCTCTAAACCCCCTCCTGGGGCTGTAGACACGGACGCCCCTCCTTGGGCTGTAGACACGGACGCCCCTCCTTGGGCTGTAGACATGGAAGCCCCTCTTTGGGCTGTAGACACGGACGCCCCTCCTTGGGCTGTAGACACGGACGCCTCTGTGACTCTAAATGGCTTGAACATTCTTCTCTGGACACCCAACTTGGGATAAGGCCTTTTAATCACCGGACCCCAGTCATAAATTTGAGTCTCTTTCAGAGTAGCCTTCTTGATACCCCCGTCAGCAGTAGCAGGATCGGCTACTGTGGATGACTTGTAGACATGAGCACTATGATACTGAGATTTGTCACCATTCCCTGGCTTGCGAAGAATGCAGTCTTTAACAAAATGACCGGAATTTCCACAGTAAAGACAGAGGTGTAGCTCCCTACGCCGCTGATGTTCAGCTTCAGAGAGCTTGGGCCGTGGATAGCTCTGATGAAAAACTTTTCCTTGCACGGAGGAAGAGACTCTATTAACTGGATGGGACAAAACAGGATCAACAACGTTGGTAGTATTCCTGAAGAGATCAGGCATCACAGAAAGAATACTAGACAAAAGTTCTTGTAACTGTAATAACATCTGGTAGAAAATCTGCAGTTGGTCAGGAGTCTTAGTGCAGAAGGTCAGAGAATCTCTGGAGAACGAATTCCGCTGCAGACACTGTGCCAATTGATGCTGAGTCGACTCCAAACCCTCCAAGCGTCCTGCAACATTGCTTAGGAGGTCCTGCATCAGACAAACACTTCCGGCCGGGTCCATGTGGCCAGTTCCTACTGTCATGACTGTGGTTTTGTGAACCCGGTGTTAGTGAAGTCTGTGCGGGCAACTGGAGGACTATGTTAATATTAGGCTGGTCTGTAGGAATCAGTGAGAAGAAGGAGCAATCCCTGACCGGGGATCGAACCCGGGCCTCAGCAGAGGAAGCCGTATCCTGACCACTGGATCACCAGGGACTTTGATAGCAGGATGATGAATGTATAGGTGAGAGTGTACTTGATATAGTGTCACAGGAGTAGGTGCTTATGTACTCAAGGTTACTGGCAAGATAGTAAGACGGACTGGTTACTGGTGAGACTGGGATGCAACTGTAATGCGGGCTGGTACCGGATATAACTGGAAACGCAACTGAAAGTAGAACGATGACTGTGGCTATAACTCTAGTACGAGGCTGCAGAACCCTGTGGCTGTGATGGTAGAATACTGCAGCTGTGGTTTTCAGTTGAGACTGGAATACTGCGACTGTACTTTTAAGATGAAACACTGCAACTGTGCCTTTAAGTTGGGACTGTGGAATACTGTACTGTGCCTTTAAGATGAAACACTGCAGCTGTGTCTTTAAGTTGAGACTGTGGAATACTTTACTGTGCCTTTAAGATGAACACTGCAACTGCGCCTTTAAGTGGAGACTGTGGAATACGGTACTGTGCCTTTAAGATGAAACACTGCAACTGTGCCTTTAAGTGGAGACTGTGGAATACGGTACTGTGCCTTTAAGATGAAACACTGCAACTGTGCCTTTAAGTGGAGACTGTGGAATACCGTACTGGATATCAATGGCAACACAAATGTAATCCAAACTGGGTAACAAAGAAACAGAGTTTTTACAGGAACTGAAGTACAAGGGTTACCTTTAGGGAGCTCAGCTTCAAAGCTCACACAGAGCTGTGTGTGACACGAGGAACTCGCAGCGTTTCCAACTCCAGACTTCAGACTTATACTTCCTGGTCCTTGGTGATTGGTGAGCAGTGTCAGGTGATTCAGAGAGTCTCAGGCTGGCACAGGATTGGACAGCTCTGGGTCAGGTGAAACAGTCACTGTCATGTGAGGACTCTAGACTAGGCTGTGAAGTGGAGCGAGGCCTAGCAGGTCGAGAGAACACTGAAGCCTGAACTTCTGCAAACACAGGATGCTGGCCTTTTAGGCCTAAACTTCAGATTGCTGAATTCAGACTCACACAGACGATCACCACAGGTGGAGCTCGTTAACTATTACCCTCCAGGCAGAGAACTCAGGAAACTCATGGTATTGGCATGCTGTTTATCTCAGTGAGCAAAAAGGCACAGGATCCAGGACAGATGGCAGGGGTAAGTCACCAAATACGAGAACTACAGTCAGGATCGTGACAGTACCATCCTCTTCAAGGGTGGACTCCGGACACCCATCTTTGGTCTTAGAGGAACTTGAGAAATTCATATACAAGAACTTAGGACCTTCGTTGATGCCTCTTCTTCTTACGGGAACATTTTGTTTTGACCAGGGAGAGCGGAATCTCCTGTAAAGAAAAAACTTCCTTAGAAAACATGGGACCTCCCCTGAAAGAATTAGCATCATAAACTGGATCAAATTCAGAGTCTGAGTCCAAATCTATTGGAAGATACCAGTCTTCTTTGGGAGTAACTACATCCGTTTTGTAAGATGCATTAACAAGTTCAGAACAACACAAGGAACTTGGAGTGGAATCAATGGAAACATAACCTACACTTAAATCAACAGACTGTTGTCTTTGTACTGTTTTCCAATTCTTGGCATTCCTGAAATTCCTAATGTATTGGTTCATCAAGGCATTATCTTGCTCAGAAAGCGATGGGTCAGAAAACGGAGCATTGGCTAAATGTTCTAAAAACTGAATGGAGGATGAAATTGGACTCAAGGAAATAGAGGCCACTGAAACAACATTAGACTGAGGTACCCATTCAGACATTAGGTCAATAGCCGTGGTATTTTTCTTGACTTTAGATGCTACAGCAGAATTATCCCGACATCGAGGAGAAGAGGTATTAGAATTCCCCGCAGAAGCTGTGGACTCAGTGCTGGAAGACAAGGAAACAGAATCAGAGACAGACTGAAGTCTAATTTTAGAACTAGATGGTGGATGTCCTTTACTGGGACCAACTGACAAAAGTTCTTTACTCGGACCAATGCTTGGAATCGGTTTGAGTCAAGATGAGCTTGAACAGACTGAAACTGGAGAAATCTTTGGCTGGACGAGTAGGACTGGATTGGATCCGAGGATACTTGAATTGGCTGGAGCCAAAGGAGACTGACCAGGCTGGTCCTGGAGTATTGCTGGACCGGCTGGAACCGGGATGGACTGACCAGGCTGGACCTGGAGTATTGCTGGACCGGCTGGAAGTGAGACGGACTGACCAGGCTGGACCTGGAATATTGATGGACCGGCTGGAACCGGGACGGACTGACCAGGCTGGACCTGGAATATTGATGGACCGGCTGGAACCGGGACGGACTGACCAGGCTGGACCTGGAGTATTGCTGGACCGGCTGGAACCGGGACGGACTGACCAGGCAGGGCCTGGAGTATTGTTGGACCGGCTGGAACCGGGACGTACTGACCAGGCAGGACCTGGAGTATTGCTGGACCGGCTGGAACCGGCACGGACTGACCAGGCAGGGTCTGGAGTATTGCTGGACCGTCTGGAACCGGGACGGACTTACCAGGCAGGACCTGGAGTATTGCTAGACCGGCTGGAACCGGGACAGACTGACCAGGCTGGACCTGGAGTATTGCTGGACCGGCTGGAAGCGGGATGGACTGACCAGGCTGGACCTGGAGTATTGCTGGACCGGCTGGAACCGGGACGGACTGACCAGGCTGGACCTGGAGTATTGCTGGACCGGCTGGAACCGGGACGGACTGACCAGGCAGGGCCTGGAGTATTGCTGGACCGGCTGGAACCGGGACGGACTGACCAGGCAGGGCCTGGAGTATTGCTGGACCGGCTGGAACCGGCACGGACTGACCAGGCAGGGCCTGGAGTATTGCTGGACCGGCTGGAACCGGGACGGACTGACCAGGCAGGGCCTGGAGTATTGCTGGACCGGCTGGAACCGGCACGGACTGACCAGGCAGGGTCTGGAGTATTGCTGGACCGGCTGGAACCGGGACGGACTGACCAGGCAGGGCCTGGAGTATTGCTGGACCGGCTGGAACCGGCACGGACTGACCAGGCAGGGCCTGGAGTATTGTTGGACCGGCTGGAACCGGGACGTACTGACCAGGCAGGACCTGGAATATTGCTGGACCGGCTGAAACCGCAGGAGATGGATTCCGGCTGGAACCAGAGTGAGTAGAATTCAAGTGTTCAGATGGTCCATCCTGGACCTGAACCATGCTGGATGCCAACATGGTGGTGTTCTCAGAAGACGGCAAACAGGAGTTCATAACTGCATCTGTAGCACAAAGATTCCCATCTGGAAACTTGACTCTGGATACCTCCCTTGGGGCTGAAACTGTGGTGACCCCTCCTGGGGTTGACGAATCAGATACATCTCTCAGGGTTGCTATCTCCAGCACCCCTCCTGGGGTTGACAGATCAGATACTCCTTTTTGAGTAGAAGACTCATATACCCCTACTAGAGCCTGAACACTAGATAACCCTCCTTGGGCTGCACACTCGGAACCCCATCCTGGGGCTGGATGCTCTAAACCCCCTCCTGGGGCTGTAGACACGGACGCCCCTCCTTGGGCTGTAGACACGGATGCCCCTCCTTGGGCTGTAGACATGGAAGCCCCTCTTTGGGCTGTAGACACGGACGCCCCTCCTTGGGCTGTAGACACGGATGCCTCTGTGACTCTAAATGGCTTGAACATTCTTCTCTGGACACCCAGCTTGGGATAAGGCCTTTTAATCACCGGACCCCAGTCATAAATTTGAGTCTCTTTCAGAGTAGCCTTCTTGATACCCCCGTCAGCAGTAGCAGGATCGGCTACTGTGGATGACTTGTAGACATGAGCACTATGATACTGAGATTTGTCACCATTCCCTGGCTTGCGAAGAATGCAGTCTTTAACAAAATGACCGGAATTTCCACAGTAAAGACAGAGGTGTAGCTCCCTACGCCGCTGATGTTCAGCTTCAGAGAGCTTGGGCCGTGGATAGCTCTGATGAAAAACTTTTCCTTGCACGGAGGAAGAGACTCTATTAACTGGATGGGACAAAACAGGATCAACAACGTTGGTAGTATTCCTGAAGAGATCAGGCATCACAGAAAGAATACTAGACAAAAGTTCTTGTAACTGTAATAACATCTGGTAGAAAATCTGCAGTTGGTCAGGAGTCTTAGTGCAGAAGGTCAGAGAATCTCTGGAGAACGAATTCCGCTGCAGACACTGTGCCAATTGATGCTGAGTCGACTCCAAACCCTCCAAGCGTCCTGCAACATTGCTTAGGAGGTCCTGCATCAGACAAACACTTCCGGCCGGGTCCATGTGGCCAGTTCCTACTGTCATGACTGTGGTTTTGTGAACCCGGTGTTAGTGATGTCTGTGCGGGCAACTGGAGGACTATGTTAATATTAGGCTGGTCTGTAGGAATCAGTGAGAAGAAGGAGCAATCCCTGACCGGGGATCGAACCCGGGCCTCAGCAGAGGAAGCCGTATCCTGACCACTGGATCACCAGGGACTTTGATAGCAGGATGATGAATGTATAGGTGAGATTGTACTTGATATAGTGTCACAGGAGTAGGTGCTTATGTACTCAAGGTTACTGGCAAGATAGTAAGACGGACTGGTTACTGGTGAGACTGGGATGCAACTGTAATGCGGGCTGGTACCGGATATAACTGGAAACGCAACTGAAAGTAGAACGATGACTGTGGCTATAACTCTAGTACGAGGCTGCAGAACCCTGTGGCTGTGATGGTAGAATACTGCAGCTGTGGTTTTCAGTTGAGACTGGAATACTGCGACTGTACTTTTAAGATGAAACACTGCAACTGTGCCTTTAAGTTGGGACTGTGGAATACTGTACTGTGCCTTTAAGATGAAACACTGCAGCTGTGTCTTTAAGTTGAGACTGTGGAATACTTTACTGTGCCTTTAAGATGAACACTGCAACTGCGCCTTTAAGTGGAGACTGTGGAATACGGTACTGTGCCTTTAAGATGAAACACTGCAACTGTGCCTTTAAGTGGAGACTGTGGAATACGGTACTGTGCCTTTAAGATGAAACACTGCAACTGTGCCTTTAAGTGGAGACTGTGGAATACCGTACTGGATATCAATGGCAACACAAATGTAATCCAAACTGGGTAACAAAGAAACAGAGTTTTTACAGGAACTGAAGTACAAGGGTTACCTTTAGGGAGCTCAGCTTCAAAGCTCACACAGAGCTGTGTGTGACACGAGGAACTCGCAGCGTTTCCAACTCCAGACTTCAGACTTATACTTCCTGGTCCTTGGTGATTGGTGAGCAGTGTCAGGTGATTCAGAGAGTCTCAGGCTGGCACAGGATTGGACAGCTCTGGGTCAGGTGAAACAGTCACTGTCATGTGAGGACTCTAGACTAGGCTGTGAAGTGGAGCGAGGCCTAGCAGGTCGAGAGAACACTGAAGCCTGAACTTCTGCAAACACAGGATGCTGGCCTTTTAGGCCTAAACTTCAGATTGCTGAATTCAGACTCACACAGACGATCACCACAGGTGGAGCTCGTTAACTATTACCCTCCAGGCAGAGAACTCAGGAAACTCATGGTATTGGCATGCTGTTTATCTCAGTGAGCAAAAAGGCACAGGATCCAGGACAGATGGCAGGGGTAAGTCACCAAATACGAGAACTACAGTCAGGATCGTGACAGTACCATCCTCTTCAAGGGTGGACTCCGGACACCCATCTTTGGTCTTAGAGGAACTTGAGAAATTCATATACAAGAACTTAGGACCTTCGTTGATGCCTCTTCTTCTTACGGGAACATTTTGTTTTGACCAGGGAGAGCGGAATCTCCTGTAAAGAAAAAACTTCCTTAGAAAACATGGGACCTCCCCTGAAAGAATTAGCATCATAAACTGGATCAAATTCAGAGTCTGAGTCCAAATCTATTGGAAGATACCAGTCTTCTTTGGGAGTAACTACATCCGTTTTGTAAGATGCATTAACAAGTTCAGAACAACACAAGGAACTTGGAGTGGAATCAATGGAAACATAACCTACACTTAAATCAACAGACTGTTGTCTTTGTACTGTTTTCCAATTCTTGGCATTCCTGAAATTCCTAATGTATTGGTTCATCAAGGCATTATCTTGCTCAGAAAGCGATGGGTCAGAAAACGGAGCATTGGCTAAATGTTCTAAAAACTGAATGGAGGATGAAATTGGACTCAAGGAAACAGAGGCCACTGAAACAACATTAGACTGAGGTACCCATTCAGACATTAGGTCAATAGCCGTGGTATTTTTCTTGACTTTAGATGCTACAGCAGAATTATCCCGACATCGAGGAGAAGAGGTATTAGAATTCCCCGCAGAAGCTGTGGACTCAGTGCTGGAAGACAAGGAAACAGAATCAGAGACAGACTGAAGTCTAATTTTAGAACTAGATGGTGGATGTCCTTTACTGGGACCAACTGACAAAAGTTCTTTACTCGGACCAATGCTTGGAATCGGTTTGAGTCAAGATGAGCTTGAACAGACTGAAACTGGAGAAATCTTTGGCTGGACGAGTAGGACTGGATTGGATCCGAGGATACTTGAATTGGCTGGAGCCAAAGGAGACTGACCAGGCTGGTCCTGGAGTATTGCTGGACCGGCTGGAACCGGGATGGACTGACCAGGCTGGACCTGGAGTATTGCTGGACCGGCTGGAAGTGAGACGGACTGACCAGGCTGGACCTGGAATATTGATGGACCGGCTGGAACCGGGACGGACTGACCAGGCTGGACCTGGAATATTGATGGACCGGCTGGAACCGGGACGGACTGACCAGGCTGGACCTGGAGTATTGCTGGACCGGCTGGAACCGGGACGGACTGACCAGGCAGGGCCTGGAGTATTGTTGGACCGGCTGGAACCGGGACGTACTGACCAGGCAGGACCTGGAGTATTGCTGGACCGGCTGGAACCGGCACGGACTGACCAGGCAGGGTCTGGAGTATTGCTGGACCGTCTGGAACCGGGACGGACTTACCAGGCAGGACCTGGAGTATTGCTAGACCGGCTGGAACCGGGACAGACTGACCAGGCTGGACCTGGAGTATTGCTGGACCGGCTGGAAGCGGGATGGACTGACCAGGCTGGACCTGGAGTATTGCTGGACCGGCTGGAACCGGGACGGACTGACCAGGCTGGACCTGGAGTATTGCTGGACCGGCTGGAACCGGGACGGACTGACCAGGCAGGGCCTGGAGTATTGCTGGACCGGCTGGAACCGGGACGGACTGACCAGGCAGGGCCTGGAGTATTGCTGGACCGGCTGGAACCGGCACGGACTGACCAGGCAGGGCCTGGAGTATTGCTGGACCGGCTGGAACCGGGACGGACTGACCAGGCAGGGCCTGGAGTATTGCTGGACCGGCTGGAACCGGCACGGACTGACCAGGCAGGGTCTGGAGTATTGCTGGACCGGCTGGAACCGGGACGGACTGACCAGGCAGGGCCTGGAGTATTGCTGGACCGGCTGGAACCGGCACGGACTGACCAGGCAGGGCCTGGAGTATTGTTGGACCGGCTGGAACCGGGACGTACTGACCAGGCAGGACCTGGAATATTGCTGGACCGGCTGAAACCGCAGGAGATGGATTCCGGCTGGAACCAGAGTGAGTAGAATTCAAGTGTTCAGATGGTCCATCCTGGACCTGAACCATGCTGGATGCCAACATGGTGGTGTTCTCAGAAGACGGCAAACAGGAGTTCATAACTGCATCTGTAGCACAAAGATTCCCATCTGGAAACTTGACTCTGGATACCTCCCTTGGGGCTGAAACTGTGGTGACCCCTCCTGGGGTTGACGAATCAGATACCTCTCTCAGGGTTGCTATCTCCAGCACCCCTCCTGGGGTTGACAGATCAGATACTCCTTTTTGAGTAGAAGACTCATATACCCCTACTAGAGCCTGAACACTAGATAACCCTCCTTGGGCTGCACACTCGGAACCCCATCCTGGGGCTGGATGCTCTAAACCCCCTCCTGGGGCTGTAGACACGGACGCCCCTCCTTGGGCTGTAGACACGGATGCCCCTCCTTGGGCTGTAGACATGGAAGCCCCTCTTTGGGCTGTAGACACGGACGCCCCTCCTTGGGCTGTAGACACGGATGCCTCTGTGACTCTAAATGGCTTGAACATTCTTCTCTGGACACCCAGCTTGGGATAAGGCCTTTTAATCACCGGACCCCAGTCATAAATTTGAGTCTCTTTCAGAGTAGCCTTCTTGATACCCCCGTCAGCAGTAGCAGGATCGGCTACTGTGGATGACTTGTAGACATGAGCACTATGATACTGAGATTTGTCACCATTCCCTGGCTTGCGAAGAATGCAGTCTTTAACAAAATGACCGGAATTTCCACAGTAAAGACAGAGGTGTAGCTCCCTACGCCGCTGATGTTCAGCTTCAGAGAGCTTGGGCCGTGGATAGCTCTGATGAAAAACTTTTCCTTGCACGGAGGAAGAGACTCTATTAACTGGATGGGACAAAACAGGATCAACAACGTTGGTAGTATTCCTGAAGAGATCAGGCATCACAGAAAGAATACTAGACAAAAGTTCTTGTAACTGTAATAACATCTGGTAGAAAATCTGCAGTTGGTCAGGAGTCTTAGTGCAGAAGGTCAGAGAATCTCTGGAGAACGAATTCCGCTGCAGACACTGTGCCAATTGATGCTGAGTCGACTCCAAACCCTCCAAGCGTCCTGCAACATTGCTTAGGAGGTCCTGCATCAGACAAACACTTCCGGCCGGGTCCATGTGGCCAGTTCCTACTGTCATGACTGTGGTTTTGTGAACCCGGTGTTAGTGATGTCTGTGCGGGCAACTGGAGGACTATGTTAATATTAGGCTGGTCTGTAGGAATCAGTGAGAAGAAGGAGCAATCCCTGACCGGGGATCGAACCCGGGCCTCAGCAGAGGAAGCCGTATCCTGACCACTGGATCACCAGGGACTTTGATAGCAGGATGATGAATGTATAGGTGAGATTGTACTTGATATAGTGTCACAGGAGTAGGTGCTTATGTACTCAAGGTTACTGGCAAGATAGTAAGACGGACTGGTTACTGGTGAGACTGGGATGCAACTGTAATGCGGGCTGGTACCGGATATAACTGGAAACGCAACTGAAAGTAGAACGATGACTGTGGCTATAACTCTAGTACGAGGCTGAAGAACCCTGTGGCTGTGATGGTAGAATACTGCAGCTGTGGTTTTCAGTTGAGACTGGAATACTGCGACTGTACTTTTAAGATGAAACACTGCAACTGTGCCTTTAAGTTGGGACTGTGGAATACTGTACTGTGCCTTTAAGATGAAACACTGCAGCTGTGTCTTTAAGTTGAGACTGTGGAATACTTTACTGTGCCTTTAAGATGAACACTGCAACTGCGCCTTTAAGTGGAGACTGTGGAATACGGTACTGTGCCTTTAAGATGAAACACTGCAACTGTGCCTTTAAGTGGAGACTGTGGAATACGGTACTGTGCCTTTAAGATGAAACACTGCAACTGTGCCTTTAAGTGGAGACTGTGGAATACCGTACTGGGTATCAATGGCAACACAAATGTAATCCAAACTGGGTAACAAAGAAACAGAGTTTTTACAGGAACTGAAGTACAAGGGTTACCTTTAGGGAGCTCAGCTTCAAAGCTCACACAGAGCTGTGTGTGACACGAGGAACTCGCAGCGTTTCCAACTCCAGACTTCAGACTTATACTTCCTGGTCCTTGGTGATTGGTGAGCAGTGTCAGGTGATTCAGAGAGTCTCAGGCTGGCACAGGATTGGACAGCTCTGGGTCAGGTGAAACAGTCACTGTCATGTGAGGACTCTAGACTAGGCTGTGAAGTGGAGCGAGGCCTAGCAGGCGGAGAGAACACTGAAGCCTGAACTTCTGCAAACACAGGATGCTGGCCTTTTAGGCCTAAACTTCAGATTGCTGAATTCAGACTCACACAGACGATCACCACAGGTGGAGCTCGTTAACTATTACCCTCCAGGCAGAGAACTCAGGAAACTCATGGTATTGGCATGCTGTTTATCTCAGTGAGCAAAAAGGCACAGGATCCAGGACAGATGGCAGGGGTAAGTCACCAAATACGAGAACTACAGTCAGGATCGTGACAGTACCCCCCTCTTCAAGGGTGGACTCTGGACACCCATCTTTGGTCTTAGAGGAACTTGAGAAATTCATATAGAAGAACTTAGGACCTTCGTTGATGCCTCTTCTTCTTACGGGAACATTTTGTTTTGACCAGGGAGAGCGGAATCTACTGTAAAGAAAAAACTTCCTTAGAAAACATGGGACCTCCCCTGAAAGAATTAGCATCATAAACTGGATCAAATTCAGAGTCTGAGTCCAAGTCTATTGGAAGATACCAGTCTTCTTTGGGAGTAACTACATCCATTTTGTAAGCTGCATTAACAAGTTCAGAACAACACAAGGAACTTGGAGTGGAATCAATGGAAACATAACCAACATTTAAATCAACAGACTGTTGTCTTTGTACTGTTTTCCAATTCTTGGCATTCCTGAAATTCCTAATGTATTGGTTCATCAAGGCATTATCTTGCTCAGAAAGCGATGGGTCAGAAAACGGAGCATTGGCTAAATGTTCTGAAAACTGAATGGAGGATGAAATTGGACTCAAGGAAACAGAGGCCACTGAAACAACATTAGACTGAGGTACCCATTCAGACATTAGGTCAATAGCCTTGGTATTTTTCTTGACTTTAGATGCTACAGCAGAATTATCCTGACATCGAGGAGAAGAGGTATTAGAATTCCCCGCAGAAGCTGTGGACTCAGTGCTGGAAGACAAGGAAACATAATCAGAGACAGACTGAAGTCTAATTTTAGAACTAGATGGTGGATGTCCTTTACTGGGACCAACTGACAAAAGTTCTTCACTCGGACCAATGCTTGGAATCGGTTTGAGTCAAGATGAGCTTGAACAGACTGAAACTGGAGAAATCTTTGGCTGGACGAGTAGGACTGGATTGGATCCGAGGATACTTAAATTGGCTGGAGCCAAAGGAGACTGACCAGGCTGGTCCTGGAGTATTGCTGGACCAGCTGGAACCGGGATGGACTGACCAGGCTGGACCTGGAGTATTGCTGGACCGGCTGGAAGCGGGACGGACTGACCAGGCTGGACCTGGAATATTGCTGGACCGGCTGGAACCGGGACGGACTGACCAGGCTGGACCTGGAGTATTGCTGGACCGGCTGGAACTGGGATGGTCTGACCAGGCAGAGCCTGGAGTATTGCTGGACCGGCTGGAACCGGGACGGATTGACCAGGCTGGGCCTGGAGTATTGCTGGACCGGCTGAAACCGGAGGAGATGGATTCCGGCTGGAACCAGAGTGAGTTGAATTCAAGTGTTCAGATGGTCCATCCTGGACCTGAACCATGCTGGATGCCAACATGGTGGTGTTCTCAGAAGACGGCAAACAGGAGTTCATAACTGCATCTGTAGCACAAAGATTCCCATCTGGAAACTTGACTCTGGATACCTCCCTTGGGGCTGAAACTGTGGTGACCCCTCCTGGGGTTGACGAATCAGATACCTCTCTCAGGGTTGCTATCTCCAGCACCCCTCCTGGGGTTGACAGATCAGATACTCCTTTTTGAGTAGAAGACTCATATACCCCTACTAGAGCCTGAACACTAGATAACACTCCTTGGGCTGCACACTCGGAACCCTATCCTGGGGCTGGATGCTCTAAACCCCCTCCTGGGGCTGTAGACACGGACGCCCCTCCTTGGGCTGTAGACACGGACGCCCCTCCTTGAGCTGTATACATGGACGCCCCTCCTTGGGCTGTAGACATTGAAGCCCCTCCTTGGGCTGTAGACACGGACGCCCCTCCTTGGGCTGTAGACACGGATGCCTCTGTGACTCTAAATGGCTTGAACATTCTTCTCTGGACACCCAACTTGGGATAAGGCCTTTTAATCACCGGACCCCAGTCATAAATTTGAGTCTCTTTCAGAGTAGCCTTCTTGATACCCCCGTCAGCAGTAGCAGGATCGGCTACTGTGGATGACTTGTAGACATGAGCACTATGATACTGAGATTTGTCACCATTCCCTGGCTTGCGAAGAATGCAGTCTTTAACAAAATGACCGGAATTTCCACAGTAAAGACAGAGGTGTAGCTCCCTACGCCGCTGACGTTCAGCTTCAGAGAGCTTGGGCCGTGGATAGCTCTGATGAAAAACTTTTCCTTGCACGGAGGAAGAGACTCTATTAACTGGATGGGACAAAACAGGATCAACAACGTTGGTAGTATTCCTGAAGAGATCAGGCATCACAGAAAGAATACTAGACAAAAGTTCTTGTAACTGTAATAACATCTGGTAGAAAATCTGCAGTTGGTCAGGAGTCTTAGTGCAGAAGGTCAGAGAATCTCTGGAGAACGAATTCCGCTGCAGACACTGTGCCAATTGATGCTGAGTCGACTCCAAACCCTCCAAGCGTCCTGCAACATTGCTTAGGAGGTCCTGCATCAGACAAACACTTCCGGCCGGGTACATGTGGCCAGTTCCTACTGTCATGACTGTGGTTTTGTGAACCCGGTGTTAGTGAAGTCTGTGCGGGCAACTGGAGGACTATGTTAATATTAGGCTGGTCTGTAGGAATCAGCGAGAAGAAGGAGCAATCCCTGACCGGGGATCGAACCCGGGCCTCAGCAGAGGAAGCCGTATCCTGACCACTGGATCACCAGGGACTTTGATAGCAGGATGATGAATGTATAGGTGAGATTGTACTTGATATAGTGTCACAGGAGTAGGTGCTTATGTACTCAAGGTTACTGGCAAGATAGTAAGACGGACTGGTTACTGGTGAGACTGGGATGCAACTGTAATGCGGGCTGGTACCGGATATAACTGGAAACGCAACTGAAAGTAGAACGATGACTGTGGCTATAACTCTAGTACGAGGCTGAAGAACCCTGCGGCTGTGATGGTAGAATACTGCAGCTGTGGTTTTCAGTTGAGACTGGAATACTGCGACTGTACTTTTAAGATGAAACACTGCAACTGTGCCTTTAAGTTGGGACTGTGGAATACTGTACTGTGCCTTTAAGATGAAACACTGCAGCTGTGTCTTTAAGTTGAGACTGTGGAATACTGTACTGTGCCTTTAAGATGAAACACTGCAACTGCGCCTTTAAGTGGAGACTGTGGAATACTGTACTGTGCCTTTAAGATGAAACACTGCAACTGCGCCTTTAAGTGGAGACTGTGGAATACGGTACTGTGCCTTTAAGATGAAACACTGCAACTGTGCCTTTAAGTGGAGACTGTGGAATACGGTAATGTGCCTTTAAGATGAAACACTGCAACTGTGCCTTTAAGTGGAGACTGTGGAATACCGTACTGGATATCAATGGCAACACATATGTAATCCAAACTGGGTAACAAAGAAACAGAGTTTTTACAGGAACTGAAGTACAAGGGTTACCTTTAGGGAGCTCAGCTTCAAAGCTCACACAGAGCTGTGTGTGACACGAGGAACTCGCAGCGTTTCCAACTCCAGACTTCAGACTTATACTTCCTGGTCCTTGGTGATTGGTGAGCAGTGTCAGGTGATTCAGAGAGTCTCAGGCTGGCACAGGATTGGACAGCTCTGGGTCAGGTGAAACAGTCACTGTCATGTGAGGACTCTAGACTAGGCTGTGAAGTGGAGCGAGGCCTAGCAGGCCGAGAGAACACTGAAGCCTGAACTTCTGCAAACACAGGATGCTGGCCTTTTAGGCCTAAACTTCAGATTGCTGAATTCAGACTCACACAGACGATCACCACAGGTGGAGCTCGTTAACTATTACCCTCCAGGCAGAGAACTCGGGAAACTCATGGTATTGGCATGCTGTTTATCTCAGTGAGCAAAAAACACAGGATCCAGGACAGATGGCAGGGGTAAGTCACCAAATACGAGAACTACAGTCAGGATCGTGACAGTACCCCCCTCTTCAAGGGTGGACTCTGGACACCCATCTTTGGTCTTAGAGGAACTTGAGAAATTCATATAGAAGAACTTAGGACCTTCGTTGATGCCTCTTCTTCTTACGGGAACATTTTGTTTTGACCAGGGAGAGCGGAATCTACTGTAAAGAAAAAACTTCCTTAGAAAACATGGGACCTCCCCTGAAAGAATTAGCATCATAAACTGGATCAAATTCAGAGTCTGAGTCCAAGTCTATTGGAAGATACCAGTCTTCTTTGGGAGTAACTACATCCGTTTTGTAAGCTGCATTAACAAGTTCAGAACAACACAAGGAACTTGTAGTGGAATCAATGGAAACATAACCAACACTTAAATCAACAGACTGTTGTCTTTGTACTGTTTTCCAATTCTTGGCATTCCTGAAATTCCTAATGTATTGGTTCATCAAGGCATTATCTTGCTCAGAAAGCGATGGGTCAGAAAACGGAGCATTGGCTAAATGTTCTGAAAACTGAATGGAGGATGAAATTGGACTCAAGGAAACAGAGGCCACTGAAACAACATTAGACTGAGGTACCCATTCAGACATTAGGTCAATAGCCTTGGTATTTTTCTTGACTTTAGATGCTACAGCAGAATTATCCTGACATCGAGGAGAAGAGGTATTAGAATTCCCCGCAGAAGCTGTGGACTCAGTGCTGGAAGACAAGGAAACATAATCAGAGACAGACTGAAGTCTAATTTTAGAACTAGATGGTGGATGTCCTTTACTGGGACCAACTGACAAAAGTTCTTTACTCGGACCAATGCTTGGAATCGGTTTGAGTCCAGATGAGCTTGAACAGACTGAAACTGGAGAAATCTTTGGCTGGACGAGTAGGACTGGATTGGATCCGAGGATACTTAAATTGGCTGGAGCCAAAGGAGACTGACCAGGCTGGTCCTGGAGTATTGCTGGACTGGCTGGAACCGGGATGGACTGACCAGGCTGGACCTGGAGTATTGCTGGACCGGCTGGAAGCGGGACGGACTGACCAGGCTGGACCTGGAATATTGCTGGACCGGCTGGAACCGGGACGGACTGACCAGGCAGGGCCTGGAGTATTGTTGGACCGGCTGGAACCGGGACGTACTGACCAGGCAGGACCTGGAGTATTGCTGGACCGGCTGGAACCGGCACGGACTGACCAGGCAGGGTCTGGAGTATTGCTGGACCGGCTGGAACCGGGACGGACTGACCAGGCAGGACCTGGAGTATTGCTAGACCGGCTGGAACCGGGACAGACTGACCAGGCTGGACCTGGAGTATTGCTGGACCGGCTGGAACCGGCACGGACTGACCAGGCAGGGCCTGGAGTATTGCTGGACCGGCTGGAACCGGGACGGACTGACCAGGCAGGGCCTGGAGTATTGCTGGACCGGCTGGAACCGGCACGGACTGACCAGGCAGGGTCTGGAGTATTGCTGGACCGGCTGGAACCGGGACGGACTGACCAGGCAGGGCCTGGAGTATTGCTGGACCGGCTGGAACCGGCACGGACTGACCAGGCAGGGCCTGGAGTATTGTTGGACCGGCTGGAACCGGGACGTACTGACCAGGCAGGACCTGGAATATTGCTGGACCGGCTGAAACCGCAGGAGATGGATTCCGGCTGGAACCAGAGTGAGTAGAATTCAAGTGTTCAGATGGTCCATCCTGGACCTGAACCATGCTGGATGCCAACATGGTGGTGTTCTCAGAAGACGGCAAACAGGAGTTCATAACTGCATCTGTAGCACAAAGATTCCCATCTGGAAACTTGACTCTGGATACCTCCCTTGGGGCTGAAACTGTGGTGACCCCTCCTGGGGTTGACGAATCAGATACCTCTCTCAGGGTTGCTATCTCCAGCACCCCTCCTGGGGTTGACAGATCAGATACTCCTTTTTGAGTAGAAGACTCATATACCCCTACTAGAGCCTGAACACTAGATAACCCTCCTTGGGCTGCACACTCGGAACCCCATCCTGGGGCTGGATGCTCTAAACCCCCTCCTGGGGCTGTAGACACGGACGCCCCTCCTTGGGCTGTAGACACGGACGCCCCTCCTTGGGCTGTAGACATGGAAGCCCCTCTTTGGGCTGTAGACACGGACGCCCCTCCTTGGGCTGTAGACACGGATGCCTCTGTGACTCTAAATGGCTTGAACATTCTTCTCTGGACACCCAACTTGGGATAAGGCCTTTTAATCACCGGACCCCAGTCATAAATTTGAGTCTCTTTCAGAGTAGCCTTCTTGATTCCCCCGTCAGCAGTAGCAGGATCGGCTACTGTGGATGACTTGTAGACATGAGCACTATGATACTGAGATTTGTCACCATTCCCTGGCTTGCGAAGAATGCAGTCTTTAACAAAATGACCGGAATTTCCACAGTAAAGACAGAGGTGTAGCTCCCTACGCCGCTGATGTTCAGCTTCAGAGAGCTTGGGCCGTGGATAGCTCTGATGAAAAACTTTTCCTTGCACGGAGGAAGAGACTCTATTAACTGGATGGGACAAAACAGTATCAACAACGTTGGTAGTATTCCTGAAGAGATCAGGCATCACAGAAAGAATACTAGACAAAAGTTCTTGTAACTGTAATAACATCTGGTAGAAAATCTGCAGTTGGTCAGGAGTCTTAGTGCAGAAGGTCAGAGAATCTCTGGAGAACGAATTCCGCTGCAGACACTGTGCCAATTGATGCTGAGTCGACTCCAAACCCTCCAAGCGTCCTGCAACATTGCTTAGGAGGTCCTGCATCAGACAAACACTTCCGGCCGGGTCCATGTGGCCAGTTCCTACTGTCATGACTGTGTTTTTGTGAACCCGGTGTTAGTGAAGTCTGTGCGGGCAACTGGAGGACTATGTTAATATTAGGCTGGTCTGTAGGAATCAGTGAGAAGAAGGAGCAATCCCTGACCGGGGATCGAACCCGGGCCTCAGCAGAGGAAGCCGTATCCTGACCACTGGATCACCAGGGACTTTGATAGCAGGATGATGAATGTATAGGTGAGATTGTACTTGATATAGTGTCACAGGAGTAGGTGCTTATGTACTCAAGGTTACTGGCAAGATAGTAAGACGGACTGGTTACTGGTGAGACTGGGATGCAACTGTAATGCGGGCTGGTACCGGATATAACTGGAAACGCAACTGAAAGTAGAACGATGACTGTGGCTATAACTCTAGTACGAGGCTGAAGAACCCTGCGGCTGTGATGGTAGAATACTGCAGCTGTGGTTTTCAGTTGAGACTGGAATACTGCGACTGTACTTTTAAGATGAAACACTGCAACTGTGCCTTTAAGTTGGGACTGTGGAATACTGTACTGTGCCTTTAAGATGAAACACTGCAGCTGTGTCTTTAAGTTGAGACTGTGGAATACTGTACTGTGCCTTTAAGATGAAACACTGCAACTGCGCCTTTAAGTGGAGACTGTGGAATACGGTACTGTGCCTTTAAGATGAAACACTGCAACTGTGCCTTTAAGTGGAGACTGTGGAATACGGTAATGTGCCTTTAAGATGAAACACTGCAACTGTGCCTTTAAGTGGAGACTGTGGAATACCGTACTGGATATCAATGGCAACACAAATGTAATCCAAACTGGGTAACAAAGAAACAGAGTTTTTACAGGAATTGAAGTACAAGGGTTACCATTAGGGAGCTCAGCTTCAAAGCTCACACAGAGCTGTGTGTGACACGAGGAACTCGCAGCGTTTCCAACTCCAGACTTCAGACTTATACTTCCTGGTCCTTGGTGATTGGTGAGCAGTGTCAGGTGATTCAGAGAGTCTCAGGCTGGCAGGATTGGACAGCTCTGGGTCAGGTGAAACAGTCACTGTCATGTGAGGACTCTAGACTAGGCTGTGAAGTGGAGCGAGGCCTAGCAGGCCGAGAGAACACTGAAGCCTGAACTTCTGCAAACACAGGATGCTGGCCTTTTAGGCCTAAACTTCAGATTGCTGAATTCAGACTCACACAGACGATCACCACAGGTGGAGCTCGTTAACTATTACCCTCCAGGCAGAGAACTCGGGAAACTCATGGTATTGGCATGCTGTTTATCTCAGTGAGCAAAAAGGCACAGGATCCAGGACAGATGGCAGGGGTAAGTCACCAAATACGAGAACTACAGTCAGGATCGTGACAGTACCCCCCTCTTCAAGGGTGGACTCTGGACACCCATCTTTGGTCTTAAAAGAACTTGAGAAATTCATATAGAAGAACTTAGGACCTTCGTTGATGCCTCTTCTTCTTACGGGAACATTTTGTTTTGACCAGGGAGAGCGGAATCTACTGTAAAGAAAAAACTTCCTTAGAAAACATGGGACCTCCCCTGAAAGAATTAGCATCATAAACTGGATCAAATTCAGAGTCTGAGTCCAAGTCTATTGGAAGATACCAGTCTTCTTTGGGAGTAACTACATCCGTTTTGTAAGCTGCATTAACAAGTTCAGAACAACACAAGGAACTTGGAGTGGAATCAATGGAAACATAACCAACACTTAAATCAACAGACTGTTGTCTTTGTACTGTTTTCCAATTCTTGGCATTCCTGAAATTCCTAATGTATTGGTTCATCAAGGCATTATCTTGCTCAGAAAGCGATGGGTCAGAAAACGGAGCATTGGCTAAATGTTCTGAAAACTGAATGGAGGATGAAATTGGACTCAAGGAAACAGAGGCCACTGAAACAACATTAGACTGAGGTACCCATTCAGACATTAGGTCAATAGCCTTGGTATTTTTCTTGACTTTAGATGCTACAGCAGAATTATCCTGACATCGAGGAGAAGAGGTATTAGAATTCCCCGCAGAAGCTGTGGACTCAGTGCTGGAAGACAAGGAAACATAATCAGAGACAGACTGAAGTCTAATTTTAGAACTAGATGGTGGATGTCCTTTACTGGGACCAACTGACAAAAGTTCTTTACTCGGACCAATGCTTGGAATCGGTTTGAGTCAAGATGAGCTTGAACAGACTGAAACTGGAGAAATCTTTGGCTGGACGAGTAGGACTGGATTGGATCCGAGGATACTTAAATTGGCTGGAGCCAAAGGAGACTGACCAGGCTGGTCCTGGAGTACTGCTGGACCAGCTGGAACCGGGATGGACTGACCAGGCTGGACCTGGAGTATTGCTGGACCGGCTGGAAGCGGGACGGACTGACCAGGCTGGACCTGGAATATTGCTGGACCGGCTGGAACCGGGACGGACTGACCAGGCTGGACCTGGAGTATTGCTGGACCGGCTGGAACCGGGATGGTCTGACCAGGCAGAGCCTGGAGTATTGCTGGACCGGCTGGAACCGGGACGGATTGACCAGGCTGGGCCTGGAGTATTGCTGGACCGGCTGAAACCGGAGGAGATGGATTCCGGCTGGAACCAGAGTGAGTTGAATTCAAGTGTTCAGATGGTCCATCCTGGACCTGAACCATGCTGGATGCCAACATGGTGGTGTTCTCAGAAGACGGCAAACAGGAGTTCATAACTGCATCTGTAGCACAAAGATTCCCATCTGGAAACTTGACTCTGGATACCTCCCTTGGGGCTGAAACTGTGGTGACCCCTCCTGGGGTTGACGAATCAGATACCTCTCTCAGGGTTGCTATCTCCAGCACCCCTCCTGGGGTTGACAGATCAGATACTCCTTTTTGAGTAGAAGACTCATATACCCCTACTAGAGCCTGAACACTAGATAACACTCCTTGGGCTGCACACTCGGAACCCTATCCTGGGGCTGGATGCTCTAAACCCCCTCCTGGGGCTGTAGACACGGACGCCCCTCCTTGGGCTGTAGACACGGACGCCCCTCCTTGAGCTGTATACATGGACGCCCCTCCTTGGGCTGTAGACATTGAAGCCCCTCCTTGGGCTGTAGACACGGACGCCCCTCCTTGGGCTGTAGACACGGATGCCTCTGTGACTCTAAATGGCTTGAACATTCTTCTCTGGACACCCAACTTGGGATAAGGCCTTTTAATCACCGGACCCCAGTCATAAATTTGAGTCTCTTTCAGAGTAGCCTTCTTGATACCCCCGTCAGCAGTAGCAGGATCGGCTACTGTGGATGACTTGTAGACATGAGCACTATGATACTGAGATTTGTCACCATTCCCTGGCTTGCGAAGAATGCAGTCTTTAACAAAATGACCGGAATTTCCACAGTAAAGACAGAGGTGTAGCTCCCTACGCCGCTGACGTTAAGCTTCAGAGAGCTTGGGCCGTGGATAGCTCTGATGAAAAACTTTTCCTTGCACGGAGGAAGAGACTCTATTAACTGGATGGGACAAAACAGGATCAACAACGTTGGTAGTATTCCTGAAGAGATCAGGCATCACAGAAAGAATACTAGACAAAAGTTCTTGTAACTGTAATAACATCTGGTAGAAAATCTGCAGTTGGTCAGGAGTCTTAGTGCAGAAGGTCAGAGAATCTCTGGAGAACGAATTCCACTGCAGACACTGTGCCAATTGATGCTGAGTCGACTCCAAACCCTCCAAGCGTCCTGCAACATTGCTTAGGAGGTCCTGCATCAGACAAACACTTCCGGCCGGGTACATGTGGCCAGTTCCTACTGTCATGACTGTGGTTTTGTGAACCCGGTGTTAGTGAAGTCTGTGCGGGCAACTGGAGGACTATGTTAATATTAGGCTGGTCTGTAGGAATCAGCGAGAAGAAGGAGCAATCCCTGACCGGGGATCGAACCCGGGCCTCAGCAGAGGAAGCCGTATCCTGACCACTGGATCACCAGGGACTTTGATAGCAGGATGATGAATGTATAGGTGAGATTGTACTTGATATAGTGTCACAGGAGTAGGTGCTTATGTACTCAAGGTTACTGGCAAGATAGTAAGACGGACTGGTTACTGGTGAGACTGGGATGCAACTGTAATGCGGGCTGGTACCGGATATAACTGGAAACGCAACTGAAAGTAGAACGATGACTGTGGCTATAACTCTAGTACGAGGCTGAAGAACCCTGCGGCTGTGATGGTAGAATACTGCAGCTGTGGTTTTCAGTTGAGACTGGAATACTGCGACTGTACTTTTAAGATGAAACACTGCAACTGTGCCTTTAAGTTGGGACTGTGGAATACTGTACTGTGCCTTTAAGATGAAACACTGCAGCTGTGTCTTTAAGTTGAGACTGTGGAATACTGTACTGTGCCTTTAAGATGAAACACTGCAACTGCGCCTTTAAGTGGAGACTGTGGAATACGGTACTGTGCCTTTAAGATGAAACACTGCAACTGTGCCTTTAAGTGGAGACTGTGGAATACGGTAATGTGCCTTTAAGATGAAACACTGCAACTGTGCCTTTAAGTGGAGACTGTGGAATACCGTACTGGATATCAATGGCAACACAAATGTAATCCAAACTGGGTAACAAAGAAACAGAGTTTTTACAGGAACTGAAGTACAAGGGTTACCTTTAGGGAGCTCAGCTTCAAAGCTCACACAGAGCTGTGTGTGACACGAGGAACTCGCAGCGTTTCCAACTCCAGACTTATACTTCCTGGTCCTTGGTGATTGGTGAGCAGTGTCAGGTGATTCAGAGAGTCTCAGGCTGGCACAGGATTGGACAGCTCTGGGTCAGGTGAAACAGTCACTGTCATGTGAGGACTCTAGACTAGGCTGTGAAGTGGAGCGAGGCCTAGCAGGCCGAGAGAACACTGAAGCCTGAACTTCTGCAAACAGGATGCTGGCCTTTTAGGCCTAAACTTCAGATTGCTGAATTCAGACTCACACAGACGATCACCACAGGTGGAGCTCGTTAACTATTACCCTCCAGGCAGAGAACTCAGGAAACTCATGGTATTGGCATGCTGTTTATCTCAGTGAGCAAAAAACACAGGATCCAGGACAGATGGCAGGGGTAAGTCACCAAATACGAGAACTACAGTCAGGATCGTGACAGTACCCCCCTCTTCAAGGGTGGACTCTGGACACCCATCTTTGGTCTTAGAGGAACTTGAGAAATTCATATAGAAGAACTTAGGACCTTCGTTGATGCCTCTTCTTCTTACGGGAACATTTTGTTTTGACCAGGGAGAGCGGAATCTACTGTAAAGAAAAAACTTCCTTAGAAAACATGGGACCTCCCCTGAAAGAATTAGCATCATAAACTGGATCAAATTCAGAGTCTGAGTCCAAGTCTATTGGAAGATACCAGTCTTCTTTGGGAGTAACTACATCCATTTTGTAAGCTGCATTAACAAGTTCAGAACAACACAAGGAACTTGTAGTGGAATCAATGGAAACATAACCAACACTTAAATCAACAGACTGTTGTCTTTGTACTGTTTTCCAATTCTTGGCATTCCTGAAATTCCTAATGTATTGGTTCATCAAGGCATTATCTTGCTCAGAAAGCGATGGGTCAGAAAACGGAGCATTGGCTAAATGTTCTGAAAACTGAATGGAGGATGAAATTGGACTCAAGGAAACAGAGGCCACTGAAACAACATTAGACTGAGGTACCCATTCAGACATTAGGTCAATAGCCTTGGTATTTTTCTTGACTTTAGATGCTACAGCAGAATTATCCTGACATCGAGGAGAAGAGGTATTAGAATTCCCCGCAGAAGCTGTGGACTCAGTGCTGGAAGACAAGGAAACATAATCAGAGACAGACTGAAGTCTAATTTTAGAACTAGATGGTGGATGTCCTTTACTGGGACCAACTGACAAAAGTTCTTTACTCGGACCAATGCTTGGAATCGGTTTGAGTCCAGATGAGCTTGAACAGACTGAAACTGGAGAAATCTTTGGCTGGACGAGTAGGACTGGATTGGATCCGAGGATACTTAAATTGGCTGGAGCCAAAGGAGACTGACCAGGCTGATCCTGGAGTATTGCTGGACTGGCTGGAACCGGGATGGACTGACCAGGCTGGACCTGGAGTATTGCTGGACCGGCTGGAAGCGGGACGGACTGACCAGGCTGGACCTGGAATATTGCTGGACCGGCTGGAACCGGGACGGACTGACCAGGCTGGACCTGGAGTATTGCTGGACCGGCTGGAACCGGGATGGTCTGACCAGGCAGGGCCTGGAGTATTGCTGGACCGGCTGGAAGCGGGATGGACTGACCAGGCTGGAGCTGGAGTATTGCTGGACCGGCTGGAAGCGGGATGGACTGACCAGGCTGGACCTGGAGTATTGCTGGACCGGCTGGAACCGGGATGGACTGACCAGGCTGGACCTGGAGTATTGCTGGACCGGCTGCAACCGGGACGAACTGACCAGGCAGGGCCTGGAGTATTGCTGGAACGGCTGGAACCGGCACGGACTGACCAGGCAGGGCCTGGAGTATTGCTGGACCGGCTGGAACCGGGACGGACTGACCAGGCAGGGCCTGGAGTATTGCTGGACCGGCTGGAACCGGGACGGACTGACCAGGCTGGGCCTGGAGTATTGCTGGACCGGCTGAAACCGGAGGAGATGGATTCCGGCTGGAACCAGAGTGAGTAGAATTCAAGTGTTCAGATGGTCCATCCTGGACCTGAACCATGCTGGATGCCAACATGGTGGTGTTCTCAGAAGACGGCAAACAGGAGTTCATAACTGCATCTGTAGCACAAAGATTCCCATCTGGAAACTTGACTCTGGATACCTCCCTTGGGGCTGAAACTGTGGTGACCCCTCCTGGGGTTGACGAATCAGATACCTCTCTCAGGGTTGCTATCTCCAGCACCCCTCCTGGTGTTGACAGATCAGATACTCCTTTTTGAGTAGAAGACTCATATACCCCTACTAGAGCCTGAACACTAGATAACCCTCCTTGGGCTGCACACTCGGAACCCCATCCTGGGGCTGAATGCTCTAAACCCCTTCCTGGGGCTGTAGACACGGACGCCCCTCCTTGGGCTGTAGACACGGACGCTCCTCCTTGGGCTATAGACATGGAAGCCCCTCTTTGGGCTGTAGACACGGACGCCCCTCCTTGGGCTGTAGACACGGACGCCTCTGTGACTCTAAATGGCTTGAACATTCTTCTCTGGACACCTAACTTGGGATAAGGCCTTTTAATCAACGGACCCCAGTCATAAATTTGAGTCTCTTTCAGAGTAGCCTTCTTGATACCCCCGTCAGCAGTAGCAGGATCGGCTACTGTGGATGACTTGTAGACATGAGCACTATGATACTGAGATTTGTCACCATTCCCTGGCTTGCAAAGAATGCAGTCTTTAACAAAATGACCGGAATTTCCACAGTAAAGACAGAGGTGTAGCTCCCTACGCCGCTGACGTTCAGCTTCAGGGAGCTTGGGCCGTGGATAGCTCTGATGAAAAACTTTTCCTTGCACGGAGGAAGAGACTCTATTAACTGGATGGGACAAAACAGGATCAACAACGTTGGTAGTATTCCTGAAGAGATCAGGCATCACAGGAAGAATACTAGACAAAAGTTATTGTAACTGTAATAACATCTGGTAGAAAATCTGCACTTGATCAGGAGTCTTAGTGCAGAAGGTCAGAGAATCTCTGGAGAACGAATTCCGCTGCAGACACTGTGCCAATTGATGCTGAGTCGACTCCAAATCCTCCAAGCGTCCTGCAACATTGCTTAGGAGGTCCTGCATCAGACAAACACTTCCGGCCGGGTCCATGTGACCAGTTCCTACTGTCATGACTGTGGTTTTGTGAACCCGGTGTTAGTGAAGTCTGTGCGGGCAACTGGAGCACTATGTTAATATTAGGCTGGTCTGTAGGAATCAGTGAGAAGAAGGAGCAATCCCTGACCGGGGATCGAACCCGGGCCTCAGCAGAGGAAGCCGTATCCTGACCACTGGATCACCAGGGACTTTGATAGCAGGATGATGAATGTATAGGTGAGATTGTACTTGATATAGTGTCACAGGAGTAGGTGCTTATGTACTCAAGGTTACTGGCAAGATAGTAAGACGGACTGGTTACTGGTGAGACTGGGATGCAACTGTAATGCGGGCTGGTACCGGATATAACTGGAAACGCAACTGAAAGTAGAACGATGACTGTGGCTATAACTCTAGTACGAGGCTGAAGAACCCTGCGGCTGTGATGGTAGAATACTGCAGCTGTGGTTTTCAGTTGAGACTGGAATACTGCGACTGTACCTTTAAGATGAAACACTGCAACTGTGCCTTTAAGTTGGGACTGTGGAATACTGTACTGTGACTTTAAGAAGAAACACTGCAGCAGTGTCTTTAAGTTGAGACTGTGGAATACTGTACTGTGCCTTTAAGATGAAACACTGCAACTGCGCCTTTAAGTGGAGACTGTGGAATACGGTACTGTGCCTTTAAGATGAAACACTGCAACTGTGCCTTTAAGTGGAGACTGTGGAATACGGTACTGTGCCTTTAAGATGAAACACTGCAACTGTGCCTTTAAGTGGAGACTGTGGAATACCGTACTGGATATCAATGGCAACACAAATGTAATCCAAACTGGGTAACAAAGAAACAGAGTTTTTACAGGAACTGAAGTACAAGGGTTACCTTTAGGGAGCTCAGCTTCAAAGCTCACACAGAGCTGTGTGTGACACGAGGAACTGGCAGTGTTTCCAACTCCAGACTTCAGACTATTACTTCCAGGTCCTTGGTGATTGGTGAGCAGTGTCAGGTGATTCAGAGAGTCTCAGGCTGGCACAGGATTGGACAGCTCTGGGTCAGGTGAAACAGTCACTGTCATGTGAGTACTCTAGACTAGGCTGTGAAGTGGAGCGAGGCCTAGCAGGCCGAGAGAACACTGAAGCCTGATCTTCTGCAAACACAGGATGCTGGCCTTTTAGGCCTAAACTTCAGATTGCTGAATTCAGACTCACACAGACGATCACCACAGGTGGAGCTCGTTAACTATTACCCCCCAGGCAGAGAACTCAGGAAACTCATGGTTTTGGCATGCTGTTTATCTCAGTGAGCAAAAAGGCACAGGATCCAGGACAGATGGCGGGGTAAGTCACCGAATACGAGAACTACAGTCAGGATCGTGACAGTTTTGCACTGCAGGACTGCCACTACCAGTTCCAGGCCCTGACATTCAGTCTCTCCACAGCACCGAGAGTGATCACCAAGGTGATGGTAGAGATGATGTTTCTACTCTGCAAACAAGGAGTGAACATAATTCCGTACCTGGATGATCTTCTGATAAAGGCACCATCTAGGGAGCGGTTGTTGGACAGCATTGCCTCTCAACCAGACTACTCCTGGATCATGGGTGGATTCTGAACTTGCCAAAATCTCACATGGAACCGACGCAGAGGCTTCCTTTCCTGGGAATGATACTGGACACAGGGTCTCAGAGAGTGCTCCTTCCCTTGGAGAAGGCTATGGTAATCCAGTCGATGGCTTGGGCTATCCTGAAACCAACCCGGATCTCAGTGTATCTGTCCATTCACCTTCTGGGGAAAATGGTGGCCTCTTATGAGGCGATTCAGTATGGAAGGTTTCATGCGAGGCCCTTCAGCTGGATCTGTTGGACAAATGATCCAGATCACATCTTCACATGCACCAGAGGATCTGTCTGTCGCCAAGAGCCAGAATCTCCCTTCTGTGGTGGCTACAGTCTTCTCACCTCATCGATGGTCAGAGGTTCGGGATTCAGAATTGGATTCTGTTAACCACAGACACAAGCCTCAGCGGTTGGGGAGCTGTCACCCAGGGGGTGCAGTTTGAAGGAAGATGGTCAAGTCGGGAAGTTCTTGGAACTCAGAGCAATCTACAACGCCCTTCTGCAGGCCTCATCTCTAATTCGGAATCAGGCCATTCAAGTCCAGTCAGACAATGTAACAGCGGTAATGTACTTAAACCGACAGGGCGGAATTAAAAGCAGAGCAGCAATGTCAGAGGTGTCAAGAATTCTGCTCTGGGTGGAAAAACACTGTTAGGATCTCCTGTTCTGTACTGCCACGACGCCATGGCAACCGGGAGGCAAGTGTTAGCGAAGTAACCTGAGCGCAGCTGATACTCCGGTCCGGGTTTTTACTGTGTAGTGGTTACAGGCTCTGTGCACGGCAGGGAATCCGGCGCTGGTTTTGTGCTCACAGTCTGTGAGGTCTGAGTGGGGCGTGGACAGCCCCTGCTATATAAACCATCCTCTCAGGCTAGGCAAATGCTGCTGTTAGGTTCCTGGTGCTCAGAACAAGGGAGATGTTATGAAGCGAGTCCAGAGCACCAGGACGTAATGCTGGGAAAGGGGAATGGAAAGGGAATAGCCCCTGGCGCCCTATCTCCGTTGTCTCACCCGTGCTGTCAGTACACTCTTGCGAGACTATGGTTGCTTGAGCCCATGGCAGCCGCGTTTGAAGGGCGGATTACGTCTGCCCAACTTCGATGCCCCCTCAGGTCTTAATGAGAGACAAAGAGTGAACCGAGACAGGGTGATAACAAGGGGCCCTCTGACTAAACAACAAGGCCAGGGGCTACTAACAAACCTAAAACCAAAGTATGTGCGGCTTGCCGCCAAAGGAAAAGAACAACAAAGGAAATGCTGACCACACGCCGACACAATACTTTTGTGTACCGGCGGTGACAGCATAAGCAGAACCCTCTGCAAAACACCAGTGACAGAAATAATAAGGGAATACAGCGGCCTAAGCCAACGGACGCGGCCGTGCCACTACTCACGGAACCGGTACGAATACTGGCAAACGGACAGGAACTCCCAATGCTGCTGACACAGACTCTCAGAACTGGAGGACAGGCAGAATCCCAAACGACAGACCGGTGGACACCAAGAAGCCAGAAACTTGCACAGGCAAAGGTACTGGACCTCAGGACAGGAACGCCTCACGGCAGGACACGGGATCAGACATAGGAATCGACACAGGGACTGACACAGGAATCGACACAGGAAGCTCAGGAACTAGCAGGAACCAAGCTCAGAACTCAAGCAGACTGAAAACCCAGGAATATCACCAGCATCTGTGAATTGCAAACAGCCAGCATATAACAGAGAGGCCTAATTAATAATCCCATGCAGCTGCCTTGTTGCATGATTCCAAACTGACCAGATGCAATTAGCAGCCAGGTGAGGCTGAACACAAGGGAACAAGCTGCAATTACACAGACTCACCAGCGGCAGCAGACAAGAGTATTCTAAAACAGAGCAACAGGAAATCCTGGCATGCAAGACAACTTTATAAACATAAAATAGGAATGAACCACTACCTGTGGTTCATAACAGTATCCCCTCCTTAAGGGTGAGCTCCGAGCACCCCATGACACCTACGGGGAACATAAACAGAAGTATAACATGAAATACAAAACAAAACTGCAAAACAGGAATGAGCCACAGCCGTGGCTCATAACATCACCCCCCCCTTGAGGAGGGGTCAAAAGACCCCAAAATTCAGACTATCCAGAACAAGGGATACAAAAAAAAAAACCTGACACACTGGTCTAACAGACAAGAAAACAAAAAAAACAAGTTGAAGCAACAACTTGTAACAGTGCCCTCCCCTTGATGGTGGCCACTGGACACAAGACAAGGGGAAAAAAAATCTTTTTTTTTTTTTTTTATCAAGGCAAGAGTCAAAAATTATTTCTTTTTCTTCTTCTTTTTACAAAGCTCTTTAGATCTGACCAAGGTAATTCCCCAAACATTGTCTGAACTGATGGTACCACCCAGCAAGGCTGCGTTCAAATCAGAGACAGGTCTCTTACCCTTGGGAGCTGAACTTTCTGGTAAAGTACTATTTTTAGAAGAAGAAGTCAAAAAAGCACATCCTGCAGTCAAAACAACGGGCTGGGACTCTTGTGCCGAGTTTACAGTATTTGGTGGACTCTTAGCAGACAAGACGGGTGACTTAGAGGAATCTGAACCAATTTCTTTGGAACCGTATCTTTTAACAATTGCATCACAGAATGCTAGGGGATCCTGAAGAATGGGATCTTCAGCTTTCATTAGACTGGTCGCCCACTGAGAAGGCTCTCCTCTAAAAGAATAAATCAGATAGAGCCCAAGGTTTTCTGAAGTGATGCCCAGAAATGGTCTAGACAACATAATAGTGTAATAGTGTTTGAAAAGCGCCAGAAATTGGGTGAAGTCCCCATCAAAGGTTATGGATGTTGAGATATCAGAGTCAGGATCTGTTTCCTTCTCATCTGACTGACTGGAGTGCTTTGCTAGGACCTGGTCACTATTGACCTTACTCGAGGCTGAGACTCTCTGAACCCCACCCGGGGCTGAGACTTTCTGAACCCCACCCGGGGCAGTGACTTTCTGAACCCTACCCGGGGCAGTGACTTTCTGAACCCCACCCGGGGCAGTGACTTTCTGAACCCCACCCGGGGCAGTGACTTTCTGAACCCCACCCGGGGCAGTGACTTTCTGAACCCCACCCGGGGCAGTGGCCTCCGGGAACCCCGCTGGGGCAGTGGCCTCCGGAAACCCCGCTGGGGCAGTGGCCTCCGGGAACCCCGCTGGGGCAGTGGCCTCCGGGAACCCCGCTGGGGCAGTGGCCTCCGGGAACCCCGCTGGGGCAGTGGCCTCCGAGAACCCCGCTGGGGCCAGCACCTCGGATTCTTTTACTGGGACCGGGCCGTTGGCCTCCCTGACTGGGATCGGGCCATCGGCCTCCCTCTCTGAGTCGATAATTATCGAAAGTTCTCCCGGGACTATGACTTCCGGGACTTTTGCTGAAGCAATAACGTTCAGATCCTCCACTAATGCTATGCTTCTTAAGTTCTTTCCTGGGGAAGCGACTTCTAGACCCTTCTTTGGGGCTGCGTCTCTCGAGACCCCACTTGGGGATATTACTTCAAAGATCCCTTCTGGGGTTTTGCTTCTCGAGTTCCCCTCAAGAACTATGGTTTTAGAGACCCTTTCTAGGGTTGCGCTTTTCAAGTCCCTACCTGGGGTAACAGCTTCTGAGACCCCTTCCGGTATGGACACCTGAACTATAATATTTGATGTCCCTCTATAAGCTAGGGCATCGGGTACCGCTCCAGCACTCTGGGCATCGGGTACCGCTCCAGCACTCTGGGCATCGGGTACCGCTCCAGCACTCTGGGCATCGGGTACCGCTCCAGCACTCTGGGCATCGGGTACCGCTCCAGCACTCTGGGCATCGGGTACCGCTCCAGCACTCTGGGCATCGGGCACCACTCCAGGACCCTGGGCTACGGGCACCACTCCAGGACCCTGGGCTACGGGCACCACTCCAGGACCCTGAGCTACGGGCACCACTCCAGGACCCTGAGCTACGGGCACCACTCCAGGACCCTGGGCATCGGGCACCACTCCAGGACCCTGGGCATCGGGCACCACTCCAGGACCCTGGGCATCGGGCACCACTCCAGGACCCTGGGCATCGGGCACCACTCCAGGACCCTGGGCATCGGGCACCACTCCAGGACCCTGGGCATCGGGCACCACTCCAGGACCCTGGGCATCGGGCACCACTCCAGGACCCTGGGCATCGGGCACCACTCCAGGAACTTGCAACTCCGCTTCCACAGGAACCTCAAGAGAGGAGAGAAACATTCTCTTTTGATTCCTGAATCTATAATGGGGCTCCCTTGCCCAAGGACCCCAATTATAGGACAGAGAGCCTTTTTGTGTGGGTTGTGTGACAAGTACCTCTGCCACAGTAGAGACAGGAGTAGGTCTTGTATCCTGACTCAACTTGGCCAGAGGGCAAGACTCGTCACCACACTTTGGCTTGCGCAACTCACAGGTCTGCAGATAATGGCCTAAACCCCCACAATATAGGCATAAGTTTAAGTTTCTGCGACGCAGACGCTCCTCTTCTGAGAGCCTGGGCCGCAGAAAACTTTTAAACCTTTTCTCTTCAATTAAACCAGAGGATTCTCTTGTCACCATACTGTGAACAAGAGTCTCTTTAGAGATAGATGTACTCTCAACGACTTCTGGCAAAATGAGCAAGATTTTAGTCAGAAGGTTTTGCAGTTGCTTTAGGGATTGCTGCAAAACTTCTAGTCGCTCTGGTCTCAAAGCACTGAATACAGAGTTCAGGGCTGCGAGAGATGCCTGCAGGGCTTGCATAGTAGACATAGGAGGATTTAAAACTAGACAAGACAAGACAAGACAAGGCAAGACAAGGCAAGGCAAGGCAAGGCAAGGCAAGACTAAGCTTTTTTTTTTTTTTTAACACCGGACTGGATTCTAAACACCGGACTGGATTCTAAACACCGGACTGGATTCTAAACACCGGACTGGATTCTAAACACTGGACTGGATTCTAAACACCGGATTCTAGACCAGACTGGATTCTAACACTGGACTGGATTCTAACACTGGACTGGATTCTAACACTGGACTGGATTCTAACACCGGACTGGATTCTAACACCGGACTGGATTCTAACACACTGAAATCTAGACAGGACTGGATTCTAGACTAGACACTGGACTGGGCCAAAAAAGAAAAAAAGTTTTATTTCTTTTTTGTGGTATGGCTGGTGATAATGTTAGGTTCCTGGTGCTCAGAACAAGGGAGATGTTATGAAGCGAGTCCAGAGCACCAGGACGTAATGCTGGGAAAGGGGAATGGAAAGGGAATAGCCCCTGGCGCCCTATCTCCGTTGTCTCACCCGTGCTGTCAGTACACTCTTGCGAGACTATGGTTGCTTGAGCCCATGGCAGCCGCGTTTGAAGGGCGGATTACGTCTGCCCAACTTCGATGCCCCCTCAGGTCTTAATGAGAGACAAAGAGTGAACCGAGACAGGGTGATAACAAGGGGCCCTCTGACTAAACAACAAGGCCAGGGGCTACTAACAAACCTAAAACCAAAGTATGTGCGGCTTGCCGCCAAAGGAAAAGAACAACAAAGGAAATGCTGACCACACGCCGACACAATACTTTTGTGTACCGGCGGTGACAGCATAAGCAGAACCCTCTGCAAAACACCAGTGACAGAAATAATAAGGGAATACAGCGGCCTAAGCCAACGGACGCGGCCGTGCCGCTACTCACGGAACCGGTACGAATACTGGCAAACGGACAGGAACTCCCAATGCTGCTGACACAGACTCTCAGAACTGGAGGACAGGCAGAATCCCAAACGACAGACCGGTGGACACCAAGAAGCCAGAAACTTGCACAGGCAAAGGTACTGGACCTCAGGACAGGAACGCCTCACGGCAGGACACGGGATCAGACATAGGAATCGACACAGGGACTGACACAGGAATCGACACAGGAAGCTCAGGAACTAGCAGGAACCAAGCTCAGAACTCAAGCAGACTGAAAACCCAGGAATATCACCAGCATCTGTGAATTGCAAACAGCCAGCATATAACAGAGAGGCCTAATTAATAATCCCATGCAGCTGCCTTGTTGCATGATTCCAAACTGACCAGATGCAATTAGCAGCCAGGTGAGGCTGAACACAAGGGAACAAGCTGCAATTACACAGACTCACCAGCGGCAGCAGACAAGAGTATTCTAAAACAGAGCAACAGGAAATCCTGGCATGCAAGACAACTTTATAAACATAAAATAGGAATGAACCACTACCTGTGGTTCATAACAGTATCCCCTCCTTAAGGGTGAGCTCCGAGCACCCCATGACACCTACGGGGAACATAAACAGAAGTATAACATGAAATACAAAACAAAACTGCAAAACAGGAATGAGCCACAGCCGTGGCTCATAACAGCTGCTGAATCTTTGTTTGTTAGTCAGTTCCAGAGAGTTAGCTAGTACTGTGTGACTTTGTATTTACTTGTTGCTTACTGCGAATAGGCCTTGGGATTCGGTACTTCAATCTGCCAATCCGGACCTAGCAGTAAGACTGGAGTCAGTTTTTTAACCTGCTGGGGTTCTTTTGCTATTCTGTGAACCCAGCAGGTTTGCGGCTGTACTCTCAGACCTGCTTGCTTAATCCTCCCTCACTGTGCAGGGCGTCCAGGTGTCAGTTTAGTGGCAGTAAGCTGAACCTGTGCCCTGCAAGTGGGGGTTAGGATTGTGGATACTCTCCTTGTGTCTATATTTCTATCTCTGACCAAGGAGTTTATTCCCACACCCGTTTGTAACCCTTTGGGGTTTTTCCTGTTGCTCTTAGCAACATCATTTTGGGTGCTCCACATGTTAAATCACTACATCTCGCTTCATTGTCCGCTCTATTCCATCTGAGCATTCCTGACACTAGGGAGACACCCAATTCCTGAGCCTTTGGGCTTCCCCGTTCATTTTGTGTTTATTAGTTATTCCATCACCTCCTGTGTATGTTGTGTTATACTGTCTGTGAGTTTGTTTTGCCTCGCATCCCTCTCTGTTCATACACCGGTATACTCCTGTAAGCACTGGTGTGCGTAACATATTCAGCAGCCTTACTCCTGTTGAAATTTTGTGGGAATATGGAGCATACCCCTCAAAATACTTTGCAACAGGTGGTCGATCAGGTGCAGGTCCTGACTCGACAATTTAATGAGATGTCCATTAAAATGAACACCCCGCAGGCCGCTAGCGGAGCTCCCGCAGCAGCAGCGGCAAGTTTAGGGGTTAAGGAGCCGAAAGTAAATCTCCCGGATCGTTTTTCTGGAGATCGCTCGCAGTTTTTTTGTTTCAAGGAGAGCTGTAAGCTATATTTCAGGCTTAGGCCCCAGTCTTCTGGGTCGGAGATTCAGCGGGTGGGCATGGTGATTTCCTTGCTACAAGGAGACCCACAGGTCTGGGCATATGGGTTGCAGCCTGACTGTCCGTCGCTTAAAAGTGTTGATGCTTTTTTTACGGCACTGGGCATTTTGTATGATGACCCTGACAAGATGGCTTCAGCCGAGGCTCAGATTACGGTCCTAAAGCAAGGGCGATGGCCAGCTGAGGTTTATAGTACGGAGTTTCGGAGGTTGGCTCATGATACCCAGTGGAATGACCCAGCCCTGAGAAACCAGTACCGAAGGGGCCTTTCTGACCAGATAAAGGACCAACTGGTACAATATCCCTCGCCTGATAGCTTAGATCAGCTCATGCAGTTATCCATCCGGGTGGATAGACGGCTGAGAGAGCGTAGGCTTGAAAGGGAGACCGCAGTTTCCTTTTTTCCCAAGGGAACCTCAGACTCTGAGGAATATTCCGAGGAGCCTATGCAGATTGGGGCTACCCGACTCTCCTCGCGTGAGAAGACGCGGAGGAGACAGCAGGGTTTGTGTTTGTACTGTGGGAATAAAGGTCATGTCATAGTATCATGCCCAGAAAAGCCGGAAAACTTCAGGGCCTGAGGGTGATGGGAAATATCCTGTCAGGCCAGAAGTCAGATTTTCCCAAAAAGACTTTTCTCATTCCGGTGACTTTGGAGATCCTCGGTCAAACTGTCAAGACTGAGGCCTTTGTTGACAGTGGGGCCGATGGGGTTTTCATGGACCGTCAATTCGCCCTGGAACACTCTGTTCCCTCAGTACCTTTGGCATCAGAGATTGAGATCTGTGGGTTAAACGGGGAACCATTGTCCCAGGGTAAAATTACCTCCTGCACCAGCCAAATTCCTTTGTTTATTGGAGTCACACACTCTGAAAAATTGTCTTTCTATGTGACTGTCTGTTCTTTTGTCCCATTGGTTTTGGGGTTACCCTGGTTAAGGGCCCATAACCCTCAATTTAACTGGGTCTCTGGGGAGATTCTTAGTTGGGGTAGTGATTGTTTCAGGAGTTGCTTGAGCCTTCCAGTCAGGCTCTCGCAGCTAAGTTTGCCTGGATTGCCAGGATGTTATGCAGATTTTGCGGATGTGTTCTCCAAAAAAGTTGCGGAGGTACTACCTCCCCATCGCCCCTATGACTGTGCCATTGAGTTGTTGCCGGATGCTAAGCTTCCCAAGAGCAGGTTGTATTCCCTGTCACGTCCTGAGACTCAGGCTATGGCAGAGTACATTCAGGAGAACTTGGCTAAGGGATTTATCAGACCCTCACAGTCCCCAGTTGGGTCGGGGTTCTTCTTCGTGGGTAAAAAGGACGGTTCGTTGCGACCCTGCATCGACTTCAGGGAATTGAACCGTATCACGATTAAAAACTCGTACCCACTGCCTCTCATTTCGGTTTTGTTTGACCAGCTTCGTACTGCCACCATTTTTTCTAAGATTGACCTACGCGGTGCTTACAATCTAATCCGAATAAGAGAGGGGGATGAATGGAAGACTGCCTTTAATACCCACTCAGGGCATTATGAATATTTGGTGATGCCTTTTGGGCTCTCTAATGCCCCGGCAGTCTTCCAGGAATTCATGAACGATGTGCTCAGGGAATATTTGGATAGATTTTTAGTTGTTTATCTAGATGACATCCTAATCTTCTCCCATTCCCTGGAGGAACATCGGAAGCATGTACGCTTAGTCCTCCAGAAACTCAGAGACCACCAGCTTGGGGCGAAGCTGGAGAAGTGCGAATTTGAAGTCCAGCAAATCGCATTTCTAGGGTATATTATCTCCTCAGAAGGTTTCCAAATGGAGGGTTCTAAGGTACAGGCAGTCCTGGATTGGGTGCAGCCCACTAGTTTGAAGGCGCTTCAGCGTTTTCTGGGCTTTGCAAATTTTTATAGACGGTTCATCGCTGGATTTTCGTCTATAGTGGCCCCCTTGGTGGCACTCACTAAGAAAGGGGCGGATGTTGCTCACTTGTCTTGTGAGGCCAAAGCGGCCTTTTCCCGTCTCAAAAGGGCATTTGTCTCGGCCAAGGTGCTGCGACACCCAGATCCAGAGCGTCCTTTTGTGGTAGAAGTGGATGCCTCTGAGATAGGTATTGGGGCAGTGCTCTCTCAGATGGGGGTGTCTGATAATCGCCTTCATCCCTGTGCTTACTTTTCCCGTAAATTTTCGTCTGCCGAGATGAATTATGATGTGGGTAACCGGGAATTGTTGGCTATAAAGGATGTACTCGGGGAGTGGAGACACTGGCTTGAGGGGGCTAAGTTTGTGGTCTCAATTCTCACCGACCATAAGAATCTGGCATATTTAGAGTCAGCGAAGCGGCTCAATGCCAGGCAAGCACGATGGGCTTTGTTTTTTGCTCGCTTTAATTTTTTGATAACATATCGCCCTGGGTCAAAAAACATCAAGGCTGATGCGCTCTCACAGAGTTTTGCTCCAGTCCAAGAGACCACCGAGGAGCCATTGCCCATTGTGTCCCCATCATGTATTAAAGTGGGCATTACCCAGGACCTCTTGTCATTAGTCCTTAGAGCACAGGAGCAGGCTCCTCCAGACCTTCCGGTAGGTCTCTTGTTTGTGCCTCCTAGGTTAAGACAGCGAGTGTTCCTGGAATTCCATACCAAGAGGTCGGCAGGGCATCCGGGTATTGCCAGAACTCGAGAGTTGCTGTCTAGGGCGGTGTGGTGGCCCTCGGTGGCTAGGGATGTGGATCAGTGGGTTCGGGCATGTGACGTTTGTGCCCGAAATAAAACTCCTAGAGGGGTTCCCGTCGGCCCATTACATCCACTCTCTATTCCATCTAAGCCATGGACCCACATTTCCATGGATTTTGTGGTGGACTTGCCCAAATCCTCGGGGATGACAGCCATTTGGGTTGTCGTTGACAGGTTTTCGAAGATGGCGCATTTCGTTCCACTGGTTGGGTTGCCATCGGCCAGACGCCTGTCTGAGTTATTTATGCAGCATGTTGTGCGCCTCCACGGGTTGCCACTTGATGTGGTCTCTGACCGTGGATCCCAGTTTGTGGCCAAATTCTGGAGGGCATTTTGTTCTGATCTCCAGATTTCTGTGAGCTTGTCGTCAGGCTACCATCCACAGTCTAATGGGCAGACTGAGAGGGTGAACCAGTCCTTGGAGCAGTTCCTCAGGTGTTATGTCTCCAAGTGTCATACTGACTGGGTTGCTCATCTGTCCATGGCGGAGGTTGCCTATACCAATGCGGCTCACTCTGCTACAGGGATCTCTCCCTTCCTTTGTGTGTATGGGCATCATCCTAAGGCCAATTCTTTTGACCCCCTGGATTCCACGCCTGGTGGTTCCTCTGTGGTTTCGGCCCTTAGGGGTATTTGGAGGAAAGTTAAGAAAGCCCTTGTGTCTGTGTCATTAGTGACCAAAAGGGTTTTGTCACGATCCGGGTATCTGGACGCCATTTCTTACCCATCAGATGCCTCCTAAGGCTGGCTCAGCGCTCCAGGACCGGATCCCATCTGTTATCCTGATGTGTACATTCCTGTATCCTCTCCTGTCACTCTGGGACGCTGTCACAGTAAACGCCATATTACACCTGGCATGGCGTCTCCCGCGGCCTCCGCCGCCGTCCCTGAACTTCTGCATGCAGAGTGTCTGAGTGGCGATTACGTCAGCCGCGGCCTCCGCTGTGTCCGCGTGGTTGGATGTGCATCTGTCAGCCTGACGCCTCCTGTCTCCGGTGGCCGGCGCCGCCATTACTGTTTTCATTACCACATGGATTACAAACCAAACTTCCCTCCAAGTGTCTGCATGGGCGCAGCCATCTTGGATTCTGTCAGCTGATCATTTCCACCAATCTGTTCTCAGTATTGATAATCTGCATAATTGCCTAGCCAATCCCTTCCTTGCTGCAGGTATAAATACACTGTGCCTGAGCAAGGAAGGCGTCAGTGCTTTGGTTGTCAAACCTAGTTCCTGTTTGTCTCTCTCCTGTGATTGTCTTCCAGGTTCCAGCTCCTGTCTCAAGACTTCCACCATAGAGACCCGCACCAGCATTCCACCTGCGGTGTAGCCTGACTCTCCAATCCATTGTGGATTCATCTGTTTCCAGCTACAACATTACCTGCTTCCAGCTCAGCTTCCAGCAGAGTACAGCTTCCCTTAAAGGGCCGGTGTCCTTTCTACACTTTACCACTCTCCACCGGTATTATTATTTCTCCGCTCTCAAGTTCTACATTTCAGTTCATATTTCATCGCTCCCAAGTTCATTTATTATTTAACTGGTTCCAGCCAGTATCCACTCCGTGCTAACAACAGTCTGGTTCCAGCCAGTATCCACAGCAGCTGTTTTATCTTCAGCAACCCAGCTTTTCCTGGAACACCAGCTGGCACAATCCTGGGTTATCTCCATTGCTACAGTCGGGCCTGGTAAGGACTTTCCATCTAGAAGATCATAAGAACTATCTCACACTACCAGTGCCCTGTGGCTCCTGCCATCCTGTAGTACCCAGGAACTGTATTTATTCTTTGCTGACTTTTACGTTTTCTTTTACTGCTGCTGTGTTGCGGAGTTGTCATAATAAACATCATTGACTTTTATCCAAGTTGTCGTGGTCACGCCTTCGGGCAGTTATTATTCATGTTACTTACATGTCCAGGGGTCTGATACAACCTCCCAGGTTCCGGTACATCTCAGCCCCTACAACTGAGGCTGCCTCCCGTCAGCTCAGGCCCTCAGTTGTGACAGTAAGCACTGACCTAATGAATCCAGCCGGAGACCAGGATCAAGCGGCCAGGCCGATGCAAGAACTGGCAGCCCGACTAGAACATCAGGAGGCTGCACAGGGCCACATCATCCGCTGTCTCCAGGATCTCTCTACTCGGCTGGATGGGATTCAGACAACTCTCCGTGGATCAGGCGCGTCTGGTGCGTCAACCACAGTGACTCCAGCTATAACCCCACCCACCTTACCCATTTCTGCTCCACGTCTTCATCTTCCAACGCCAGCAAAATTTGACGGATCTCCAAGATTCTGCAGGGGATTTCTCAACCAGTGTGAGATTCAGTTTGAGCTACAACCTGGCAATTTTCCCAGTGACCGTACAAAAATTGCCTACATTATTTCTCTTCTCAGTGGCTCAGCCCTTGATTGGGCATCACCGTTATGGGAGAGGTCCGACACCCTGCTATCTTCCTACACTGCCTTCGTGTCAACATTCAGGCGCATCTTCGACGAGCCAGGCCGGGTAACCTCAGCTTCATCCGAGATTCTCCGTTTACGCCAGGGGTCACGTACTGTAGGACAATATCTGATACAGTTCCAGATCCTGGCATCCGAACTGGCATGGAACGACGAGGCCCTGTATGCTGCATTCTGGCATGGCTTATCTGAGCGTATTAAAGATGAGTTAGCTACCAGAGACTTACCTTCTAAGTTAGATGAGCTAATCTCACTCTGCACGAAAGTTGATTTACGTTTCAGAGAGAGAGCAACTGAGCGTGGAAGATCATCTGCTCCAAAATCTTCTGCTCCTCCTCCTCGTCAACTGTCACCATCTAAAGATGAGCCCATGCAACTTGGCCGTTCCCGTATAACTCCTGCTGAGCGCCGAAGACGTTTCTCAGAGTCTCTCTGTCTCTATTGTGCAGCTCCGTCTCACACCATTAATGCCTGTCCCAAACGTCCGGGAAACTCCAAATCCTAGCTCGCCAAGGAGAGGGCCGGCTAGGAGTAATGATCTCCTCTCCATCTCCTCAAGATTGTAATCTCCCAGTCTCGCTTCAAGTTGCTCAACGTTATCGGAACGTCATTGCCCTCCTTGATTCCGGAGCAGCTGGGAACTTTATTACCGAAGCCTATGTTAAACGGTGGTCCCTACCCACCGAGAGACTTCCTTCGTCCATTTCTTTAACTGCCGTGGATGGCAGCAAAATTTTTGATGCAGTTATTTCTTTAAGGACTCTACCAGTTCGTCTGAGAGTGGGAGTTCTTCATTCCGAACTTATTTCTTTTTTAGTGATTCCAAGAGCCACACATCCTGTGGTCCTGGGCCTTCCATGGCTCCGTCTTCACAATCCTACAATTGATTGGACGACTACGCAAATCCTGGCATGGGGTTCCTCCTGTGCTGAGACATGTTTGTTTAAAGTATTGCCTGTCTGTTCTTCCTCCCCCAGGTCGTCTGATGTTCCACCTCCTCCATATCAAGATTTCACGGATGTGTTCAGTAAAGCTTCTGCTGATATCCTTCCTCCTCATAGAGAATGGGACTGCCCGATTGATCTCGTTCCAGGGAAGGTTCCACCTCGAGGCCGAACTTATCCGTTGTCTCTGCCTGAGACGCATTCTATGGAGGAATATATTAAAGAGAACCTAGCAAAGGGGTTCATTCGACCTTCTTCTTCTCCAGCCGGCGCAGGCTTCTTTTTTGTAAAAAAGAAAGATGGTGGTCTGCGGCCGTGCATCGACTACAGAGGTTTGAACGACATTACCATCAAGAACCGTTATCCTTTACCCCTGATTACTGAGCTCTTTGACAGAGTTAGCGGAGCTACCATCTTTACAAAGCTGGACTTGAGAGGTGCATACAATCTCATCCGGATCCGTGAGGGTGACGAGTGGAAGACCGCCTTTAACACCCGTGACGGACATTATGAGTACCTCGTCATGCCCTTCGGATTGAGCAATGCTCCAGCTGTCTTCCAGCATTTTGTCAATGAGATCTTCAGAGACATTCTATACCGTCATGTCGTGGTCTATCTAGACGATATCCTCATTTTTGCCAACGATTTAGAGGAACATCGTTTTTGGGTTAAAGAGGTTCTGTCCCGTCTCCGTGTCAATCATCTCTATTGCAAATTAGAAAAATGCGTCTTTGAAGTCAAGTCCATTCCGTTTCTAGGGTACATTGTGTCCGGTTCCGGACTAGAGATGGATCCTGAGAAACTACAAGCAATCCAAAATTGGCCGGTACCCTTAACCCTCAAAGGGGTCCAGAGGTTCTCAGGGTTCGCCAACTATTACCGAAAGTTTATACGAGACTTTTCCACCATTGTGGCGCCTATTACTGCTTTCACTAAGAAGGGTGCTAACCCGTCCAAGTGGTCTGAAGAAGCCATGCAAGCATTTCATCTTTTAAAACAAAGGTTCATCTCTGCGCCTGTTCTGAAACAGCCTGACATCGACTCTCCTTTCATCTTAGAGGTGGATGCCTCCTCCGTTGGAGTAGGAGCGGTGTTATCTCAGAGGGCTAAAGATGGCCATTTACACCCTTGCAGTTTCTTCTCCCGGAAGTTCTCCCCAGCTGAGCGCAACTATGCCATTGGCGACCAGGAGTTGCTAGCCATCAAGCTCGCTCTAGAAGAGTGGAGGTATCTGTTGGAGGGAGCTTCTCACTCAATCACCATACTTACAGACCACAAGAACCTTTTATATCTGAAAGGCGCACAATGTCTCAACCCTCGTCAGGCCAGATGGGCACTTTTCTTTTCCAGGTTCGACTTTAAACTCCAGTTCTGTCCGGGCTCTCAGAATCGCAAGGCCGATGCCCTTTCCCGCTCATGGGAGCAAGAAAATGAGTCAGAGTCTTCAGACAAGCATCCTATTATAAATCCGTTGGCATTCTCCACGGTAGGGATGGACTCTACGCCCCCGTCAGGGAAAAGTTTTGTGAAACCGATGCTAAGGAAGAAGCTCATGCATTGGGCCCATGCTTCCCGTTTTGCCGGACATACAGGTATCCAAAAAACCCTGGAGTTTATCTCTAGGTCCTATTGGTGGCCCACTCTGAAAAAGGACGTCTTGGAGTTTATTGCATCTTGCCCAAAGTGTGCTCAACATAAGGTATCCCGCCAGTCGCCTGCGGGGCAACTGGTTCCACTATCTGTTCCCCGTCGACCTTGGACCCATTTGTCGATGGATTTTATTACAGATTTACCCATGTGCAACAAGTTCAATACCATCTGGGTGGTAGTTGACCGGTTCACCAAGATGGCACACTTCATTCCTCTCACCGGTCTTCCGTCAGCTTCCAAGTTGGCTCAAGTATTCATACAAGAGATCTTCCGACTCCACGGTCTTCCTGAAGAAATTATCTCAGATCGAGGAGTTCAATTCACAGCCAAATTCTGGCGAAGTTTATGTCAAGTCCTCCAAGTCAAGCTAAAGTTTTCCACGGCTTACCATCCTCAGACCAATGGTCAAACCGACAGGGTGAATCAGGACTTGGAGGCCTTCCTCCGCATCTATGTATCCTCCTCTCAAGATGACTGGGTTCAATTACTTCCCTGGGCCGAGTTCTGTCATAACAACCAGTATCATTCTTCATCTGCTTCAACACCATTCTTCACTAACTTTGGATTCCACCCTAAAGTCCCTGAGTTCCAACCGCTTGCAGCAACTTCTGTTCCCGCAGTGGATATCACCTTGCATCAGTTTGCCAATATCTGGAAGAGCGTACGATCAGCTCTGCTCAAGGCATCGTTCAGGTACAAGAAGTTTGCGGATAAGAAGCGTCGAGCAGTTCCTGCTCTCAAGGTGGGTGATCGGGTATGGTTATCCACGAAGAATTTGAGGTTAAGAGTTCCCAGTATGAAGTTTGCACCTCGCTATATCGGTCCTTTCAAGATTGAACAAGTCATCAATCCTGTTGCTTACAGACTCCAGTTGCCTCCCTTCTTAAAAATACCCAGGACATTCCATGTTTCCCTGTTGAAACCGCTGATCTTGAATCGGTTTCATTCCTCACTTCCTCCAACTCCGAAAGTCCAAACTCAACGAGGCGTTGAGTATGAAGTGGCCAAGATCCTGGACTCACGTCACCGTTACGGTCAACTACAATATCTTATTGACTGGAAGGGTTATGGTCCTGAGGAACGTTCATGGACCAATGCTTCTGATGTCCATGCTCCTGCCTTGGTCCGGAGATTCCATTCCAAGTTTCCTCAAAAGCCAAAGAAGTGTCCTGGGGCCACTCCTAAAGGGGGGGGTGCTGTCACGATCCGGGTATCTGGACGCCATTTCTTACCCATCAGATGCCTCCTAAGGCTGGCTCAGCGCTCCAGGACCGGATCCCATCTGTTATCCTGATGTGTACATTCCTGTATCCTCTCCTGTCACTCTGGGACGCTGTCACAGTAAACGCCATATTACACCTGGCATGGCGTCTCCCGCGGCCTCCGCCGCCGTCCCTGAACTTCTGCATGCAGAGTGTCTGAGTGGCGATTACGTCAGCCGCGGCCTCCGCTGTGTCCGCGTGGTTGGATGTGCATCTGTCAGCCTGACGCCTCCTGTCTCCGGTGGCCGGCGCCGCCATTACTGTTTTCATTACCACATGGATTACAAACCAAACTTCCCTCCAAGTGTCTGCATGGGCGCAGCCATCTTGGATTCTGTCAGCTGATCATTTCCACCAATCTGTTCTCAGTATTGATAATCTGCATAATTGCCTAGCCAATCCCTTCCTTGCTGCAGGTATAAATACACTGTGCCTGAGCAAGGAAGGCGTCAGTGCTTTGGTTGTCAAACCTAGTTCCTGTTTGTCTCTCTCCTGTGATTGTCTTCCAGGTTCCAGCTCCTGTCTCAAGACTTCCACCATAGAGACCCGCACCAGCATTCCACCTGCGGTGTAGCCTGACTCTCCAATCCATTGTGGATTCATCTGTTTCCAGCTACAACATTACCTGCTTCCAGCTCAGCTTCCAGCAGAGTACAGCTTCCCTTAAAGGGCCGGTGTCCTTTCTACACTTTACCACTCTCCACCGGTATTATTATTTCTCCGCTCTCAAGTTCTACATTTCAGTTCATATTTCATCGCTCCCAAGTTCATTTATTATTTAACTGGTTCCAGCCAGTATCCACTCCGTGCTAACAACAGTCTGGTTCCAGCCAGTATCCACAGCAGCTGTTTTATCTTCAGCAACCCAGCTTTTCCTGGAACACCAGCTGGCACAATCCTGGGTTATCTCCATTGCTACAGTCGGGCCTGGTAAGGACTTTCCATCTAGAAGATCATAAGAACTATCTCACACTACCAGTGCCCTGTGGCTCCTGCCATCCTGTAGTACCCAGGAACTGTATTTATTCTTTGCTGACTTTTACGTTTTCTTTTACTGCTGCTGTGTTGCGGAGTTGTCATAATAAACATCATTGACTTTTATCCAAGTTGTCATGGTCACGCCTTCGGGCAGTTATTATTCATGTTACTTACATGTCCAGGGGTCTGATACAACCTCCCAGGTTCCGGTACATCTCAGCCCCTACAACTGAGGCTGCCTCCCGTCAGCTCAGGCCCTCAGTTGTGACAGGTTTTTGATAAGCGGAGAAGACCCTGCAGCTTTAAATTAGGAGACTTCGTCTGGTTGTCCACCAAGAATTTGAAGTTGAGACAGCCATCTCATAAGTTAGGCCCCCGGTTCATCGGCCCTTATAAGATCACCACGGTTATCAATCCGGTGGCATTTCAGTTAGATCTGCCCCGTTCATTGGGTATCAATAAAACATTTCATTGTTCCCTTTTAAAACTGGCGGTTAGTAATCCTTCTTCCAGTGGAAGACCTTCTCCTCTTCTGATACGGGGTCAGAGGGAGTTTGTGGTTGAAAGGGTTCTTGACTCCAAGATGGTTCGGGGTCGGCTGTCATTTTTGGTGCACTGGAAGGGGTATGGCCCGGAGGAGCGGTCATGGGTGCGCAGTTGTGATCTTCATGCCCCCAGACTGATACGCTCTTTCTTCTCGCAGTTCCCCGATAAACCCTGTGGTAGGGGTTCTTTGACCCCTCGTCAGAGGGGGGGTACTGTTAGGATCTCCTGTTCTGTACTGCCACGTCGCCATGGCAACCGGGAGGCAAGTGTTAGCGAAGTAACCTGAGCGCAGCTGATACTCCGGTCCGGGTTTTTACTGTGTAGTGGTTACAGGCTCTGTGCACGGCAGGGAATCCGGCGCTGGTTTTGTGCTCACAGTCTGTGAGGTCTGGGTGGGGCGTGGACAGCACCTGCTATATAAACCATCCTCTCAGGCTAGGCAAATGCTGCTGAATCTTTGTTTGTTAGTCAGTTCCAGAGAGTTAGCTAGTACTGTGTGACTTTGTATTTACTTGTTGCTTACTGCGAATAGGCCTTGGGATTCGGTACTTCATTCTGCCAATCCGGACCTAGCAGTAAGACTGGAGTCAGTTTTTTAACCTGCTGGGGTTCTTTTGCTATTCTGTGAACCCAGCAGGTTTGCGGCTGTACTCTCAGACCTGCTTGCTTAATCCTCCCTCACTGTGCAGGGCGTCCAGGTGTCAGTTTAGTGGCAGTAAGCTGAACCTGTGCCCTGCAAGTGGGGGTTAGGATTGTGGATACTCTCCTTGTGTCTATATTTCTATCTCTGACCAAGGAGTTTATTCCCACACCCGTTTGTAACCCTTTGGGGTTTTTCCTGTTGCTCTTAGCAACATCATTTTGGGTGCTCCACATGTTAAATCACTACATCTCGCTTCATTGTCCGCTCTATTCCATCTGAGCATTCCTGACACTAGGGAGACACCCAATTCCTGAGCCTTTGGGCTTCCCCGTTCATTTTGTGTTTATTAGTTATTCCATCACCTCCTGTGTATGTTGTGTTATACTGTCTGTGAGTTTGTTTTGCCTCGCATCCCTCTCTGTTCATACACCGGTATACTCCTGTAAGCACTGGTGTGCGTAACAAACACACTATGGCGTTGTCGGCGGTCTTCATTCCGGGAGTAGACAACTGGGAAGCAGACTTCTTCAGCAGACACAACCTGCACCCACGGGAGTGGGGCCTCCATCCGGAAGTGTTCAGGTGGTTGACACGTCGGTGGGGATATCCACAGATCGACATGATGGTCTCTCGACTCAACAAGAAGCTCAAGCAGTATTGTTCCAGGTTAAGAGACCCACAAGCAGTGGCGGTAGATACTTTGACAACTCCATGGGTCTACCAGCTGGTGTACGTGTTTCTTCCACTTCCTCTGATCCCAAGAATTCTGAAGAGAATAAAAAGGGAAAAGGTTCAAGCAATCCTCATTGCTCCGGACTGGCCTCGAAGGGCCTGGTACGCGGATCTTCTCGGGATGCTGATCAAAGATCCGTGGCCTCTACCTCTTCGCGAGGATCTTCTGCAACAGGGCCCATTTGTCAATCAAGACTTACCGCAGCTACGTTTAATGGCATGGAAGTTGAACAGTTGATTCTAGCCAGGAGAAGGATTCCTGACAAGGTCATCCCGACTATGATCCAAACCAGGAAGGGGATAATGTCTAAACATTACCACCGTATATGGAAGAAGTATGTCTCTTGGTGTGAGGGCAGACAATATTCTGTGGTGGAATTTCATCTGGGACGTCTCCTACTTTTTCTGCAGTTGGGAGTAGATGTGGGCCTACGCCTAGGCTCAATTAAAATCCAGATTTCGGTCTTGTCTATTTACATTCAGAAACAATTGGCTTCTCTCCATGAGGTCCAGATGTTCTTGAAAGGTGTTCTGCACATCCAGCCTCCCTTTGTGCCTCCCACGGCACCTTGGGATCTCAATTTGGTGCTGAAGTTCCTCCAATCAGACTGGTTTCAACCGTTACAGGAGGTAGACGTAAAGTAGCTTACGTGGAAGACCATCACACTGTTTGCCTTGATGTGTGTCGGAGCTAGGGGCGTTGTCTCATAAGAGCCCCTACTTAATTTTCCATGAGGACAGAGCTGAACTCAGAACTCGTCAGCAATTTCTTCCTAAGGTTTTGTCCACGTTTTACATCAACCAACCTATTGTGGTTCCGGCTGTTACGGACACCTCTACTACTTCAAAGTCTTTGGATGTTGTGAGGGCTTTGAAGGTGTATATAAAGAGGACAGCTCATCACAGGAAATCCGACTTGCTGTTCGTTCTCTATGATCCCAATAAAATTGGGTGTCCTGCTTCAAAGCAGTCTATTGCACGCTGGATCAGGCTCACTATCCAGCATGCTTATTCCATGGCAGGATTGCCGGTTCCAAGATCTGTACAGGCCCACTCTAGTAGGTCTGTGGGTTCTTCTTGGGTGGCTGCCCGGGGGTGTTTCGGCTTTACAGCTCTGCCGAGCAGCTACTTCGTCAGGTTCGAACACGTTTCCAAAGTTTTACAAGTTCGATACTTTGGCCTCTGAGGACCTTCAGTTTGGTCAGTCAGTTCTGCAGGAACCCCAGCACTCTCCCTCCTGGTTTGGGAGCTTTGGTACTTCCCCATGGTACTAAATGGATTCCCAGTATCCCCAACGACGTAAGAGAAAATAGGATTTTAATTACCTATTGGTAAATCTTTTTCTATTAGTCCATAGGGGATACTGGGTGCCCGCCCGGTGCTTCATTCTTCCTGCACTGTTACTTAGTTAAGTATTCTGGTTTGTTCAGCTCTTGCTGTTCATGTTTCATGTTTGGTTAGCATAGCTTTCCTATTCTTCTGTGTGTGCTGGTTCGTAATCTCACTGCTTTCTTTATATATCCTTCTCTCAAAGTATGTCCGTCTCCTTGGGCACAGTTTCCTAGACTGAGTCTGGTAGGAAGGGCATAGAGCCAGTGCACACTATCAAATTCTTAAAGTGCACAGGGCTCCTATTGGACCTGTCTATACCCATGGTACTAAATGTATTCCCAGTATTCCCTACGGACTACGAGAAAAGGATTTACCGGTAGGTAATTAAAATCCTATTTTTGGCCATCTGCTAACAAAGTTGCTGCTACGATCAGGTCTGAATTAGGCCCTATAACACTAAGAACTTGTGCAGGAGTAGGGTGGCCAATCCCAAGATCGGGCTCAACAGGATCCCAGGATTTAGCCCCCATGGTTTTTCAATGCCAGGCAGCATTGAGTGTCCTCAGGAACAGGGCTGCCATCAGAAATTGGGGGGCCCGGGACTGACAAAATAGACTGGGCCCCTCCCTCCCGAAAAAAATTCTACCGCACTGCTCCACCCCTATGTAATGTCATACATTGTGATGTTACATATAGGTGGAGTGTTGCAGACCTACAGGAACTATTTATACAGCTGATGAGCAGATAAGGCTTGTTTTAAGAATTCCTCCCTGCGTATCAGCCTGCTGTTGATTCACAGACCGGTGCAGCTCTACAGGTATTGGCGGTAGGAGCCAGGGGTGGGCCCCCCTCTCTGTATGGGCCCGGGACACCAGTCCCCACAGTCCTCCCCTGATGGCTGCCCTGCTCAGGAGGCTCAGACGCTGCCCAGCTCCTTTCTCCCAGCCACCCTGCCCCTAGCTGTGCGCACTGCGCAGTGTGAAGTGAAGTTGGAGGTCGCGCTGCGCAGTCTGACACCAGCCGCACGCGCTGCCTGGATCACAGCTCACCGCCTGCAGCAAGTGAACCTGCCCACACTCCCAGAGGATGGTGAGTAGTTCTGTGGGCTGGGCGGGTCCAGGAAGGGGGTGGGGTACACTGAAGATTTACATTTTAAAATCTTCAACCCAATCCCGGGTATCCCGGGATTGATCATTTTTCAATTACGATACCCTGGATTGAAAAAAGGCCCGGGATTGGCCTCCCTATGTAGGAGGTCCTGTGTATCAGGGCACAGCAAAGCCCTAACTCTGCTGCTGGTATCCCATTTGTGAAAAACACTGGTGTGTAAGACCCTGCACCTCTGTCCCAGGTAGAAACAATATAATGTGATATTCTTTGCAAAATTCGTGAAACCTACTTTCTGTCTACACTCACACAGAGCCGTTTCTAGCGGTGGGCGAGCCATGTGATCGCACAGGGTGCCCGCTGTGACATCTGCCAGCTGCTATTACCCCTCCCGCTCCTCCCACCCATAGCACTTTGCTTGGTTGGCGGAGTTTCGGGCATCGTGACGTCACAACGCAACCGCATCATTTCCTGAAACTCCGCCCCCTCAAGCGGAGTGCTCTGAGCAGAGTGCTATGGGCTGGAGGAGGGGAACTGGTAATAGCAGGGACTGGGGGAGCCAATGGCGCCAATGAGCAATCACAGGCATTGCGGTGTGTGGCATAATATGGTGCAGGGGGCATTACTGTGCGGGGCTTAATATGGTGCAATTTTGTTTTCTTTCCTGTTGTGGCTGCTGTTGCAGGGTCAAAAACTGGGGTGTATGGTAGTATTTTCCTGCAAGGCCACTCCCATTTTAGCAAGACCACACCCATTTAGTAATTAGTGATGTCATGCCCCCTCACCGGGAGCGTGCTAGCCGCAAAATATTTTTTCTTTATTTCTATGGGGGGAACGACAGTTTTTTATTGTTCACACTGGGAGTCAAATTGTCTAGAAACAACCTTGCACTCATATACAAACAGTAGAAACTGCAGCCATTTCCATTACTGGCACAACTAATGAGTATAGCTGTGTCTTCTTGACCAGCTACTTTCTACCAGTTTTTATAAGAGCCCTATTTACCTGAATGACTGATAGAGCCAAGTGAAATAACGCATAATAAAAGTTATTGGGCCTGAATCTGAGCCGCATACTTTTGTTTCAGGCCCGAACAGACGGGGTCCTGGGTGCCGGCAGTGTACATGGGGCTTAAACGGCGGGGAGCCACAGATTGCGCCAGCAGCATTTCAAATGTGTCGCAGGCTTCCAACAAATGGGAGCTCATGGAACGGCAGACAATCAGGAGTGGCCATGGCGACGGCTCCTGTTTGGCTGCCAGAGTGCGATTTCCAATTGGCTGGTGGTCAGAGACACATTTGAAATGCTGCCGGCACTGTCACTCTCACTACTCACACACTGGGCTCAGCGGCTTCCTACAACCATCCTCTGTGCTTCCCACATCCACCCTCACTGTTCTCTAGTCCCACCTTACATTACTGTGCTCTACACCAACTGTCCCTCATTGCTCCCTGCATCCTTCTTCACTGTTGCCTACACCCACCGTCACTGCTCTCTACTCCCACTCTCCCTTACTGTACTCTACATGTCTGTCCCTCACTGTTGCTTGCACTCTTCCGGTTTCCTACACCCAACCTTACTACTCTCTACTCCCACCTTCCCTTACTGCGCTCTACACCGACTGTTCTTCACTGTTCCTTTCATCCACCCTCACTGCTCTCTACTACCACTCTCCCTTACTGCAATCTACACCGTTTGTGCCTAACTGCTGGTTGCACCCTTCCTGTTGCTTACACCCACCCTCACTGCTCTCTACTCCCACTCTCCCTTATTTTACTCTACACGTCTGTCCCTCACTGTTGCTTGCACTGTTCCTAACTTCTCTACACCCATCCTCACTACTCTCTACTCTCACCTTTCCTTACTGCGCACTACACCGACTGTCCTTCACTGTTCCCTTCATCGACCCTCACCGCTCTCTACTACCACTCTTCCTTACTGCAATCTACACCGTCTGTCCATCAATGCTGCTTGCACCCTTCCTCACAGTTCCATACACCCACCCTCACTGCTCTCTAGTCTCACCCTCCGATACTGTGCTTTACACCAACTGTCCTTCACTGTTCCCTACACCCACCCTCACCGTTCCATACACCCTTTCTCACTTTTCCCTACAGCCACTCTCCCTGCCCTCTACACAGATCCATACTGCTCCCAGCACTATTCCTCACTGTTCCCTACACCAACCCTTACTGCTCTCTACTCCCACGCTTACTTACTGTGCTCTACGCCGACTGTTCCTCACTGTACCCTGCACCCTTCCTCACTGTTCGATACACCCACTCTCACTGATCTCTACTCCCACTGTTCCTTACTTTGCTCTACACCAGCTGTCCCTCAATGTTCCCCACACCCACCCTCACTACTCCTTGCACCTTTCCTCACTGTTGTCTGCACCCACCCTTACTGCTCTCTACTTCCACCCTCCGTTACTGCACTCTACACCATCTGTCCCTCACTGCTGCTTGCACCCTTCCTCACTGTTCCCTACTTCCCCCCTCACTACTCTCTAATCCCCTTCTCCCCCACTGCTGCATGCACCCTTCCTCATTGTTCACTAAACCCACCCTCACTGCTCTCTACTCTCACCATCCGATACTGCACTTTACACCAACTGTCCTTCACTATTCCCTACACCCACCCTCACTGTTTCCTGCATCCTTTCTCACTGTTTCCTACACAGATCCATACTGCTCCCTGCACCCTTCCTCACTGTTTCATACATCCACCCTAACTGCTCTCTACTCATACCCTTCCTTACTTTGTTCTACACCGACTGTCCCTCAATGTTCCCTACACCAACCCTCATTGCTCCCTGAACCCTTCCTCTCTGCTCCCTAAACCCTCTCTCCCTGCCCCCTACAAAGACCCATATTGCTCCTTAAACCCTTCCTCTCTGCTTCCCACACCCACTGTTACTGCTCCCCATCCTCACCATCATTGCTCACTACACCAATCCTTACAGGTCCCCATACCAGGGCCACTGATCCAGAGCCACTGAAAAAGGCCGAAGTCTGTGAAAGGGGTTCTGTCTCACCCAGTCAGCACTGCCCAGCATATATTATATGTATGTGTATATATATATATATATATATATCCAGTGTTCACCCTGGCACTCCTCTGGGTTCACTTGCTGTGGTGCACTTCCTTGCGGACATGATGATCCACCAACATGCATCAAACAATAACAGGTGGCACTCACAGGCTTGAAAATTGTTGAAAAAGACTTCACCCAGTGAAGTGTTTATTGAAACAGACAGGTAACGTTTCGGGGACGCATCCCCTTCCTCAGACAAATTAACAGTGCAAAACAGTGTACATTTATACCATAGATTGAAGCCACTTACCCCCCACACAAACGACTCTCAGCTGCGTGGACCACGGACTTCCCGAGCGTCCCCTGTCCCGCACTTCCAGCATCGACGTCACGGCCTGCCCGGAAGTGACGTCATCAGGCTTTGCCGGTCACCATGGGAACGCGCTGAGAGCCCTAAAAACAAAACAAGACATACTGTGACACTTATCACGAACATCTATAGTGAGCAAAACGGCATACATAAGTAAAACAGCACTCAATCCGAGCTGGAGTATGCCTAAAAGTGCAGTATCACACCACATTGTAAGGATAATAAAAAAATGGTTAACACAGAACGATGTGTCATCCACAGCTGGAGTTTAACTACAGACTTAGCGGTTCCACGCCGCTTGTGCAAACATATTTTGATTAGGAAACATTATAGAAATCACTAAAAACAGCCTGTTGCAGATGGCTGACCAACAGAGGAAACCTGTATAACCATTAACTGCGACAGATATGAAAACTACATTATGAGTAATGGCAAGGTATAGTAATAATTTGTCAAAAAATGTGAACAATTATAAAAAGTTGATTAATCCCAGGGACTCATTTAACCCTCTAGGGGCTAGACAATCTAGGCGGAAAATCCACCTAGATTCTAATTGGAGTAGTTTTTCCCCCCTGTCGCCCCCCCGTATAGAGGCTGGTACGTGGTCAATGGCCCTGTATCTAAGACTTGCCAAACTATGTTGATGTGTGACAAAATGTCTTGCCACAGGCTGCTCGCTAGTCCCTGCATTTAAGGCCGCTCGAATAGCGGACCTGTGCTGAGTTAGTCGAACTTTCAATTGACATTCAGTTTTGCCCACGTAATAGAGCCCGCATGGGCAAACTATTACGTTGACCACGAATCGTGACGTGCAAGTTAATGGCCACCTGATTTTTAATCGTTGGCCCGTGTGGGGATGTGGGAAAGTCTCACCAACCAGAAAAAAGGAACAGGTAGTGCATCCTAAGCATTTAAAGCAACCATTTTTCTTGCTTAGAAAATGCATGGATGTGGTCTTAACATCAAAGCCCGTTATGTCAGTTTTGACGACTAGATCTTTCTGTTTTTTGCCCCTCGAATAACTGGGCATCAGCTTGCTATTTTGGAAACACTTCAGGTCAGGGTCGGATGTGACCATTTGCCACATCCCCTTGACCAGTTTTGACAACCCAGGGCTATTGGAATTAAATTCCGTCACCCATGGTATGGTGTCTTTAGACAGTACTTTGGAGCGATGCCTCTTCTGTTTCTGAGAATTGCACAGAGCTTTCTCTCGTGCCTTTTTCAGTTCTGGTAAGGAATACCCTCTTTCTGTAAATTTCAATACCATCTCGTCGAGTTGTACCTCACGTATACCAGGGTCGGTGTTATTTCTACAGACCCTGAGTAACTAAGAGTATGGCAGACTGCGAATCATCGCTTTTGGATGAGAACTCTCAGCCCGAAGAAGGGTATTCCTGTCAGTGGGTTTCTTATATAAGGCTGTCCCCAACTGCCCATCTTTCAACTGTATACATACATCCAGATAACAAATCTCTGATTTACTGAAACTCCAGGTAAATATAATGGGACTGTCTGAATTGTTTTGTCTACTAATAATCTCAATCAACCTCTGTATATCATCTTTCCAAAAGATCAGGAGATCATCAATATAGTGGAAGTATAACAATATTGTTTCCGAGATTCTCACGTCTTCGAAAAACAACCCTCTCTCAACCTCCCACATGTAACAGTTAGCAAATGACGGGGCCACCGGGGACCCCATCGAGCAGCCCGTCAACTGCCTATAAAACCTCCCACTAAACAAAAAGAAGTTATGTGTCAATGTGAAGGCCAATAACTCAATAAACAAATCCACATCTGGACCCGTATAGAGCCTGTTTCCCGTGATTAGTCGTCTGACCGCCTCCAATCCCGCTTCGTGGGGAATACACGTATAGAGGCTGGTGACGTCTAGAGTCACCATGGACGTTTCACTGGGGACTGGTCCCAACAGTGCCAATCTATCTAGCAGCATCCTGGTGTCTTTTAGACAGGAAAAGGTGTCTTGAATGCATGGCTGCAAGTAAGCGTCTAGAAACACTGCTATTGGTTCGCACAGAGACCCCCGGGCCGAGATGATGGGTCTCCCCGGAGGCCTCTGTGCTTCCTTGTGAATCTTGGGGAGTGTGTAGAATAGTGGAACCACTGGCCATTTTGTAGACAATTTGTCACTGATTACCTGTGAAATCAACCCCTCACACACCGCTTGTTTCAACAATAGATCTAGCTCCCGCTTAAAACCAGGAGTGGGATCCTGATCCAACAGAAAATATGTCCTACTGTCACTGAGTAACCTGTCACATTCAGCAACATAGGAGGACGTGTCCTGAATAACAATCGAGCCGCCTTTATCGGCGGCTCTAAAGATGATATCAGTCCTCTGCTGTAGGTTCTTCAGTGCTTGTCGTTCTTCACTGGACAGATTATGCTTCACAGCCGGAGTCTTAACCCCTATGGCATTGTCCATTAATCTATGGAAGGTTTTAAGCATTGCATTATTTGACTGTGGATCAAATCTGGATCGATTACCAAGTTTAGAGATGCGGCTAGGTAATGATGACACAACGTCTATGGTAGGTTGTTTGGAAAAATGTTCCTTGATCTTTAATGAACGTGCTAATTTGAACGACTCCACCTTCCATTTGAATGGATCCACATAATTAGTGGGAATGAATGTGAGTCCCTTACTGAGGAGTCGTTGTTCAGGTTCTTGCAGGGTGTACGAGGATAAATTAAAAATTAAGTGACTCTGTGTTTGGGTGGCCTTCCTACTGTTCTGCCTCCTCGTTTGGCCTCCCCGTCTCGTTTTGCTCTTCCCCGGGTGAAGGCCCCTGCCCGGGTGTTTACCACAAAAGGGGTCACTGTGTGTCTTGCTTCAACACCAGCTCCCCCCACCTCATCGTTGTCACTTGCTGAGGTACTTGAAAAGCGAACCCGCTGTGGTCTTCGCAAACCCCCTGCTCCTCGACCACGTCCCCGGGGCTAGTTTAGTTGACCTAGCCATGTATACACCCGGTGTTGGGCATAGTCTGTAACCACCTTTCTGTGCTTTTCTTTCTTGTACTTCAGCAAGTTACTGTCCTCAGGGCCAGACAGAAATGAAACAATCACAAAAACTCACATTTAAATACCATAACCATAATGAACACAAAGTGACTAAGTGTACTCACCTGCTCCACGTCGTGCACGCCCGCTCGTGTCTGTGTCCGTGTCGCGGCTTGGTGACGTCCATGGCGCGATAAGCCGCGCCTCTATCCCCATGGAAACAGCCTTAACCAGGCTGTCTCTCATGGGGTTTGCTGCCCGTCAATCACTGCCCGGCGTCCAATGCCGCTTTCACTTCCCCAGCTTCCGCCGATGACGTGGCTGCACTTGGTGTAGCAGGGGTATCACTATGGCAACCATTCTGCCAGTTTTACAACGGTCGCCAGAGATCTAAAAAACATAGTGAACGTAACATACATAAATATAAACAAAGAAATAACGTGCAATGATATGACATGTGCAAAAGAAAAAACTCATTTAAACAACTGGATCTTTTGGTAATCATACCCTTCTCAGCTACTACAAGGTTTATAAGTTACTCTATGCATAGTCTATACTGATTCATTTATTAGACTAGATTGTAATAAAAACTATACCTAAGTTATGTAGTGATCCCTGACTGATATTATTCTAGGGACCCAATTAGAAATTACATTAAAATTAAAGGAAACATTGTAATCCCAAATTTTCATTTAGTCCCCCCGGTGAGAGTGTACCCAAGGTGTAAATCCACCTAGTTTCTCTCTTGAGCAATATTCTAGCCTCCCCTGAGTGAAAGGGGTACATGGTCTATCAGTATTGCTCTGATACTTGCTACTCCATGTTTTGCCGTTATACAATGGCGCGCAAAGGGTTGATCACTTGTGCCCTTTTCATGGGCCTTTTTGATGGCACTTCGATGCAGTGCCATTCTCTCTCGAAACTGCCTAATGGTCTTGCCTACATAGGCAAGGCCACAAGGGCAGGTGAGGAGATAAACTACATGAGTAGTGGTACAGGTTAGCCTATGTGCAATTTTCATCTTTCTGCCTGAATGTGGGTGATTAAAGGTAGCACCTGTAATTAAGGTATTGCAGGTTGCGCAAACCAAGCATTTGAAACAACCTAGCTTGGGCCTCAAGAAATGTGCCTGCGAGTTCCTCGTAAGTCTAGTAACATCTAATTTGACCACATGATCTCCTAAATTGCGACCCCTCGTATGGCTAGGCATTATCTTGGTGTCTGCCAACTCTGACAAGGCCACATCGGTTTGAATAATTGGCCACAGCTGTTTGACCTTTTTTGTTATTCGTGTAGAGGCCGTGGTAAATTTATTCACCCAAGGTAATCTTTTGTCTAAATGCTTCTTGGTGCTAGCGCCAAGTACTTGTTCCCGAGTAAGTTTTAACACCTTCTGCTTGGAAGCCTCCAATTCTTTGATCGGGTACCCACGTTCTGCAAACTTATAAAGCATGTTGTCTAAAACTATTGTGGCTTCTTCCTGTTCTGATGTTATTCGTCTTACCCTCAGGAATTGAGAAAAAGGTAACCCCTTACGGAGAGATAACGGATGGAAACTTTGGTAATTCAATAGGGTATTTCTGTCTGTGGGTGTTGCATATAAAGAGGTTTTCAAAGCCCCGCCTGTACTAGTGATAGTGACGTCCAGGAAGTTAATGGATGACTCATCTATAACATAAGTGAATTTCACTACATGTCCAGCCGCATTATGCGTATCCCACATGGCCATTAATATTTCTCTAGGGCCCTGCCATAGGACCAATAAATCGTCTATGTACCTCTTGTAGTACACCAGATGATTGGAGATGGTAGTATCTAACTGGAACATGTGTTTCTCAATCTGGTACATAAAGGCGTTGGCGTACGATGGGGCCACCGCTGACCCCATCGCACACCCCGCTACCTGCAGAAAGAATAGGCCATTGAAGAGGAAGTAGTTCCTATGTAATACCTTGTTCAACAATTGCAAAAAGAAAGTGGGTTCAGGGCCCTCATAGTTTGTGTTACCCTCTATGAGTGACCTCACCGCCTCCACACCCGCATCATGAGGAATGCAGGTGTAGAGGCTTGTGACGTCAGCACTACACAATAAGAGGTTCTCAGGCAAGGATTTAAATTGTTGCAATTGTATTAATAGCGACGTTGTATCCTTCAAATAAGAAGGTAATGCCTGTATGCAGGGATTCAAGAATGCGTCTAGGTATATGGAAATGGGCTGGTATAGCGACCCCCTGGCCGAAACTATAGGGTGGCCAGGTGGGTCCACCATGGTTTTGTGTACCTTAGGTACCGTGTAGAACAATGGCACCTTAGGGTACTCAACCATTAGGGCTTTACTTTTTTCCAACGAAATAATCCCCATATCACTAGCTTGGAGAATCAGTACATCCAGTTCTAATTTATACTCCCTAGTAGGCTCTTTTACAAGCTTTTGATAAACTGTAACGTCATTCAGTTGGCGCAAACATTCATTAATGTAAGTTGTTGTGTCCAGTATCACTATGGTACCCCCCTTATCTGCTTTTCGTATGATAATATCTTCCCTCTCTGATAAATTTTTGAGAGTTATCTTTTCCTGTTTAGATAGATTAAAGGGAACTAGCTCTCTGGGAGGCCCTATTACCCTCTTCTTCTAACATTCTAGTGAATGTCCGGATAGAGGGGTTTAGAGAAGGGGGGTCAAATAGTGATTTCTGAGCTACTTTACATAGCTGTGCTGGAAGTCCTGGTTTAGTTGCATGAACGGGTTTGTTATTAAAGAATTCCTTTCTCCTCAATGTCCTATTCAAGCGGTGGACTTCAATTTTCCATTCAAGCGGGTCCTGTCGGGTAGTCGGGACAAATGTAAGTCCTTTAGCTAATAAGCGGTATTCCAAATCTGTTAGTGGGGTTGATGACAGGTTAAACACTAGCTCTTTTAAGGTCGAGGAGGTCTTGGAGCGTAGGATCCTTTGGTTCTGCCCCTTCCTCCTCGTCCTCTTCCTCAGCCTGCTATAGATTGGAGCGTGTGCGTACTCCTAAAGGGAGTTGTCCTAAAGGGAGCTGTTCATCAGCTGATGGCATTTGGGAGGATGCATACTCAGAGTCACTAGCAGATGAACTAGTATCCTGTCTTCTCTTCCATCTGCATGTAATTTCTAATTGGGTCCCTAGAATAATATCAGTCAGGGATCACTACATAACTTATGTATAGTTTTTATTATAATCTAGTCTAATAAATGAATCAGTATAGACTATGCATAGAGTAACTTATAAACCTTGTAGTAGCTGAGAAGGGTATGATTACCAAAAGATCCAGTTGTTTAAATGAGTTTTTTCTTTTGCACATGTCATATCATTGCACGTTATTTCTTTGTTTATATTTATGTATGTTACGTTCACTATGTTTTTTAGATCTCTGGCGACCGTTGTAACACTGGGAGAACGGTTGCCATAGTGATACCCCTGCTACACCAAGTGCAGCCACGTCATCGGCGGAAGCTGGGGAAGTGAAAGCGGCATTGGACGCCGGGCAGTGATTGACGGGCAGCAAACCCTATGAGAGACAGCCTGGTTAAGGCTGTTTCCATGGGGATAGAGGTGCGGCTTATCGCGCCATGGATGTCACCAAGCCGCGACACGGACACAGACACCGGACACGAGCAGGCGTGCACGACGTGGAGCAGGTGAGTACACTTAGTCACTTTGTGTTTATTATGGTTATGGTATTTAAATGTGAGTTTTTGTGATTGTTTCATTTCTGTCTGGCCCTGAGGACAGGGTACAAGCCCCGAAACATGTCGGCTTCACGGCATTAATAAAAGGTTAATCCAAGTCTGATGAGTGCCGCCGCGCTTTTCTACAATTCTACATAGTGACTTCGTGTCACTGGGAAGGCACCACAGCATTTCACCTTGGGGATTCTAGGAGTGCCGGGCGCTACAGTGGACTTTATATATATATATATATATATATATATATATATATACTTTCCACAGGCAGCCGGCACTCGGATACTTAAGATCAAACAGGCTCAGGTGCTACATCCAAATAATAATGCACAGTCCCTAATAGATAGACGGCACTCAGAGGCTTAGAATAGCAAAAATGACAAGCTGTATTTGAGATCGACGTTTCGGGGTGCAACCCCCTTTCTCAAGATTCCATCACAGCATAAACAGACACAACAAGAATGAACAAAAAACTTACCCTTTAAATACCCCACCATGAAGTGCACCACGAGCACCCGCCGGTGTCCGCGTCCCCAGGCGCTTCCGCAGCTCCCACCACAACTTCCGGACTGTGCGTTCCACCCGACGGCGGAAGTCCAACCTGCGTTCCACCTGTTCTCATGACAACGCCATAGAGTCTAAGCAGCGCAGCGATTCCCTTGCCATCCTGGTGACAGCGCAGCCGTAGTAGAGAGTCTGATAGCGCATACATGGGTTGCAGTTACTCAGGCGAGGCTCCATCACCCTCCACCTATGTGACATTAAAATACATTAAAATGTAAAGTGTATACCATAGAGGCACGTTACTACATAACTTGAGACAAGCTTCAGGAGGAAAATGTGCAAAACTGCATGGTACACCAATTACAGAATAAAGTAATCATAGTTCAAGCAAGGGAAAAACAATAATAAACAATGTGTCATATGCTAAATCACAATGCCAATACAAGATAAGGCATTAAGTCAAGGAATTCCAGTTAATTCTTTCATTCAGGCCATGAGGTTGTACAGAATTAAGCCTAAAGATCCAACTAGTTTCTAGATTTAACAATTTTCTAGATCTATCACCACCTCTAATCGATTCCTTCACGTGATCTATCATAAAATATTTCAGAGAAGATAGACAATGGCCCTGCGCTCTAAAATGTCTAGCCACCAGTTGTTCAATTTCTTTGCCCGATAGGGCCGCTTTGATGGCAGATCTATGCAGAGCCATTCGCTCACGAAACTTTCTGATAGTTTGGCCCACATAATAAAGCCCGCATGCGCATACAATAATGTATACCACATGTGTCGTAGTACACGTCAACACATGTCGGATGTTGTACATCCTCTCATTGTGTGGGTGTTTAAACGTCTTGGTGCTGACCATAAACTTACACGTTTCACATTGTGCACATTTATAACATCCTGGAGCCTTAAAGTACACATTAGGGATTTGAGGAATATTTCTCCCTGTAATGTCCGTGTGGACCAGAAAGTCTCTCAAATTGCGTCCACGTCTAAAGGCTGCCACAGGACGAATATTTTTCATGCACGGTAAATCGCCATCAGACTTCACGATGGGCCACAGGGCTTGGGAGGCACGTCTGATAATGGGACTTGCTGTTGTAAAGTCACTGGACCATGGGAGGATCGTCTTGTTATCCTTAATATTCGGACCTAATAACTCTTCACGTTTACATGACAATACTCGATGTTTGGATTGAAGCAATTCCTTCCTATCGTAGCCCCGTGCTACAAATTTATTAATTAAATCATCAAGGAGCTCAGGTACCCTAGTGGAGTCACTGGTAATTCTAGCCACCCTCACCATTTGGGAAAATGGCAGTCCCTTTTTCAAGGCTTTTGGATGGTGACTGGAAGCTGCTAGAAACGTGTTCCTGTCAGTCGGTTTATAATAAATTTCTGTAGACAGGATATTTTCTTTGACCTGAACCATGAATGTGCTGCACATTCAATCATGTCCAACCCCGCAGGCATGGCTGGGATCGCCCAAGATACATTGTATGCAAAAGGACAGCATACGATGTATCCTGGGCGATCCTGCCCCCCCGGGAGGCTTCCGGGGTGATCGCCTGTGACATGTCAGACGGACATGTCGCAGAAGTGTATGGGGCCCTTATCTCTCTCTGCACGTTATATCTGCCTCAACTGCACTGCACATGTTTTTGCCCATTAGAGGAAAATGTTGTTTTGCAATCAACATTGAATTAGGCTCTAGGACTAGATACTGGATTTGGACTTGAAAGCTTAGGGTAGAATTGGGCAGGATTGATGTAAGACCTTCTCATGCAGATGTGGCAGTTGGAAGAGGAGATTGAAGGAGAGAAGCAGGTGACCAGCTATGTGGGCACTGGAACACTGGTGAAGGGCTTCACCAGTGCAATAGATAGCTGGGATGTCACATGGATTAGTATGTCACTGGGATGAGGGAACCAGCAACCGAGTAGATGATGGTTGTTTGGGAGCAGGTTTTCTGGAATTTCTGGGATTGGCTTTACCAGCGAAGCAGGTTTACAGGATGCTGGGATTGACTTTTACCAGTGAGACAGGTTTTCCAGAACACTGGCATTGGCTTTAGCAGCAAAGCAAGTTTTCCAGAACGCTGGGATTGTCTTTACCAGCGAAGTAGGTTTTCAAAACGCTGGGATTGGCTTTACCAGCAGGGGAGGTTTTCCAGAACACTGGGATTGGCTTTACCAGCGAGGCAGGTTTTCCAGAACGCTGGGATTGGCTTTACTAGCAAAGCAGGTTTTCAGAATGCTGGGAATGGATTACCAGCGATAACTAATGCCGTGATGGTATGCTGAACAGTCCCTCAAGAATACTGGGAATGGCTGCGCAAGTGAACATGGATATGCTGCAATGTTATTGCAGTGGCGGCCCTTTAAGATCACCCAGGAAGTTCGGTAGTGCTGTAGATGGAAACTGCACTCTGTCTATTACCAGCAGGAGATTCACAACAGGCTGAAAGACAACAAAGCACTGACAGCTTGCCTTGCTGGCTGCTCACTGGACGAAAGACTCACATGATGGGAAGGTAACTCCGGATTGGGCCTAAGATGATCAGCTGACCAGGAACTGTCATGGCGCTGCCTACATGGAGATCACCGGCGGGAACACTGGCGTGGCCGCGGACAGATGCCATGGCAGCCGGACTTCTGGATGCCGGCAGGAGAGCTCAGTGCAGCGGCTGACTGTGCGGGGCGCTGGGACACCGCTCACATGGCGGCTGGCGCCTGGGCTTGTGGCACAGGTATGACAGAGCGCAGCTGGGAAGAGCTGAGAACCTCCGTTTTATGACATACAGTAAAAATCCAAAATTAAAAATACTTCTGGTCCCAGGCATTTTGCATATGGCAGACTCACAGTGTATCTGGACCATTCTACATGCAATCCTGCGATCATGTGACTACAAAAGCTCTAGTTCTTTAACAGACACTGGAGACTTCCCACAAGAATGTTCTACTGTGTCATCTCCACACAATGCTTCTGATTCAGGAAGCTAATGACTGCCTGGCAAGCCGAGCTTTTGCTGGGGAATAAAATAAACAGCCAGTGTACATAGTATATAAGGCTTGCAACAAGACACTAACAAAACTTTCAACTGTAAAAAGAATTTATAAAGTATTTTGCCCTAATCATGATTTTTGAAAATCGTAGCTTAACGTTTGCAATAATAATGATTGTTTCTCTTACGTCCTAGAGCAGGGGTGGGGAACCTCCGGCCCGCGGGCCGTATAAGGCCCGCAAAGCCGTTTGCTCCGGCCCACCCGCTTCTCCCAGTGAGACACGCCGCCGCTCAGTCCGGCGGCAGCGTGTCTCAGCTATCAGTGTCAGGACAGGGAGAAGAGCGCGGCGGCGGCGTTTAGAACTTGAAACCAGCCGCCGGTTCGTGAGCCAATCAGAGCTCGCAGACCGGCAGCCAATCAGGAGCCGCGGCTGCCGGTCCGCAAGCTCTGATTGGCTCTCGAACCGGCGGCAGGTTTCAAGTCCTACACACCGCCGCCCAACATAGCCGCGCTCTCCTCCGTGTCCCGCAGAAAGGAGCGGTAAGTAGCACGGAAGGGGGGGGCACTGTGGGGGCATCTGTATACCTGGCACTGTGGGGGGCATTTGTATACCTGGCACTGTGGGGGCATCTGTATACCTGGCACTGTGGGGGGCATTTGTATACCTGGCACTGTGGGGGGCATCTGTATACCTGGCACTGTGGGGGCACCTGTATAACTGGCACTGTGGGGGCATCTGTATACCTGGCACTGTGAGGGGCATTTGTATACCTGGCACTGTGGGGGCATCTGTATACCTAGCACTGTGGGGTCATCTGTATACCTGGCACTGTGGGGGCATTTGTATACCTGGCACTGTGGGGGCATCTGTATACCTGGCACTGTGGGGATATCTGTATACCTGGCACTGTGAGGGGCATTTGTATACCTGGCACTGTGAGGGGCATCTGTATACCTGGCTCTGTGGGGGCATTTGTATACCTGGCACTGTGGGGGCATCTGTATACCTGTCACTGTGGGGACATCTGTATACCTGGCACTGTGAGGGGCATTTGTTTACCTGGCACTGTGAGGGGCATCTGTATACCTGGCACTGTGGGGGCATCTGTATACCTGGCACTGTGGGGGGGGGGGGCATCTGTACACCTGGCACTGTGAGGGGCATTTGTACACCTGGCACTGTGAGGGGCATTTGTATACTTGGCACTGTGAGGGCATTTGTATACCTGGCACTGTGAGGGGCATTTGTATACCTGGCACTGTGGGGGCAATTGTGGATCTGGCACTGCAATATTGGGGGCATATGTGTATCACGTCCCATTTTAACTGGCCACACCCATTTTTTTGGCGCGCACACACAATACCTCTATGGGGCAGACCTGCTGGGGGGCAGGGTAATTTTTTAAGTTGAGAATTTTTGTATGGCCCCCGAAGGATTTTATAAATATCCAAATGGCCCTCGGTAGAAAAAAGGTTCCCCACCCCTGTCCTAGAGGATGCTGGGGACTCCGTAAGGACCATGGGGTATAGACGGGCTCCGCAAGAGACATGGGCACTACAAAGAACTTTAGAATGGGTGTGCACTGGCTCCTCCCTCTATGCACCTCCTCCAGACCTCAGTTAGATCCTGTGCCCAGAGGAGATTGGGTGCACTACAGGGGAGCTCTCCTGAGTTTCTCTGATAAAGAATTTTGTTAGGTTTTTTATTTTCAGGGAGCACTGCTGGCAACAGGCTCCTTGCATCGTGTGACTGAGGAGAGAGAAGCAGGCCTACTTAAGTGATAGGCTCTGCTTCTTAGGCTACTGGACACCATTAGCTCCAGAGGGAGTTGGAACGCAGGTCTCCCCTTGCTGTTCGTCCCGGAGCCGCGCCGCCGTCCTCCTCGCAGAGCCGGAAGATAGAAGCCGGGTGAGTATAAGAAGAAAAGAAGACTTCAAGGCGGCAGAAGACTTCAGATCTTCCCTGAGGTAAGCGCGCAGCGGTAACGCTGCGCACCATTGCTCCCACACACACACACACGCACTAGCGGGCACAGATGGGTGCAGGGCGCAGGGGGGGGGGGGCGCCCTAGGCAGCAATAAAGCCTCTATATCTGGCATAGATACTGTGGAGGCAGTATTTCTTTCAATCCCCCGCCAGTTTGAGATATTTTGATCGGGACCGAAGCCCGCCGCAGGAGGGGGCGGAGCTTGGTCTCTCAGCACTAACCAGCGCCATTTTCTCAACAGAGATCTGCAGAGAAGCTGGCTCCCCGGTCTCTCCCCTGCTGAACACGGTGACACAGGGCTGAAAAGAGGAGGGGGGGCACTTGTAAGGCGCAGTGAGTGTATTACACAGTAATTTAATATAAAAGCGCTATTATCTGGGACATTATTTTCCAGTGTCAGTTGGCGCTGGGTGTGTGCTGGCATACTCTCTCTCTGTCTCTCCAAAGGGCCTTATTGGGGAACTGTCTCCTTATAACTATATCCCTGTGTGTGTGGGGGTGTCGGTACGAGTGTGTCGGCATGTCTGATGCGGAAGGCTCAGCTAAGGAGGAGGTGGAGCAGATGATTGTGGTGTCGCCGTCGGCAACGCCGACTCATGATTGGATGGACATGTGGAATGTTTTAAATGCAAATGTGACCTTATTACATAAGAGATTGGACAAAGCAGAGTCCAGGGAAAGAGCAGGGAGTCAATCCACGGCTTGGGCTGGGTCACCGGGCCCTTCTGGGTCTCAAAAACGTCCCCTATCCCAGATAGTAGACACTGATACCGACACGGACTCTGACTCCAGTGTCGACTACGATGAAGCGAGGTTGCACCCGAGGGTGGCAAAAAGTATTCATTATATGATTATTGCAATAAAAGAGGTTTTGCATATCACAGATGACCCCTCGGCCCCTGACACGAGGGTGCGCATGTATAAGGAAAAGAACCTGAGGTAACCTTTCCCCCATCCCATGAGCTTAACGAGTTATTTGAAAAGGCTTGAGAAACTCCTGATAAAAAACTGCAGATTCCCTAGAGGATTCTTATAGCATATCCTTTCCCTGCACGGGACAGGGTACGTTGGGAATCCTCACCCAGGGTGGACAAGGCTTTAACACTCCTGTCCAAGAAAGTGACGCTACCGTCTCCGGACACGGCAGCCCTCAAAGATCCTGCTGATCGCAGGCAGGAAACTACTTTAAAGTCTATTTACGCGCATACAGGTGCTTTGCTCAGACCGGCAATAGCATCGGCATGGGTGTGTAGTGCAGTTGCAGCTTGGACAGATACCTTGTCAGCTGACCTTGATACCCTAGATAGGGATACCATTTTCTCTAACGTCCTAAGTGGATGCTGGGGACTCCGTAAGGACCATGGGGAATAGCGGCTCCGCAGGAGACTGGGCACATCTAAAGAAAGCTTTAGGACTATCTGGTGTGCACTGGCTCCTCCCCCTATGACCCTCCTCCAAGCCTCAGTTAGATCTCTGTGCCCGAACGAGAAGGGTGCACACTAGGGGCTCTCCTGAGCTTCTTAGTGAAAGTTTTAGTTTAGGTTTTTTATTTTCAGTGAGACCTGCTGGCAACAGGCTCACTGCATCGAGGGACTAAGGGGAGAAGAAGCGAACTCACCTGCGTGCAGAGTGGATTGGGCTTCTTAGGCTACTGGACATTAGCTCCAGAGGGACGATCACAGGCCCAGCCATGGATGGGTCCCAGAGCCGCGCCGCCGGCCCCCTTACAGAGCCAGAAGACAGAAGAGGTCCGGAAAATCGGCGGCAGAAGACATCCTGTCTTCACCAAGGTAGCGCACAGCACTGCAGCTGTGCGCCATTGCTCCTCAGCACACTTCACACTTCGGTCACTGAGGGTGCAGGGCGCTAGGGGGGGGCGCCCTGAGCAGCAATAAAAACACCTTGGCTGGCGAAAATACATCACATATAGCCCCCAGGGCTATATGGATGAATTTTAACCCCTGCCAGAATCCATAAAAAAGCAGGAGAAAAGTCCGCGAAAAAGGGGCGGAGCCTATCTCCTCAGCACACTGGCGCCATTTTCCCTCACAGCTCAGTTGGAGGGAAGCTCCCCTGGCTCTCCCCTGCAGTCACTACACTACAGAAAGGGTTAAAAAAGAGAGGGGGGGGCACTAATTAGGCGCAGTATTAACAATACAGCAGCTATAAGGGGAAAAACACTTATATAAGGTTATCCCTGTATATATATAGCGCTTTGGTGTGTGCTGGCAAACTCTCCCTCTGTCTCCCCAAAGGGCTAGTGGGGTCCTGTCCTCTATCAGAGCATTCCCTGTGTGTGTGCTGTATGTCGGTACGTTTGTGTCGACATGTATGAGGAGAAAAATGATGTGGAGACGGAGCAGATTGCCTGTAATAGTGATGTCACCCCCTAGGGGGTCGACACCTGAGTGGATGAACTGTTGGAAGGAATTACGTGACAGTGTCAGCTCTGTATAAAAGACAGTGGTTGACATGAGACAGCCGGCTACTCAGCTTGTGCCTGTCCAGACGTCTCATAGGCCGTCAGGGGCTCTAAAGCGCCCGTTACCTCAGATGGCAGATATAGATGCCGACACGGATACTGACTCCAGTGTCGACGGTGAAGAGACAAATGTGACTTCCAGTAGGGCCACACGTTACATGATTGAGGCAATGAAAAATGTTTTACACATTTCTGATAATACGAGTACCACCAAAAAGGGGTATTATGTTCGGTGAGGAAAAACTACCTGTAGTTTTCCTGAATCTGAGAAATTAAATGAGGTGTGTGATGATGCGTGGTTTTCCCCCGATAACAACTGATAATTTCTAAAATGTTATTGGCATTATATCCTTTCCCGCCAGAGGTTAGGGTGCGTTGGGAAACACCCCCTAGGGTGGATAAAGCGCTCACACGCTTGTAAGGGCTCTACCCTCTCCTGAGATGGCCGCCCTTAAGGATCCTGCTGATAGAAAGCAGGAGGGTATCCTAAAATGTATTTACACACATACTGGTGTTATACTGCGACCAGCAATCGCCTCAGCCTGGATGTGCAGTGCTGGGTCGGCGTGGTCGGATTCCCTGACTGAAAATATTGATACCCTAGATAGGGACAGTATATTTTTGCCTATAGAGCATTTAAAAGATGCATTTCTATATATGCGTGATGCACAGCGGAATATTTGCCGACTGGCATCAAGTCTAAGTGCGTTGTCCATTTCTACCAGTAGAGGGTTATGGACACGTCAGTGGTCAGGTGATGCGTATTCCAAACGGCATTTGGAAGTATTGCCTTAATAAGGGAGGAGTTTTTTGGGGTCGGTCTTTCAGACCTGGTGGCCACAGCAACAGCTGGGAAATCCACGTTTGTACCCCTGGTCGCCTCTCAACATGAGAAGACGCCGTATTATCAGGCGCAGTCTTTTCGTGGACAAGCGGGCAAAATGTTCCTCATTTCTGCCCCGTGACAGAGGGAGAGGAAAAAGGCTGCAGAAATCAGCCAGTTCCCAGGAACAGAAACCCTCTCCCGCCTCTGCCAAGCCCTCAGTATGACGCTGGGGCTTTACAAGCAGAATCAGGCACGGTGGGGGGCCCGTCTCAATGAATTTCAGCGCGCAGTGGGCTCACTCGCAAGTAGACCCCTGGATCCTTCAGGTGATATCTCAGGGGTACAAATTAGAATTCGAGACGTCTCCCCCTCGCCGTTTTCCTAAAGTCGGCTTTACCGATGTCTCCTTCTGACAGGGAGACAGTTTTGGAAGCCATTCACAAGCTGTATTCCCAGCAGGTGATAATCAAGGTACCCCTCCTGCAACAGGGAACGGGGTATTATTCCACACTGTTGTGGTACCGAAGCCGGACGGCTCGGTGAGACCGATTCTAAATCTAAAATCTTTGAACACTTACATACAGAGGTTCAAATTCAAGATTGAGTCACTCAGAGCAGTGATTGCGAACCTGGAAGAAGGGGACTACATGATGTCTCGGGACATCAAGGATGCTTACCTTCATGTCAAAATTTACCCTTCTCACCAAGGGTACCTCAGGTTTATGGTACAGAACTGTCACTATCAGTTCAGACGCTGCCGTATGGATGGTCCACGGCACCCCGGGTCTTTACCAAGGTAATGGCCGAAATGATGATATTCCTTCGAAGGAAGGGAATTTTAGTTATCCCTTACTTGGACGATTCCCTGATAAGGGTAAGATCCAGGGAACAGTTGGAGGTCGGTGTAGCACTATATCAGGTAGTGTTGCGGCAGCACGATTGGATTCTCAATATTCCAAAATCGCAGCTGGTTCCGACGACTTGTCTTCGGTTCCTAGGGATGATCCTGGACACAGTCCAGAAAAAGGTGTTTCTCCCGGAGGGGAAAGACAGGGAGTTATCCGAGCTAGTCAGGAAACTCCTAAAACCGAGCCAAGTCTCAGTGCATCAATGCACAAGGGTTCTGGGTAAAATGGTGGCTTCCTACGAAGCAATCCCATTCGGCAGATTCCACGCAAGAACTTTCCAGTGGGACCTGCTGGACAAATGGTCCAGGTCGCATCTTCAGATGCATCAGCGGATAACCCTGTCACCAAGGACAAGGGTGTCCCTCCTGTGGTGGTTGCAGAGTGCTCATCTTCTAGAGGGCCGCAGATTCTGCATTCAGGACTGGGTCCTGGTGACCACGGATGCCAGCCTGCGAGGCTGGGGAGCAGTCACACAGGGAAGGAATATCCAGGGCTTATGGTCAAGCCTGGAGACATCACTTCACATAAATATCCTGAAGCTAAGGGCCATTTACAATGCTCTAAGCTTAGCAAGACCTCTGCTTCAAGGTCAGCCGGTGTTGATCCAGTCGGACAACATCACGGCAGTCACCCACGTAAACAGACAGGGTGGCACAAGAAGCAGGAGGGCAATGGCAGAAGCTGCAAGGATTCTTCGCTGGGCGGAAAATCATGTGATAGCACTGTCAGCAGTATTCATTCCGGGAGTGGACAACTGGGAAGCAGACTTCCTCAGCACGACCTCCACCCGGGAGAGTGGGGACTTCACCCAGAAGTCTTCCACATGATTATAAACCGTTGGGAAAAACTCGACAGGTATTGCGCCAGGTCAAGGGACCCTCAGGCAATAGCTGTAGACGCTCTGGTAACACCGTGGGTGTACCAGTCAGTGTATGTGTTCCCTCCTCTGCCTCTCATACCCAAGGTACTGAGATTGATAAGATGGAGAGGAGTAAGCACTATATTCGTGGCTCCGGATTGGCCAAGAAGGACTTGGTAACCGGAACTTCAAGAGATGCTCACGGAGGATCCGTGGTCTCTACCTCTAAGAAGGGACCTGCTCCAACAAGGACCCTGTCTGTTCCAAGACTTACCGCGGCTGCGTTTGACGGCATGGCGGTTGAACGCCGGATCCTGAAGGAAAAAAGGCATTCCGGATGAAGTCATCCCTATCCTGATCAAAGCCAGGAAGGATGTAACCGCAAAACATTATCACCGCATTTGGCGAAAATATGTTGCGTGGTGCGAGGCCAGTAAGGCCCGACGGAGGAAATTCAACTGGGTCGATTCCTACATTTCCTGCAAACAGGAGTGTCTATGGGCCTGAAATTGGGGTCCATTAAGGTTCAAATTTCGGCCCTGTCAATTTTCTTCCAAAAAGAACTAGCTTCAGTCCCTGAAGTTCAGACGTTTGTAAAAGGGGTACTGCATATACAGCCTCCTTTTGTGCCTCCAGTGGCACTTTGGGATCTCAATGTAGTTTTTTGGGTTCCAAAAGTCACATTGGTTTGAACCACTTAAATCTGTGGAGTTAAAATATCTCACATGGAAAGTGGTCATGCTGTTGGCCCTGGCCTGGGCCAGGCGCGTGTCAGAATTGGCGGCTTTATCCTGTAAAAGCCCTTATCTGATTTTCCATTCGGACAGGGCGGAATTGAGGACTCGTCCTCAGTTTCTCCCTAAGGTGGTTTCAGCGTTTCACCTAAACCAACCTATTGTGGTGCCTGCGGCTACTAGGGACTTGGAGGACTCCAAGTTGCTAGACGTTGTCAGGGCCCTCAAAATATATATTTCCAGGACGGCTGGAGTCAGAAAATCTTACTCGCTGTTTATCCTGTATGCACCCAACAAATTGGGTGCTCCTGCTTCTAAGCAGACTATTGCTCGTTGGATTTGTAGTACAATTCAGCTTGCACATTCTGTGGCAGGCCTGCCACAGCCAAAAATCTGTAAATGCCCACTCCACAAGGAAGGTGGGCTCATCTTGGGCGGCTGCCCGAGGGGTCTCGGCTTTACAACTTTGCCGAGCAGCTACTTGGTCAGGATCAAATACGTTTGTAAAATTCTACAAAATTGATACCCTGGCTGAGGAGGACCTGGAGTTCTCTCAATTGGTGCTGCAGAGTCATCCGCACTCTCCCGCCCGTTTGGGAGCTTTGGTATAATCCCCATGGTCCTTACGGAGTCCCCAGCATCCACTTAGGACGTTAGAGAAAATAAGAATTTACTTACCGATAATTCTATTTCTCGTAGTCCGTAGTGGATGCTGGGCGCCCATCCCAAGTGCGGATTGTCTGCAATACTGGTACATAGTTATTGTTACCAAAAAATCGGGTTATTGCTGTAGTGAGCCATCTTTTCTAGAGGCTCCTCTGTTATCATGCTGTTAACTGGGTTCAGATCACAAGTTGTACAGTGTGATTGGTGTGGCTGGTATGAGTCTTACCCGGGATTCAAAATCCTTCCTTATTGTGTACGCTCGTCCGGGCACAGTATCCTAACTGAGGCTTGGAGGAGGGTCATAGGGGGAGGAGCCAGTGCACACCAGATAGTCCTAAAGCTTTCTTTAGATGTGCCCAGTCTCCTGCGGAGCCGCTATTCCCCATGGTCCTTACGGAGTCCCCAGCATCCACTACGGACTACGAGAAATAGAATTATCGGTAAGTAAATTCTTATTTTATTAACCTTAGGCCACATTAAAGACGCAGTCTTATATATGAGGGATGCTCAAAGAGACGTTGGGCTGCTGGGTTCGAGAGCCAACGCCATGGCGGTTTCTGCTAGGCGCGCCCTGTGGACTCGCCAATGGACGGTTGATGCCGACTTAAAGAAACATATGGAGGTTTTGCCATACAAAGGTGAAGTTTTATTTGGGGAAGGTCTCGCGGACCTGGTTGTCACAGCTACCGCGGTTAAATCTACCTTTTTGCCTTTTGTTCCCCCACAGCAAAAGAAAACTCCACAGTATCAGATGCAGTCCTTTCGGTCGCGTAAGTCCAGAAGAGGTCGGGGCTCATCTTTCCTCGCCAGAGGTAAGGGTAGAGGGAAAGAATGCCTGCTACGGCTAGTTCCCAGGAGCAGAGGTCCTCCCCGGCTTCTACTAAATCCACCGCATGATGCTGGGGCTCCACTGAGGGAGTCCGCACCGGTGGGGGCACGTCTTCGACTCTTCAGCCAGGTCTGGGTTCTGTCAGACGTGAATCTTTGGGCGATTGTATCCCAAGGCTACAAACTGGAATTCAAAGAGGTGCCCCCTCGCCGATTTTTCAAGTCGGCCTTGCCAGCTTCTCCCCCAGAGAGGGAAGTAGTGTTCGCTGCAATTCAAAAGCTGTATCAACAGCAAGTGATTGTCAAGGTTCCCCTAGTCCAACAGGGGAAAGGGTACTATTCGACCCTGTTCGTGGTCCCGAAGCCGGATGGTTCGGTCAGACCCATTTTAAATCTAAAATCCCTAAACCTGTACTTGAGAAAGTTCAAATTCAAGATGGAATCGCTCCGGGCTGTGATCTCCAGTCTGGAAGGGGGGGATTTTATGGTGTCACTCGACATAAAGGATGCATAACTGCATGTTCCCATATATCCTCCCCATCAGGCGTACCTGAGATTCGCTGTACAGGACTGTCATTACCAGTTTCAGACATTGCCGTTTGGGCTTTCCACGGCCCCGAGGATTTTCACCAAGGTGATGGCGGAGATGATGGTGCTCCTGCGCAGGCAGGGAGTCACAATTATCCCATACTTGGACGATCTCCTGATAAAAGCAAGATCGAGAGATCAATTGCAGAAGAGCGTGTCGCTCTCCCTGAGAGTGCTACAACAACACGGTTGGATTCTCAATCTGCCAAAGTCACAATTGATTCCAACGACTCGACTATCATTCCTAGGCATGATTCTGGACACGGAACAGAAGAGGGTTTTTCTCTCGATGAAAAAAGCCCAGGACCTCCAGAACATGGTCAGAGACCTGCTAAAACCAAAAAGAGTGTCTGTTCATCAATGCACTCGAGTTCTGGGGAAAATGGTGGCAGCCTACGAGGCCATCCCCTTTGGCAGGTTTCATGCAAGGACGTTTCAGTGGGACCTCCTGGACAAGTGGTCCGGGTCCCATCTACTACTACATCAGAAGATAAGTCTGTCCCCCCGGGCCAGGGTGTCTCTCCTGTGGTGGCTGCAAAGTGCTCACCCTCTAGAGGGTCGCAGGTTCGGCATTCTGGACTGGGTTCTGGTGACCACGGATGCGAGCCTCCGAGGATGGGGAGCAGTCACACAAGGAAGAAATTTTCAGGGGCTAGGGTCAAGCCAGGAGGCTTGTCTGCACATCAACGTACTGGAATTGAGGGCCATATACAACGGCCTATGACAAGCGGAGGATCTTCTTCGCGACCTACCGGTTCTGATTCAATCAGACAACGTCACAGCCGTGGCTCATGTAAACCGCCAAGGCAGGACAAGGAGCAGAGTGGCAATGGCGGAAGCCACCAGGATTCTTCGCTGGGCGGAAAATCACGTAAGCGCTCTGTTAGCGGTCTTCATTCCGGGAGTGGACAACTGGGAAGCAGACTTCCTCAGCAGACACGATCTCCATCCAGAAGAGTGGGGACTTCATCAAGAAGTTTTTTACAGAGATAACAAGTCTTTGGGGAATTCCTCACATAGACATGATGGCGTCACGCCTCAACAAGAAGCTTCGGAGGTATTGTGCCAGGTCAAGGGACCCTCAGGCAGTAGTGGTGGATGCCCTGGTGACACCTTGGGTGTTTCAGTCGGTCTATGTGTTCCCCCCCTCTTCCTCTCATCTCAAAAATATTGAGAATCATAAGACAAAAAATAAGAATTTACTCACCGGTAATTCTATTTCTCGTAGTCCATAGTGGATGCTGGGGACTCCGTAAGGACCATGGGGAATAGACGGGCTCCGCAGGAGACTGGGCACTCTAAAGAAAGATTCAGTACTATCTGGTGTGCACTGGCTCCTCCCTCTATGCCCCTCCTCCAGACCTCAGTTAAGGAAACTGTGCCCGGAAGAGCTGACATTACAAGGAAAGGATTTTGGAATCCAGGGTAAGACTCATACCAGCCACACGAATCACACTGTACAACTTGTGATAAACTTACCCAGTTAACAGTATGAACAACAACTGAGCATCACTCAACCGATGCTACATAACCATAACCCTTTGTTAAGCAATAACTATATACACGTATTGCAGAAAGTCCGCACATGGGACGGGCGCCCAGCATCCACTACGGACTACGAGAAATAGAATTACCGGTGAGTAAATTCTTATTTTCTCTAATGTCCTAGTGGATGCTGGGGACTCCGTAAGGACCATGGGGATTATACCAAAGCTCCCAAACGGGCGGGAGAGTGCGGATGACTCTGCAGCACCGAATGGGCAAACACCAGGTCCTCCTCAGCCAGGGTTTCAAACTTGTAGAATTTTGCAAATGTGTTTGAACCTGACCAAGTAGCATCTCGGCAAAGCTGTAATGCCGAGACCCCTCGGGCAGCCGCCCAAGAAGAGCCCACCTTCCTTGTGGAATGGGCTTTCACTGATTTTGGATGCGGCAATCCAGCCGCAGAATGAGCCTGCTGAATCGTGCTACAGATCCAGTGAGCAATGGTTTGCTTTGAAGCAGGAGCACCCAGCTTGTTGGATGCATACAGGATAAACAGCGAGTCAGTTTTCCGGACTCCAGCCGTCCTGGCAACATAGATCTTTAAAGCCCTGACTACATCAAGCAACTTGGAATCCTCCAAGTCACGAGTAGCCGCAGGCACCACAATGGGTTGGTTCAAATGAAAAGATGACACCACCTTTGGCAGAAACTGCGGACGAATCCGCAATTCTGCCCTATCCATATGGAAAACCAGATAGGGGCTTTTACATGACAAAGCCGCCAATTCTGACACACGCCTAGCTGAAGCCAAGGCCAACAGCATGACCACTTTCCACGTGAGATACTTTAGCTCCACTGTCTTAAGTGGCTCAAACCAGTGGGATTTCAGGAAACCCAAGACCACGTTAAGATGCCAAGGTGCCACTGGTGGCACAAAAGGAGGCTGAATATGCAGCACTCCCTTAACAAACGTCTGAACCTCAGGCAGTGAAGCCAGTTCTTTTTGAAAGAAAATGGATAGGGCCGAAATCTGGACCTTTATGGACCCTAATTTTAGGCCCATAGTCACACCTGACTGTAGGAAGTGCAGGAATCGACCCAGCTGGAATTCCTCTGTAGGGGCCTTCCTGGCCTCACACCAAGCAACATATTTTCGCCATATACGGTAATAATGTTTTGCTGTCACATCCTTCCTAGCCTTTATCAGCGTAGGAATAACTGCATCCGGAATGCCCTTTTCTGCTAGGATCCGGCGTTCAACCGCCATGCCGTCAAACGCAGCCGCGGTAAGTCTTGGAACAGACAGGGCCCCTGTTGCAACAGGTCCTGTCTGAGAGGCAGAGGCCATGGGTCCCCTGTGAGCATTTCTTGCAGTTCCGGGTACCAAGTCCTTCTTGGCCAATCCGGAACAATGAGTATTGTTCTCACTCCTCTTTTTCTTACAATTCTCAGTATTCTGGGTATGAGAGGAAGAGGAGGAAACACATAGACCGACTGGAATACCCACGGTGTCACCAGTGCGTCCACAGCTATCGCCTGAGGGTCTCTTGACCTGGCGCAATACCTCTTTAATTTTTTGTTGAGGCGGGACGCCATCATGTCCACCTGTGGCAGTTCCCATCGATTTACAATCTGCGTGAAGACTCTTGATGAAGTCCCCACTCTCCCGGGTGGAGGTCGTGTCTGCTGAGGAAGTCTGCTTCCCAGTTGTCCACTCCCGGAATGAACACTGCTGACAGTGCTTGCACGTGATTCTCCGCCCAATGAAGAATCCTGGTGGCTTCCGCCATTGCCACCCTGCTTCTTGTGCCGCCCTGGCGGTTTACATGAGCGACTGCCGTGATGTTGTCTGACTGAATCAGCACTGGTAGGTCTCGAAGCAGAGGCTCCGCTTGACTCAGGGCGTTGTATATGGCCCGTAGCTCCAGGATATTTATGTGCAGACAAGTCTCCTGACTTGACCACAGCCCTTGGAAGTTTCTTCCTTGAGTGACTGCCCCCCACCCTCGGAGGCTTGCATCCGTGGACACCAGGACCCAGTCCTGTATGCCGAATCTGCGGCCCTCGAGGAGGTGAGCACCTTGTAGCCACCACAGAAGAGACACCCTGGCCCTGGGGGACAGGGTGATCATCCGATGCATCTGAAGATGCGATCCGGACCACTTGTCCAGCAGATCCCACTGAAAGATCCTCGCATGGAACCTGCCGAAGGGAATGGCTTCGTATGACGCCACCATCTTTCCCAGGACTCGTGTGCAGTGATGCACCGACACCTGTTTTGGCTTTAGGAGGTCTCTGACCAGAGTCACGAGCTCCTGAGCCTTCTCCTCCGGGAGAAACACCTTCTTCTGGTCTGTGTCCAGAATCATGCCCAGGAAGGGCAGACGCGTCGCAGGAATCAGCTGCGACTTTGGAATGTTCAGAATCCAGCCGTGCTGACGCAACACTTCCTGAGAGTGTGCTACGCTGATCAGCAACTGCTCCCTGGACCTCGCCTTTATGAGGAGATCATCCAAGTATGGGATAATTGTAACCCCTTGCTTCCGAAGGAGCACCATCATTTCCGCCATCACCTTGGTAAAAACTCTCGGTGCCGTGGACAGGCCAAACGGCAACGTCTGGAATTGGTAATGACAGTCCCGTACCACAAACCTGAGGTACTCCTGATGAGGCGGATAAATGGGGACATGCAAGTAAGCATCCTTGATGTCCAGAGACACCATAAAATCCCCCTCTTCCAGGCTTGCAATGACCGCTCTGAGCGATTCCATTTTGAACTTGAATTTCTTCAGATAAATGTTCAGGGATTTTAAATTTAAAATGGGTCTGACCGAACCGTCCGGTTTCGGTACCACAAACATAGTGGAATAGTAGCCCCTTCCCCTTTGAAGGGGGGAACCTCTACCACCACCTGCTGGAGAAAAAGTTTGTGAATTGCCGCCAACACTATCTCCCTTTCCATGGGGGAAGTTGGTAAGGCCGATTTTAGGTAACGGTGAGTGGGCGTCACCTCGAATTCCAGCTTGTATCCCTGAGACACAATTTGTATAGCCCAAGGATCCACCTGTGAGCGAACCCACTGGTGGCTGAAATGTCAGAGACGCGCCCCCCACGGCTCCTGGCTCCGCCTGTGGAGCCCCAGCGTCATGCGGTGGATTTAGTGGAAGCCGGGGAAGACTTTTGTTCCTGGGAACTAGCTGCATGGTGCAGCTTTTTTCCTCTACCCCTGCCTCTGGCAAGAAAGGACGCACCTCTGACCTTCTTGCTCTTCTGAGAACGAAAGGACTGCATTTGGTAATTCGGTGCTTTCTTAGGCTGTGGAGGGACATAAGGCAAGAAATTTGACTTCCCAGCCGTAGCTGTGGAAACTAGGTCCGAGAGACCGTCCCCAAACAATTCCTCACCCTTATAAGGTAAAACCTCCATGTGTTTTTTAGAGTTGGTATCCCCTGTCCATTGCCGAGTCCATAAGACCCTTCTGGCAGAAATGGACATTGCGTTTACTCTAGAGCCCAGCAGGCAAATGTCCCTCTGGGCATCCCGCATATATAGGACCGCGTCCTTGATATGTGCCAGGGTCAGTAGAACAGTGTCCCTGTCCAGGGTATCTATCTCCTCAGACAGAGTATCCGTCCATGCAGCTACCGCACTACACATCCAGGCCGAAGCAATTGCTGGCCTCAGCAGTGTGCCAGAATGTGTATAAACAGACTTCAGGATAGCTTCCTGCTTTCTATCCGCAGGATCCTTTAGGGCGGCCGTATCCTGAGACGGCAGGGCCACCTTCTTAGACAAGCGTGTCTACCCTAGGGGAGGATTCCCAGCGTAACCTGTCCGTTGGCGGGAAAGGATACGCCATAAGTAATCTCTTGGAAATTATCACCTTCCTGTCAGGGGAATCCCACGCTTTTTCACATAATTCATTTAATTCATGTGAAGGGGGAAAAGTCACTTCATGCTTTTTCTCCCCATACATATAAATCCTCTTGTCAGGGACAGGATTTTCCTCAGAAATGTGTAATACATCCTTCATTGCTACAATCATGTAGCGGATGGCTTTAGTCATTTTAGGCTGCAACTTTGCCTCATCGTCATCGACACTGGAGTCAGATTCCGTGTCGACATCTGTGTCAACTATCTGGGATAGTGTGCGCTTTTGAGACCCCGACGGCCTCTGCGCTGTAGGATCACGCATGGTTTGAGACCCTGACTGTCCCAAGGTTACAGTTTTATCCAATCTGTTATGCAAGGAGTTTACATTATCATTTAACACCTTCCACATATCCATCCAATCAGATGTCGGCACCGTCGGCGGCGACACCACACTCAGCTGCACTTGTTCTGTCTCCACGTATCCTTCCTCATCAAACATGTCGACACAGGCGTACCGACACACAGCACACCCACAGGGAATGCTCTGACTGAGGACAGGACCCCACAAAGGCTTTTGGGGAGACAGAGAGAGAGTATGCCAGCACACACCCCAGCGCTATATAACCCAGGGATTACACTGTACCTTACTGTTTACCCCGTAGCTGCTGTTAAATATATCTCTGCACCTAAATTTATGTGCCCCCCCCTCTCTTTTTTACCCTTTATTGCACCTGTATACTGCAGGGGAGAGCCTGGGGAGCGTCCTTCCAGCGGAGCTGTGAAGAGAAAATGGCGCTGGTGTGCTGAGGAAGAAGGCCCCGCCCCCTCAGCGGCGGGCTTCTGTCCCGCTTTAATGTGTAAAAAATGGCGGGGGCTCGGGCATATATACAGTCCCAGACTGGAGGAGGTCCATGCTTCAGCACAGGTGACTTAATTTCTCTGACGTCCTAGCGGATGCTGGGTACTCCGTAAGGACCATGGGGAATAGACGGGCTCCGCAGGAGACTGGGCACTCTTTAAAGAAAGATTAGGTACTATCTGGTGTGCACTGGCTCCTCCCTCTATGCCCCTCCTCCAGACCTCAGTTAGAATCTGTGCCCGGCCAGAGCTGGATGCACTTAGTGGGCTCTCCTGAGTTCACTAAAAAGAAAGTATTTGTTAGGTTTTTTATTTTCAGTGAGATCTGCTGGCAACAGACTCACTGCTACGAGGGACTGAGGGGAGAGAAGCAAACCTACCTGCTTGCAGCTAGCTTGGGCTTCTAAGGCTATTGGACACCATTAGCTCCAGAGGGATCGAACACAGGGCCCAACCTCGATCGTCCATTCCCGGAGCCGCGCCGCCGTCCCCCATGCAGAGACAGAAGATGGAAGATACAGGAGAAAATCGGCGGCTGAAGACTCCGGTCTTCAATAAGGTAGCGCACAGCACTGCAGCTGTGCGCCATTGCTCCCACAGCACACCACACGCTCCGGTCACTGGTGGGTGCAGGGCGCTGGGGGGGGCGCCCTGGGCTGCAATTAGTATACCTTAAGTGGCAAAATGCACATAATACAGTTCTAAACTGTATATGTGACTAATCCCCCACCATAATTATTATTAAAAAAGCGGGAGAAGCCCGCCGCTGAAGGGGCTATCTTCCTCAGCACAGCCAGCGCCATTTTCTCTTCACAGCTCCGCTGGAAGGACGCTCCCCAGGCTCTCCCCTGCAGTATACACTACGGAAAGGGTAAAAAAGAGAGAGGGGGCACATAAATTTAGGCGCAAATTGTGATAATAAGCAGCTATTGGGGGAAAAATTCACTTTGTACTAGTGTAAATCCCTCTGTTATATAGCGCTCTGGTGTCTGCTGGCATACTCTCTCTCTGTCTCCCCAAAGGACTTTGTGGGGTCCTGTCTCAGTCAGAGCATTCCCTGTGTGTGTGTGCGGTGTGTCGGTACGGCTGTGTTGACATGTTTGATGAGGATGCTTACGTGGAGGCGGAGCAGGAGCCGATAAGTGTGATGTCGCCCCCTGCGGGGCCGACACAAGAGTGGATGGATATGTGGAAGGTATTAACCGACAGTGTCAACTCCTTGCATAAAAGGTTCAATGACGTAACAGCTTTGGGACAGCCGGCATCTCAGCCCGCGCCTGCCCAAGCGTCTCAGAGGCCATCAGGGGCTCAAAAACGCCCGCTACCTCAGATGGCAGACACAGATGTCGACACGGAGTCTGACTCCAGTGTCGACGAGGATGAGACAAATGTACAATCCACAAGGGCCATCCGATGCATGATTACGGCAATGAAAAATGTGCTGCACATTTCTGACATTAACCCGGTTACCACAAAAAAGGGTATTATGTTTGGGGAGAAAAAGCAGCCAGTGACTTTTCCCCCATCTGATGAGTTAAATGAATTGTGTGAAGAAGCGTGGTGTTCCCCAGATAAGAAATTAGTGATTTCTAAGCGGTTACTAATGGCGTACCCTTTCCCGCCAACGGATAGGTTACATTGGGAAACATCACCTAGGGTGGACAAGGCGCTCACACGCTTATCAAAAAAGGTGGCACTGCCGTCTCAGGATACGGCCGCCTTAAAGGAGCCTGCAGATAGAAAGCAGGAGGCTATCCTGAAGTCTGTGTATACACACTCAGGTACTATACTGCGACCTGCTATTGCTTCAGCATGGATGTGTAGTGCTGCAGCAGCATGGTCTGATTCCCTGTCAGATAACATTGATTCTCTTGACAGGGATACTATTTTGCTAACCATAGAGCATATTAAAGACGTAGTCTTATATATGAGGGATGCACAGAGGGACATTTGCCGGCTGGCATCTAGAATTAATGCAATGTCCATTTCTGCCAGGAGAGTATTATGGACTCGGCAGTGGACAGGTGATGCTGATTCTAAAAGGCACATGGAAGTTTTGCCTTATAAGGGTGAGGAATTGTTTGGGGACGGTCTCTCGGACCTCGTGTCCACAGCAACAGCTGGGAAGTCGACCTTTTTACCTCAGGTTCCCTCACAGCCTAAGAAAGCACCGTATTATCAAGTACAGTCCTTTCGGCCCAGAGGCAGGGGTAGAGGGAAAAAAGCTGCACCAGTCAGCCAGTTCCCAGGAACAAAAATCCTCCCCTGCTTCCACTAAGTCCACCGCATGACGCTGGGGCTCCACAGGTGGAGCCAGGTGCGGTGGGGGCCCGTCTCCGGAACTTCAGCGACCAGTGGGTTCGCTCACAGGTGGATCTCTGGGTTCTACAAGTGGTATCTCAGGGATACAAGCTGGAATTCGAGACGTCTCCCCCTCGCCGTTACCTCAAATCAGCCTTGCCAGCTACTCCCAAGGAAAGGGAGGTAGTACTGGCGACAATTCACAAGCTGTACCTCCAGCAGGTGATAATCAAAGTTCCCCTCCTTCAACAGGGACGGGGTTACTATTCCACAATGTTTGTGGTACCGAAATCAGACGGTTCGGTGAGACCCATTCTAAATTTGAAATCCTTGAACACTTATATAAGGAAGTTCAAGTTCAAAATGGAATCGCTAAGGGCGGTTATTGCAAGCCTGGAAGAGGAGGATTTTATGGTATCACTGGACATCAAGGATGCTTACCTACATGTCCCCATTTACCCACCTCACCAGGAGTACCTCCGATTTGTGGTACAGGACTGCCATTACCAATTCCAGACGTTGCCGTTTGGTCTGTCCACAGCACCGAGGGTATTTACCAAGGTAATGGCCGAAATGATGATACTCCTTCGAAAGAAGGGAGTTATAATTATCCCGTACTTGGACGATCTCCTTATAAAGGCGAGGTCCAGGGAGCAGTTGTTGGTCGGAGTACCACTATCTCAGGAAGTGCTACAACAGCACGGCTGGATTCTGAATATCCCAAAGTCGCAGCTGGTTCCTACGACGCGTCTGCTGTTCTTGGGTATGATTCTGGACACAGAACAGAAGAAGGTGTTTCTCCCGGAGGAGAAGGCCAAGGAGTTGTCATCTCTAGTCAGAGACCTCCTGAAACCAAAACAGGTGTCGGTGCATCACTGCACGCGAGTCCTGGGAAAGATGGTAGCTTCTTACGAAGCGATTCCCTTCGGCAGGTTTCATGCAAGGATCTTTCATTGGGATCTGTTAGACAAGTGGTCCGGATCGCATCTCCAGATGCATCGGTTGATCACCCTGTCCCCGAGGGCCAG